>NC_090176.1:10965018-11272376 GCF_024679245.1 Pseudorasbora parva | reverse complement strand
TTTCCATAAAATACCTTACTGTCTCACGCATGTCCCAGTACTCACCTTCGCCGATCCCAGCAAACTATATGTACTGCATGTAGATGCCAGTCTGACCGGACTTGGAGCTGTTCTGAATCAGGAGCTTTCTGGTGGACTGAGGCCAGGAAGCTGAGTGCATCCAAGCAACGTTACCCCATTCATCAGCTTGAGTTCTTGGTGCTAAAATGAGCAGTTGTGAACAAGTTCCATGACTATATGGGGGTGAAAACGGACAACAATCCACTTACCTATGTGTTGTCAAGTGCCAAGCTGAGTGTGACTGATCATCGTTTGTTAGCTGCATTAGCTACTTATAACAGGAATTCACAACATTGATGAGGATGTCTTGTCTCACTATCTGTGTAAATCCACTGCTCGCTCTGAATGGAAGGAAATTCAAAAGTCATGAGTAAGCGCCATCTGTTAGTTAGCAGGGACTACTGAAAGTGAGGAGTCATCATCCAGGCTTGTGGATCACTTAGGCATTTCACCTCAGAGTATTCCAGAAGCATTATCTTGTCCCACAGCTTTGGGTCTGGGTCACATGGAACAGCTGACTAATGGAGTTGAAGAAAGCTTAAGAGTAGAGCCCTTGTAGTTGGTGTAGTGAAGCGAGAAGTGGAGTCAGGAAAAATACTTACAGAGTTCTGATACTACCATTGCTCCGTTACAGCGGTAGGGACCCAAATTAAAGATCAAAAGTCAACTTCAGTACAGAGTAACCAAATGTTCCTGTGGTAGAGAAAAAATTCAACTAATCTTACCTAAGAGGTACTGGTCCAAAGTACTGCACTTCTTCCACAATGACTCATTTGTCATTTGGGAGTAGAGAAAACTACTGAACTTCTGAAAGATTGTTTCTATTGGCCTAGAATGTCTACATACAAAGAGCAGTATGTTAAGAGTTTTGGCTGTTGCATAACAAGAAATCCATTACCCAAGAAGGTTGCACCATTGAACCACATGACCAGTAGTCGGCCATTCGACTTAAGCCGAGTTCACACTGCCCAATTTTAGCCCCGATTTTGACTTGCCGACAGGTTTTGCGAAATCGCAGACAAATGCCCGAGATCATAGGCAAAACGGTGCTCATGCACTTGAGTGACAATCTCGCAGTGTGAATGATTAAAGAGAGAGTGAATGATAAGATAAGTCACAGACGCCCACGAGATATTTGGCATGCTAAATATCTGGACCTGTCTGCATTTCAAACTCCTGCTGTGGCCAAGATTCTGTGTGACAAATTCTGTTCACTATGGCTTACCCTCCCGCATCCACTCAAATAAATCATGGACGAGATTTTGAGAGTGGTATCATAAAAGATCTCATGAGTATGCTGGGATTTAGAAAATCCAGAACGTCTCCCTATTCCACAAGGGGATTCCCAGCCGGATAGGTTCAACCGGACGCTACTTTCCATGCTCCGTACCCTAAATGCCTGCAGAGAAAAACAGATGAAGCCAACATATTAATAGATTTGTACATGCCTACAACTGTTCTCAGAACAAGGCCACCAGGTACTCACCATATTATCTTCTGTTCGGAAGAGAGGCTTGTCTACTGGTGGATGTGTATTTTGGGGTTTTGCCTGGTGGAAATGGACCTGGTAGACATCAACAGTATGTGTCTGAGCCTGGAGAACCAAAGAAAGTTTCTGCACCGCTGGAGACCAGGACAAGATCTGTGGAGAGAAAACGGAGAAGATAATTAAGAGAAAGGAATGTGGCTAGGACAGGAAGTAATTTGGGGAAATATTCTGAAAGTTAAGAGGATGACCTGTGGTATTATTCCACTGATGGTTGAGAGACAGCACAGGCCAGAGTGTATCACACTGGAGGAATCTGCAGTGGAGGAGGAAAATGTTTGCCGTGGAGGTAAACTGGATAGAGCCTTTGCAAAAATGGCAGAGCCAATGTTTACTAAGGAAGACCATGGGGAACTCTCAGATCAGAGTCCAAGTGAAATGGGAGATCCCGGTTTAGAAGGGGAAGAGCCTGGCATAGCTAATTCTACCAAAAAAGTAGTAGATACTGTTCATTCCGTCCCCAAAAGAGACATAAGACCAGTAGACTGAGCTATGATAGTCTGGGCCGCCCACTAACCGACCCTTAACTCTCATTTACACTCACTTAAAGTCCCTGTAAAGGCAATTCTATAAAACAATTCTAAACACGTTATAAATGTTAGAAATGTATAGCTAAAACACATTGCAAAGACTGTGAACTGTGAAGTACTAAATTGTGGAGTAAGACTGTTAAAGGGGGGGTGAAATGCTGTTTCATGCATACTGAGCTTTTTACACTGTTAAAGACTTGGATTCCCATCCTAAACATAGACAAAGTTTCAAAAACTAATTTTGGACGTTTGATGGAGTATTTCTGTGTCAAAAATACTCCTTCCGGTTTCTCACAAGTTTCGGCGAGTTTTTTTCGAGTATGGGTCTACTTGACGTTAATAAGAGCGGAAGGTCCATGTATGGGCTGTACGGGCTCTTCTCCCGGTAGGGTGCGCGCGCGTGTGCGCGTGACTAGAGCACGCTGTAAACAGTCTCTCAGGTGCAGATCCAGTCGTCCGTGAACACTTATGTGGCGCCGCGCTTCTCTTTATTCCTATGGGTGACGTCGAGCGACTTCAACGCTTCAGCACAGCATTCCGGGAAGGCAGCGCTGCATTTGAACCGATTTGAACGCAGAAATGACGGGAAGCTTCAAAACATCGTTTCAGTTGCGTCTCAAAATGGATTTACACACCACTGCTGTCAGGACTTTACCAAATCATACCAAAGAAGTGTGTTTTTGACGGAGCAGTCCCAGCGCTAAAGCTTCGGTCCTGCTTTGGAAGCAGCCGGTGAGTTAACTTAAACTGCCTCAAATGTCTCTGCTTTTGGCTACGGACGCATGAGTAAACATCAGTAAACGACACGATCGCGTGCTTCGTCATTCAAATGCGCTAACTGTTAACGGTTACTCCATTGTTGTTCTCTGTATAACGTTACAGTATTCTGACGTGCAAAACCGTTTTGCTTGCTACTTCTAAGGTCTAGTCGCATACAATAGTCCATAAACCGAATCATGTCCTCATACACTGCGAGTAAACACACACAAATGTGGAGAGGCCATTAAATACAGTAACTTACATACCACAGAGACGGACGTCCTGATGTTGCCGTTTCTCCTGTTCAATTTATTTCTCCCTCAGATTTGATTGTGGATCATTATCTGTATTAGCTGAGATAGATGGGTTTCTCCGGTTTCTCCACGCTTGAGGACGTCACCGCTTTGCGCGCTTGTCATTCTTTAGCTCCGCCCACACGATACGCCTCCAGGCGCTCGGTTTTTTCCGGAAAGACTCGGTACAGCCTATATTTCTTTTATAAATATGATAAAACTAAAGACTTTTCGGAGATATGAAGGATGCAATATAGGTACTCAAGATTGACATGAGATTGACTGAAACTGAGTGTTTCACCCCCCCTTTAAACAGTTTTTCACCATTGCTGTGCTCCGGATTTTCTAGGCGGGGCTAAAACGGTGGCTCGATGACGCACTGGAGCCTCTGAGCCTGGTCCCGCCCCTACTGTCGATGATGTACTGGAGCCACTGAGGCTCTATGACTAGAGCACATTCGCATCAGTTTGCCTCTGAATCGCGAGTACTTATAGCCTACAGTTTGCTAGCTAGCTATCCCTTCATTACGGAAATGCGTTACCTGGATGTAGTCATTTAACAGATCAGTTTCCTTATTTAAATACCCGAAAAACGATCATATCAAGAAGAGGTAAATAAATTTTGTGAAGAGCCACTTTGATGCAGATCTGAGGATCACCACCAACAACCGCCTCTATAGTGATCATTTTACACAGGATAGTTTTATAAACTTTCGTCGGAGACAACTGGAATTCACCGATAATCCGCTGTTACTGGTGAATAGGGCTGAACCGATTATCTCCCGCCTTCATCCTCCCGTCTCGCCGACAGCAGGTGCTGACATCATCCGCAATAACATTAATGCCCACCAATGAGTGTAAGTTTCCTTGTGTGCTTGTTATAATTACAGAAGGTAATGTTAGTCCACAGTAACTAAATCCTGAAACCCTCTAACGTGATTTTGTTTTGTTTATATAAGTTACATCAATATGATTCCTTAGACAAGTGATTTCAACTATTATATCTGTAAACCTGTATATGGGCCATTCTACAGAACTGGTGCAAACTGCTGTCCTACATCAAAAAAACACATTTTAAAAGCATTTAATTATTCAAATCTTAGATGTTTACTAAGATCCTTCAATTATCTATTGAAACCCACTATAACATTTCAAATATCAGTAAGCTTTATATATATAAACTCATCATTTATTGGGTACTTTCAATTGGGAGGTGGCTGTCCCTAACCCTAACATCTAAATTTCAACTTGTGAAAATTATATTTAAACATTTTTTGTAATTTTTTTCTTTCTTGTTTTTAAACATATCTTTTTGATTGTTTTAAAAAAATGAAGTATAAAAAAATATACATTTTATATTTTAGTTTTAAATCATGAAAATGTATGTAAAAAAATGTGTCCCCCATTTTCATGTCACTACCGAAACAGTGAATGTTTTAGTCCACTGGCTGAGACTGATTTTAACCACACCCCTAATTTTTGGATCAGGAAATATTCCTGTGTCCCTCTGTCTCATATGCTACTTGGTGAAAAGATTTGTCCCATCATTTTGATGTAATTGTGTTTTAAAGTCTGAAAATCTGTGTGTAACTTTAAGGAATGTCACTACCAAACACATTTTTTCTGAGATTAAGAACACTTTTTTGGATGTTATTCCATAAAATTTCGTTTTTATATGTGTACAACTGTTCTGACCAGTAATTGCTAACCGTGTGCTGATTAGCATCTTCGAACTAGGCTCAAAATTATCTAAAATTGTCACTACCAAAACAGTCACAACCAAAACAAATCTTGAAGTTTCGGTTGTGACATCATTGTTTTGGTAGTGACAAAAGGGAACAAATAATCCTTTATTTTGAGGATTAAACTAAATTTTAGTACAGTTATGCAAATCATTAGTATTGTAGTATGTTTTAGTAGTGGTTTAGTATGCAAGTTTAAATTCTGTAACCTCATCACATTACAATTACTTAAAGGTGCAGTCCATGAAACTAGCGAAGGGTTGTTAGGTTGTTGTCAGTAATGTTAATTTATATAATTAACTTGACAAGGAGAATTACATTTCTCACTCACTCACTCACTCACTCACTCACTCACTCACTCACTCACTCACTCACTCACTCACTCACTCACTCACTCACTCACTCACACACACACACACACACACTCACTCACTCACTCACACACTCACTCACTCACACGCACTCACTCACACACTCACTCACTCACTCACTCACACACTCACACATTCACACACTCACACACACACACACACTCACTCACTCACTCACTCACTCACTCACACACTCACACACTCACTCACTCACTCACATTCCCTCACTTCAAAATTAACATGAAATATTGGAATGGAGGTTATATTTGTTCCTTAATTTACTGTAATTTTAGGCTATAGATGGAATCCATTTTATGTCATTTTTAAGTGAGACCATTTTGTACACTTAAATAATTCTGATGTCTATTGCAATGGACATTTTGTAAAAATAAAACAGTGATTCTGAAACAATCTACATTGTAAGATGTTTTTAGGTAGAACAATCTGTGCATACCTCATCTCACTTGCACCTCAAGACCCAAAGTATAGAATAGCTCTAGGTGATCTTATCAGATATTTACTGTCAGATGTGTCTGCTATATGTGCTGACTGCATATGTGCAACATAGTTAGTTATTTGTATTAACATAAAATGTTGACAGTCTGAATAAGCTATGACAATTTAAGTATTGTGGTCACTACCAAAACAGTACTGTCACTACCGAAAATGAGCAGTCACTACCGAAACGTGGGATGTTTTGTCAAAAATAACATATATTAAATTATTAAATAATATGTTATGACAGTGTTGGTTTAATGCATATGTGAACTAATGAATCCTTATGTTTAGAATCAGTATGATAAACTTTATGCCTTCTACATAAAAAGATTGGATTCAAAATACAACAAATCTCATAAATTACACTTTAAATATTCTTAAAATTGTAATTATTATTGATTTAACCTGTAAAAATATTTTTTAAAAATAGAAACAAAATATTTTTAGTAGGTAGATGCAAAAAAATCGTAATAGGTCATTATAAGCCTTCTTAATAAATGATATATTATTGTGTTTCGGTAGTGACAAATTTGGGGAGAAGGAAAATATTTCATCATTTTCTGAAAATACAATATGAGAATTAACTGCACAATTACTATAAATGTGTACCTTGGATATTATACAATTTGCATACATGCAAAATTTGTGGGGAAAAAATAAAAATTTTCAAGATGTTTCCACCTCTGACTTTGCACCAATTCTGTAGAATGGCCCATATATTATATCTGTAATATATATTTTTTAGTTTAATATGTGACTATAAAGTGGCAAAATACACTTTATTCTATGTTATTTATTGCTAGCCTAACAGTATTTGGCTACGTTTATGCTAGCTAACGTTACATAACTAGCACGGACCATTCTGTTGCAGATCGAGGGGGATAATGTTGGTTATCAAATATGTCAATGTCCTCTAAGTTTGTTTCTGGCTCTGGAGGTTCAAACGTGAATGGCTTTGTAAACCCAATTAATAAGCTGCTTGGAGCATCCATTCCGGCTGTAGCGGTGACATTTGAGTGAGGCGGAGGTAGCTTTCAAATAAAAAATATTGATAAGGAGAACAAAACTTACCTTTAGTAACATTATAAAAAGGCAAAATAAAAGATTTAAAGACACAGCAAAATAGAACAAACTAAGCTTTATTTTTAAACAAGATCTGCACCTGCAAAAACTTAAATGTCCATTATAAACAAAAATGTTTAATCGAAAGCAAATAATGTCTGATTATATAATGATCGAAAGCAGAGATGTATGGAGTTAAGTCTGCAGCCAACACTGATTTAGAAACACTTTTTAATTAGGTTTAACTCTTTATTTTTTACATTTACTATATTTAATTAGCAATGAAAGCTCTTTACATTAAATTAGTTTAGTTAATAAAATAATAAAATAAAGATTAAATTAAGATGCTAACTATATATTTATATATAGCATTGCTTGTTCCACCACCACCACAAAAAAATAAAAATAATAATAACAATAATAATAATAATATATATATATATATATATATATATATATATATATATATATATATATATATATATATATATATATATATATAATTATTATTATTAGGCCTCATTGAATACTTCAAGCATACGTTTATTATTAGTAAAATCATACTTATTCAATTATACAGCATGAAGACTAGACATGGGTCACAGCTGTTTTTCAAAGAACTACTTCATTTCTCTTAAGCCTAAGCTTAAAAATTCAGAAAAAGCAGTGATTTCTCTCATTTTGGGAATATAAATAAAGGGAGTTTTTACACTGGCAGTTTAGTTCAGAAATGGGCACAGTTTGTATGAAAAAAAAAAATCGCAACATCGCAAAATCATGGAGGGACTGGTTAATGGTATACATTTTGGAGATTTCAAGTACTGTATTTTCCGGACTATAAGTCGCACTTTTTTCATAATTTGGCTGGTCCTGCAACTTGTAGTCAGGTGCGACTTATATATCAAATTTAATTCATACTGACTGACAAGAATAAACATATAGCCGCCAGAGGGCGCTCTATGCTGCTCTTGTAGCCTAACCCTAAAAAAAAAAAAAAAAACTGAAAACAGAAAAAAAAAACTCTTAACTGAAATATTAACTTAAAGACAACAACTTAGAAAGACTGACCACAAACAAAATGCCCCCATAAAGAAAAACTTATTCTGCAAAATACAAACTGCATGTTGTACAATTAGAGTAGAACAATTCACACTGCTACAGCGTAGTCTTGCGCGGCTGAGCTTCTCCCGGCAGAGAGTTCTAGCATCTGTGGACTCGTTCC
Organism: Pseudorasbora parva; assembly: GCF_024679245.1. Lineage (NCBI taxonomy): Eukaryota > Metazoa > Chordata > Actinopteri > Cypriniformes > Gobionidae > Pseudorasbora > Pseudorasbora parva. The sequence continues at coordinate 11,264,294 of NC_090176.1, read as the reverse complement.
TTCAGCTTTGGCCATCTTGCTTACAGTCCGCGATTAGCTTTCCTTGTTTTCTTCATTACAGTTATGTATGTTTCTTTCCTTTTCATGACACATTTTTTGACTGATGTGACTTATACTCCGGAGCGACTTATAGTCCGGAAAATACAGTATGTAAAGTCCCATTAAACATTCAAACAATGACAGTGATGCATGTAGATACTCCATTCATGCTGTGTTTTGAGTAGAGCAAACTGCTGCAAATGAAACTTAAATGATGGTCAGCATCTCATCCTAATGCTTAACACACCGTTGTCTTCATTAAAAAATATTATATTACTATATTATATTTTTTATTGCTTATGCTGATCTCATTGTGGCCTTTGATCTTGAAATTAGCTGAAATTGTGTGTTCATTGCATTTTACCTTAAAATCAACATGTTAATGATTTCTCTCATCCACCCGTGACCCACCCACAATTTTTTTTATGTTATTTGTTTTATTACTTGACCCGCCCAAATATAACCACGATTCATGCATCACTAGTGCACAAACATTAGGATCAGTAAGTAGTGAAAACATACACTGCAAACCGTGGATACACACACCCAGAAAAGTGGGCATCCATTTTTGCTGTGGTGCCTGTGAGTGATTGGGGGTCAGGGGCCTTACTCAAGGGCACCTCAGTCATTTCTAGCCAGTTTTGAGGAGCGTCAGGTTACCATTCTGTACCAGTCAGTTCTGGGTATTTCGATGCTCTTTGCATGTTTAACATTTCATGAAATTCAGCACAATCATAGGGTTGTTGGCCATTAGTTGTAGGAAAAAGGTAAATCATGGACGTTAAGCAGGTGGCTTTGTAGTGCCCCCCTTTTGACTGAAGTACTGAAATTTAACCCATGGGCGTAGATTACGCGGGGGACGGGGGGGACGTGTCCCCCTCACTTTTAAGAAAATGTATTTTCGTCCCCCGCACTTTTACAGGGTCTCCCCGATTCTAGTCGAACCGCTCCGAGCGGGATTCGATCCCGCGTTACCCTGCATGGCGGCGGGCAAATTAACAGGGACGCTAAAGACAGCTTTCTCTACCTCGGTTTATTGCGCGCGTATTGACTTCAAGGGCAAGTGTATTTATACATAGAATGTGATGTGAATACATGTGAATACAATGTGAATACATTAAGATTTAAAATCAGAGACAAAAAATAAGCTATGCATGACCTGTCATTTTATTTATATCTAAATATGAGGAGGGCGCTCCAAAGAAAGTCCAAAAGTGGATTCGTAGAAACTTACTGTCACGCTGGAGCTGCAGCTGAAGGAAAACAATCGTTATCAGCTGAAACGTGACGAAGACAATTAGACGATTGCGACAATATATTATTTATGTGTGTTTTTCAAGCCATCTCAATGTAGCTTATTTATTGACAATAAAGTAGCCTATATCATATGAATAATGCAGTTTTTTTAATGTTTAGTAGCCTATCTTCTGCTCACCAAAGCTGCATTTATATAATCAAAAATCAAGTAATATTGTGAAATATTATTACAAGTTAAAACAGCTTTTTTCCTATGTGATCAAAGCTAAATTTATCATTACTCCAATCTTCAGTGTCACATGATCCTTCACTAATCATTCTCATATGATGATTTTATAATCAAGAAACATTTAGGATTATTATCTGTGTTGAAAACAGTTGTGCTGCTTAAAAATGTTGTGGAAACCATGATACATTTTATTTTTCAGGATTCTTTGGTGAATTGAAAGTTCAATGGACAACATTTATTTGCATTTATTAAATAAATTATTATCTTTTGTAATATTAAAAATATTACTTGTGATCAATTGAATGCATGTCTGATCAATAAAAGTATTAATTTCTCTCTTTTTTAATTTTACCACAAATGTTTAGATGGTTTCCACAAAATTTAAGCATCACCATGAGCAGCACAACTGATAATAATCATAAATGTGTGTTGATCATCAGATCCTCATGAGAATGATTAGTAAAGGATCGTGTGACACTGAAGACTGGAGTAATGATGATAAATTCAGCTTTGATCAAAGGAATAAATTGCACTTTACTATATATTCACATAAGGAGAACAGCTGGTTTACATCAGAATTTTATTTTTATTTTTTACATTGCATAAAATCTATGGAGACTTAATGCACAAGTGTTTGTAGTATATAAACCAATCATAAAATTGGCATTTAAAAAAAGGGAAATATTATTGATATTATTGGTTATTGTTCAGCAGTGTTTGATATCTTACCAAATTAAAAGCAAGAGATGCGATAAATTATATCGGTCAAAAAACAAAAACAAAACAAAAAAAGGTATTACGACATTTCTGTCCCCCTCACTGCTGAAAAGATGGCTACGCCCCTGATTTAACCTATAGCAGGGACGGTACTTTCAGACCTGGATGGATACTGTCTACTGTGTTTAATTCCGTCCCTAATCAAACACATCTGCCTGTAATTTTCAAGCTACCATAGAGACATTGGTTAGACTGTTCAGGTGTGTTTGATTAGGGATTGAGCTAGACCAGGGACTTCCAAACTCCTGGAACTCTGGTCCTGAAGTGCCACTGCCCTGCATAGTCTAGATCAGGGTTGTCCAATCCTGCTCCTAGAGGCCGACTGTCCTGTAGAGTTTAGCTTCAATTTGCCTCAACACACCTGTCTGAAAGTTTCTAGTATGCCCAGTAAGATCTAGATTAGATGGTTCAGCTATGTTTAATTGAGGTTGGAACTGAACTTTGCTGGACAGTGGCCCTCAAGGAGCAGGATTAGACACCCCTGATCTAGACTATTCATGGCAGTGGCACTCTAGGACCAGAGTTGCCCAACCCTGTCCTAAAATCACCAAACCTTGTATGTATATTGTTATCCTCAAGCCAGACAACTTTCAAAATCACGTGGATGTGGCTATTGTGGTTTCAGGGTCATATCGCAACCAGTTGGCCTTGTTTATTTACCCACTTAAATGCATCTGCCTACCATGTGACGATGGTGCTGTAGTGCTTGAGCCTTTTATTGCTGCTTGCAGTTATATTGATGGTTTTGATGTTTCAGATGTCTTAATCTTTTGATGTCTGTTGCTTTGTGCCATTTTTGTTCTTTTTTGCCTTAGACCTGATAGCGCTTAAAGAGGAGACTCAAGATCTGGATGAAACAGAAGAGAAAGATCAGAATGAGAAAGATGATTTCACAACAGGAGAAAAATCATTTAGTTGCTCACAGACTGAAAAGACTTCACCTGAAAGAGCTCAGAAGACAGCGAATAGAAGTAAGTTCACGTGCCACCAGTGTGGAAGAAGTTTCACTCAAAAAGGAAGTCTTAAAATTCACATGAGAATTCACACCGGAGAGAAGCCTTACACATGTCAACAGTGTGGAAAGAGTTTCACACAGAAAGGAACCTATTTAACTCACATGTTAATTCACACTGGAGAGAGCCCTTACACCTGCAAAGTGTGTGGAAAAACCTTGAATCAAAAAGGAAATCTTAAGACTCACATGAGAATTCATACAGGAGAGAAGCCTTTCACATGTGATCAGTGTGGAAAATGCTTCACACGTAAAGAGAGCCTTAGTAAACACGCGAGGATTCATGTAAAAGACAGATGCTGTTTATGTTATCAGTGTGGAATGACTTTCACAGACAAGAAACACCTTAAGGCACATGTAACAACACACACTGGAGAGAAGTGCATGTGCCATCACTGTGGAATGAGTTGCACAAATAACACAAACCTTAAAGTCCACATGAGAGTTCACACTGGAGAGAAGCCATTCAACTGCCAACAGTGTGGAAAGAGCTACTCACGAAAAGAAAGTCTTAAGACTCACATGAGAAGTCACACTGGAGAGAAGCCGTACTCCTGCAAACTGTGTGGAAAGAGATTTACACATAAAGGAACTTGTTATAGCCACATGAAAGTTCACACTGGAGGGAAGCGTTTCACGTATCTTTAGTGTGAGTGGAGATTCATGCGTCAAATAGAGTTGAAAAGTCATTTGCAATCAGATTTTTTTTTTCAAGTACCGTATTTCCTCAAATAGAAGCCTGTAGACAATTAAACGCCGGACCTCTGATTGTGGCTGGGGGTGTGGTCAGCACGAACAAATAAAGGCCGGGGGAAAATGAGTGGATAATCTCCTAAATGCCGTTAATTTAATGCGAAACCATCCTGATGCCACGCGGCCCGATGCGAGTCATGCCAGTGCGACACACACTAATCCTGGTCTCTTATAGTTAACCTAAAAACTTTACAGGGATTGCTTTGTAAATCAAATTGAGAATATAACGGATGCATGTGCCATTTTAATAGGCTACTGTAGTCTATGAGAGATGCGATGTCTGTGAAAATGCCGTGTCATGCAGGCTACAAATATCGATCTTCAGGGAGTCAGCCCATTGACTTACCAGTATGTCCTGAATGTCCAGTATGTGACTACTGAACTAGGGAGCTGATTAAGACACACCTGATATTAGCCTCTCGTCTCTTTTATGTCTTAAGGGTGTCGCACCCAAGCCTCGAAGCTCAGCGCCGCGTCTCAAGCCTTGTTTATACTTTCGCCTGTCTCCACTGCGCGAGCCTACGCTGACTGCTCTCGTTCCTCCCCAAACGGACGAGGCATTTATACTTGACATGCTCGCCGTTGTGCTATTTATTGAAACGACAGAGAGCGATTCGGAGTAATTGTTCTATAAACCAACGCATCGAGAAGAAGTGGGCTAACGTGCACAGGTGATATGTATTTTAGTACATTTCACCAAAAACCACACTACAAAAGAATCGTGTAAAACCCAGTAAACCTTGGCTTGATATTATTTGAGGCTTGAGACTTGTGACATCAGAACAAAATATGCACTAAATTAACAATGTCTTAAATATTTCCTAATTGCACTAAACTTTAATGTCGTGTTTTATTTATTTGTTTGCTTAAACATGGATCTTTATTTAAAATGGCTTATGTCTGCTTTTGTAGGCTCATTCAGTAAATATAAGCACCTAATTTGTATGTGCAAACTGGGGGCCGAACTCGTTCATGTTCGGATGCGGAGCTGCGCGCAGTTACAAAAAATGTGTATTATTTTTTTGTATGGTGATATTTTTGCAAATGTTTCTTTAAAAAAAAATCAATGATATTTGTCCACTGGAACAATCACTTTAAATTGAAAACGGTTTACATAAAGCAATTATTTTTCAAACAGATGGAATTAGAAATACAGGCCTGCCCCCAATAAAAGCCTGCTTCAAATAAAAGCCGGTTCCAAAGTCCAGGTAAATAAAGGCCCCGGTCTTTATTTGAGGAATTACGGTATGTTTTATAAACCTGCCTTAAAAAAACAAACTAAAAAAACTGGTGTGCATCTTGAGACAAAACAATCGCACAGACTTACTCTTGATATACACTACTGGCCAAAAGTTTTAGAACGGTAAGATTTTTAAATGTTTTTAAAGAAGTCTCTTCTACACATCAAGCTGCATTTATGTTATTAGAAATACAAATAAAGTTGTAATATTGTGAAATATTATTAAAATGTAAAACAACTGTTTTCTATTTGAATATATTTTAAAATGTCATTTATTCCATTGATGCAAAGCTGAATTTTGAGCATCCTTACACCAGTCTTCAGTGTCATATGATCCTTCAAAAAATCATTCTCATATGACGATTTACTGCTCGAGAAACATTTATGATTATCAATGTTGAAACAGATGTGTAATTTTTTTTAGGATTCTTTGATGAATATAAAGTTCAAAAGAATAGTATCTGAAATAAAAAGCTTTTGTAACATTGTACTACTATTTAAATGTTTTGGGTTGGTAAGAATTTATTAATTCATTTATTATTAATTTATTAATTATCAAAGCACTGTACGGGTGGTCATCCAGAACAACCTAGCAACCACCCAGAATATCCAAGCAAATGCATAGCAACACAAAAACACAGAATATCTATCTATTCTGACCCAACTTTTGAAACTATTTTACATTTTAAGACACTAATTTAACTTGGCTTTAAAACATAAAGTACGCCATAAAGTGCGTATCATATGCACGTGAAAAAACACGTATCATATGCATGTGAAAAACCGCGTACCATATGCATGCCAAAACTCATTTTGGTGTACAAATTCCACACAATTGCATACTCGTACTATTTATACACATTGTCGTGAGATCGGGCTCATATAATTAAAGTCTAACGTTGCAGATTTCAACCTGCTTTGTATTGTTACAATGTTAATAGTATATGTATCTGGCAGCTCCAGGGCCCATGGACAGATGGATTGAAAGAGTATTAACAAAACCGTTATTGTTAGGGTAAGTTTAACACTGAAAACTCTATTGTACCTCTTGTCTACTCTTTAAGGAAATCTAGTAGAGAGAAATAAAGATGTATTAGAAAGAGCTCTAATAAGAAGGGAAAGAGATTCCCTTGCCATGGGATGATAGGATGGTTACAGGATGAGACGCAGGAGACAGCAGCGGAGTCCGGAGGAAAAGTACAAGAGATAATGAGATAGGGTATATAAAGGCAGAGTCCAGTCTGGATGATCTAATTTGGAGAGTTCACTTGTTTAAATATCTGTGACCAGTACATGGACATTAGATGCAGCTTTGACCATCTGAAGAGCTTCTCTGGCACCAGAACCACTGCTGATGTTGTCTTAAGTAAAGAACTCTTTGATATTTGTACTTTATTTAATACATTTAGACAATATTTGTAGAATACTTGTACTGCTAGGGTGATTCATTGTAATCAATAAATACACTTTTTTATAACAAAAGTTTCTTCCTGGGGCATTGATTTAAGTCAACGAGCAAGAACAAACTGTTTAAATTGTTGAATTCTGTTTGAATTGTAATTTCACAATCCTTTTACTTGTGTTTGTATGAATCAGTTTAGTACGAATCTTTAAAAAAAAAAAAAATTCAGGAAAACCCTTTAATACAGAGGTCACCAACCCTGCTCCTGGGGAGCCAATCTCCTGCAGAGTTAAGGCTGCAACATACCCCGCAAGAACAGAGAAAAAAGTTCTCGCTCCCAGGGCTGCGAGAACAAAATGACGTCAGTTTGTTCTCGCAGCCCTGGTTTGGGAGTTCTTGCAGCTTGTTCTCTAGAACTCGCAGAACTTTTTTCTTGCAGGTGTCCGAGAACTATTGTGTGATTGGTCAGACATTTAAAGTGGGCGTGGTTAATGCGGAGAAACGCAGATGACCTACACCTGCTTTTCTCGTGAAGTATGAATGTACTGGCCATAACAAACTTTGTTCTTGTTCTTGCCACCTCGAGAAAACGAACAAATTTCTTTGTTCTTGCAGAGTATGTTCCAAGCTTAAAGCCTCAACCCTAATTAAAGGCGGGTGAAGCTAATCAACCTCTTCGGGATCACTTGCTGAAAATACACAGGCCAACTTTGCAGGACAGTGGGTCCCCAGGAGCAGGGTTGAAGACCTCTGCTTTAATACAATACAATACAATAAAAAATAAATATAAAAAACATTCTTTATTTGTGTATAATTTATGGTCAGGACATTTATTGAACTGGCTGATTTAAATACATAATTGTGAACTGCAGAGCTTTCTGTGGAGCAGGTGTGAATTGTTTCCACATTTAGATAATGGGTAATAAAACACTCTGTCTGTCAGTTCTTTATTAGATCATTCATGCTTTCTTTTTAACTTGTTCATCACGTTTGTTACTTTATATTTGAATACAAGGATTATCTGGTAAAAATAGTAAGACATACAGTACATTTCTATGTACTTCTGTAATAGTAGACAGCAGAGCGTGAGCAGGACTTTTATTTTGGTCTGGATGTATGACGTTATAAAGCTACGCCCACACATTGCAAACTGCATGCTTAGTTCTGCATTAATATCAAGAGGAGATACAAAACCCAGTACATATAATACAAGTAACCTGATAAAACTTCTTAAATTAAAACACAAAAAAGGAGCACAGAAAATTTTCCGCTAGCAGTAGTAGCACATTCGGCAACAAACACTGCAGCAAACCCTTGCAGGACGAGAGAAAAAGTCAAGAGATAACCCAAGAGAGTTATGTGTTAAATGTTATATTATAAACATTTGTTCTGTAATATTTCTGTAGCACTTTTTGAAAGGCGGGTTTAAAAAGTTGTTTTTTTATTGTTTTTTATGACAATGGTAATTATAAAATTTGGCTTCATAGTCTACTAGACGTAATATGCGGGTTGGTAACAGTACTCAGAAGCTAAATTGTTAACTGTCTTTATTGAATAAACTAATAATGAGCAGAAAATGTAGACAATTGGTCACCAAGGCTCAAGACATATCCACTTCATTTCTCCACCGTGTGCCTTAGTGCTTTACACTGTTATTGTTGCCTACAGCTATATTGTTGTTTTTTATGCTTTAAATGTTTTGATGTCTTGCTTTGTGCCATTAAACTAAAGCTAACATATATTTGTCTTTATTTGCCGTAGACCTGATGGCCCTAAAAGAGGAGAGTCAAGATCTGGATGAAACAGAAGAGAAAGATCAGTATGAGAAACAACATGATTTCATAACTAAAAAAAAACGTTTTAGTTGCTCACAGACTAAAAAGACTTCCTCACAAAAAAGAGTTAAAAAGACAGAAACTAGAAGTTGTATAATCTGTGAACTGTGTGGGAAGAGTTTACAAAGAATTGCAAACCTTAAAGTCCACATGAGAATTCACACTGGAGAGAAACCGTTCAACTGCCAACATTGTGGAAAGAGTTTCACTCGAAAAGGTACTCTTAAAGACCACATGAGACTTCACACTGGAGAGAAACCATTCATATGTAATCAGTGTGGAAAGAGTTTCACACAAAAAGGATCCCTTTATGCTCACATGAGTGTTCATACTGTAAACGGAGCTTACACCTGCAAAGTGTGTGGAAAAACTTTGAAGCGAAAAGGAAATCTTAAGGCTCACATGAGTGTTCACACTGGAGAGAAGCCTTTCTTATGTGGTCAGTGTGAAAAATGTTTTGCACGTAAAGAGAGCCTCACTCAGCACATGATGATGATTCACTTAAACGCAAACTTTATATGTCATCAGTGTCGAATGAGTTTCACAGACAGGAAACACCTTAAGACACACGTAAAAACACACATCGGACAGAAGCCTTTTATGTGCCATCACTGTGGAAAAAGTTGCTCAAACAAAGGAAACCTCAAGGCTCACATGAGAGTTCACACTGGAGAGAAGCCGTTCAACTGCCAACAGTGTGGAAATAGCTTTTCACGAAAAGAAAGTCTTAAGAGTCACTTGAGACTTCACACTGGAGAGAAGCCGTACTCCTGCCCTCAGTGTGGAAAGAATTTCACAAATAAAAGTACCTGTTATAACCACATGAGAACTCACCAGAAAGAGGCTTTTCACTTATCTTTAGTGTGAGAAGACTTTCACACAGACATTTTTAGACAGACATGTTTTCAAGTCCCTGTGGTCCAAGTCAGGTCAAGTCTTTGGAGTGGAAGTCAAGTCTTTTTTTCTATTTTTAGCAACAACAACAAAAAAATCAGCTAGTTGTTATGCTTAACAGTGTATTGAACTATCAAAACAGATTACTATTATTTTTAAATTCCAATGCTGGATAATGTAGTCTTCCAGTGAGCACCGGCGGTTACAAAACCTGTGTATAGACGCATTACAGTAGTGAAACGTCAGAAGAAATAGGGTTTAACTTACATGGCAGTGTACAAAGTATCCCATATTGATGCATTTGTAACCAGTGGGATCTTCAGTTTTGATTGTTAATAAAGAAGCTAAGGGGGTTTCCAACACATTTTATCTGGTTGTTGTCTTCTTGTTTTTGTTTTGGTTATGTATTCAGCTCCCACATCTATTGAACCCTTTTTTTGTGTTTTATCAAGGGTTGTTTTGCCCTGCATAAAACAAAACTTTTTACCTCTCACCTGTTAGAATTTGTTTTCAGGCAGATGCAAAGATACTTAATAGTGTCTAGAAATGAGCAGGAAAAGTAAATATATATTGGGGAAAAAAACAACCTTGGAGAGTGATTTCTCTATCCATACAATGTTCTCACCTTTTACCCCTCACTAGGGTGACCACCAAGCGGCAACCTCCCGCGATCTCTCTTGAAGCCAATACGGAAGTAATGTAAACTGCAATTCCTCAACTGGCCACTAGGGACAGGCTCCAGAAGGGAGCAGAAGCTCATAGAGCCCCATGTTAAAATTCTCAACTTTAAAGCAGAAAAAAACATGTTTACAGCCTGGTACAAATTGTGGTTTTGGCTTATAAGGCTAATTTTGATCTTCATGACAACTCTGAGGGGGGTGAATTTTTTTATAACTCATTCGTTTCCGTTATATAAAGCCTTAAGGTTCTGCATAATTAATGGCGTGGTTACAAGTGGATAGCCATTTATCCGCCGTCTATAGTTATTGCGTCACCTCAGCTCCGCGCACATCCCGCCTTTTTGCCCATTTTCTGTTATCCGGGAGTGACACGCGTTGACTCGCTCACAAGATGGCAACGCCCAGCTCGCCCATACTTTAAGCTTCAGAACGGCTTATCAGAATCCTATGGGTGACGTCATGGACACTACGTCCATATTTTTTTACAGTCTATGGTGACCACCTGCTAATTAGCCCAAGGGGGGACAAAGGGTATGTTTCTGAGGGACAATGTGGGACACTGCCTGGCCCACCCCACGGGTGCCCCACCCCACGGGCAGACGGGCAGATAGAGGTTTACCCATTTCTAGCACATAGCACCTTACATGGTATATTAATAATGCCCTATTCCCCTAAACATGTGTAGGCTAATTGCTGATGTATGCTCATGAATATAGGCCAACCAATGTGTATTTTTAACATAATATTTTGAACATTCAATGAACTGACAGATGCACTTCCACTTATGATTTACTTCAGCTAATTTACTTTACTTATTTTTCATTACAATTTATTCACTTTAAATCAATAATATAAAATTATGGGATTAACAGAAATTGTAGTCGCTCAACACCACAGGAACAGTAAAAAAAAAAAATGTTTTAAGTTAAACTAAAAGTAAAGTTAACTCCAGTTCACAGAACGAGAAGGAGAGAAAGAATGGTGAACTTCCATGTTAGTAAAGTCTGCACTGCAAAAATAAAAGCATTCTTACTTAGTATTTTTGTCTTGTTTCAAGTCTAAATATCAAAAAATTCTTACATTAAGAAACATGTAATAGACATTTAAAAAAAAAATTGTCTTGTTTTGGGAAAAAATAGCTCAAAATTAAGCCAAACAATATGCCAATCGGGTAAGAAAATTATTCTTGTATTCTTTTTGAATTAAGATTATTTTTCTTACCCCATTGGCAGATTATATGTCTTATTTTAAGCAAAAACTCTCTTAGTTTTGAGTTATTTGTTCCCAAAACAAGACAATTACTTTTGCTTGATATTTTTTTATTTATATTTTGGCAAGAAACAAGACAAACATACTAAGAAAGAAAAGCATTTTTTGCAGTGTGAGTCTGTGTCGTTTGACATCGTATTTTACTCTCCATGTCCGATCGAGAAAGACGTTTTGCAAAGGTCACAAAAAGCTCTCTTTTTTGAACACCTTTCAGTCACAAATATTAATTTTTCCAGTATTTCTTGTACCCAATCCATCTCTTTTTAATTGATGATTGCGGAGCCTAAAGACTCCATTTTTCGAATAGGAAAGTGCGCATCTAAAAAGTTGTAAGAGTCTCTGGTATGCACGTGCGTGCGCTGTCATGACAACAACGAAAAAGTTGACAACAGCAGTTCAACCGAGGGGTGGGTGGGGCAACAGTAGCATGCTGAACTGTCAAGTAATGTTGGTTTGGCTGCCTGAGGCACGAGGATATAGAGCGACCAACTTCTTTTTGAGCAAGCATTAATTATGCGTGACACGGTCTCAATTTGCGGGACGCATGAATTTTGCTTCAAACGCTGTGCGTGCAAGGGCTACGCGGGACGGGTGGTCACCCTACCCCTCACCCGTTTGCAGCCCTGTGTTTAGGACAACTGAATGTTTTTTGACCATCCTAAATAGGGTGAGCCTTACCTCTGTTACTTAAGTCACACAAAGTAATATTGGTCAGCTGTAGTAGGTCTGTCTAGAAATAATGTGTTTTACTCAAGAGTATACAGTTTTATGGTGGACTAAACAACATACTTTTAGAGAGAGCAAGCATTGAAGCGGCCATCTAAATACTGTAATCAATTACCTATACTAAAGTCTAGTGACTAGGGGTGTGCCCGAAGCCAAATACCTTATTCGAAAAGGCACGGATAATGGCTTCAAACTAGCCTGGATGCCAGCCAAACTCAGCCCCGCCCACAACATTTGAGGACGGGCAGGTTGGTCTGAACTCAATCCATAGAGGAGTGATTATGCCCGAACAGAAACTGTTCGGACCAATGAAATCATCAGGGCGGGCTTTAGACGATGACGGACAGATGATAAACAGTAACGTAATCAAGCACGTCATCAAAGGCGCTTTGATTATATTTGTTCAAATCCTAAACGGAGAGCTTGTTTGTATATGCTCATGTGATGATCATGTCGGTAAGTAACTGTGTATCCTCGTTCTTTTTTTTACAACACCGGCAATTAACATGTTTTTGTGACATATGAGGACACAAATGTGTATAATGACATGGGTATGACATAAGTATTATAAGGAGAGGGTGAAATATGAGGACATTGGCCATGTCCCCACTTTTCAAAATGCTTATAAATCATACCGTTATTTTAGAAAGTAAAAATGCAGAATGTTAGGGTTTAGGGGTAGGGTCAGTGTAAGGGCATAGAAAATACAGTTTGTACAGTATAAAAACTATTACGCCTATGGAATGTCCCCATATGTCACAAAAACAAGTGTGTGTGTGTGTGTGTGTGATGGGTAGGTTTAGGGGCTGTGTTTGTGTGATGGGTAGGTTTAGGGTCTGTGTGTGTGTGTTTGTGTGATGGGTAGGTTTAGGGTCTGTGTGTGTGTGTGTGTTTGTGTGATGGGTAGGTTTAGGGGCTGTGTGTGTGTGTGTGTGTGTGTGTGTGTGTGTGTGTGTGTGTGTGTGTGTGTGTGTGTGTGTGTGTGTGTGTGTGTGATGGGTAGGTTTAGGGGCTGTGTGTGTGTGTGTGTGTGTGTGTGTGTGTGTGTGTGTGTGTGTGTGTGTGTGTGTGATGGGTAGGTTTAGGGGCAGTGTGTGTGTGAGATCAACCCGTTCTCACTCCCAAGGCGTCAAAATCCGAAGCATAGTCAAGTGCCTTCCGCATCACAATTAAGACGCTAAAGGTGCCCCTGGGCGTCATTTTGCGACGCGCTGGGTGCTCCATTCATTACAATGATAAACCTTTGGCGTCATAAACAGACGCATTTAATTATTTGCGTTTATAAAAGCAGACATGATTTTATTAATATTTAAAGGCTACTTTTATATTTTGGAGCAACTAACTCCACTCCTACCCTAAACCTACCCATATCTAAACAATATAAAACACATAACAGGCAAATAAATGTACAGTCACAGGTATTTATTGCAAAAACTGACCAAAGCAGCATAAAAGTATTAACTCATGTTGCATTCCAAGTCTTCTGAAGTCATACGATATCTTCATGTGAAGAACAGAGTCGATCTTGATGTTTTAATCGCTGAAATGATGATCCCGCTGCCCCGTGAACGAACTCATTCATTTCTCATTCAAATAATTCAAAAGACTCCTGAGCATGACGCAAACGGTCACAAGACACACGAGAGCCAATGACATTTTACAATCAATGCTGACGTAATGACGCAATTGGTCACAAGACATACGAGAGCCAATGCAATTTCACTATGAAATCTCACGTAACCGGCGCCAATATTTGAAATTTGATTCTGTTTGTTGATGATCTTCTGCGGATGGAGATGCTGATCGCTTTTGGGGATTTTCTTCATACAAATCAATCGTTTGGCCTCGGAAAACTTGGATTATTTAACTTTTTTGAATAACTTGTGTATGCAGTCGTATATGTCAGGCTATATCCTGTGTTTTATATCATGTTCAGACAAATGGGTAGGTTTAGGGATGGGATGGGGTTGGGTTACATGTTAAGCATGTCTAAATAGCGTAAATAAAATAAATGTAAATAAAATTATGCTTGCTGATTAAATTGAAAAACACACTCCAACATGTCATAATGGCAAAATTATAAACTAATACAATTTCACCATGACGATAACATTACTAATACCCAGCGCGTCTGTGTATGACGCCAAAGGTTTCTCACTGAAATGAATGGAGCACCCAGCGCGTCGAAACATGACGCCTTGGGGCACCTTTAGCGTCTTTATTGTGACGCGGAAGGCACTTGACCATGCTTCGGTTTTTGACGCCTTGGGAGTGAGAATGGGTTGGTGTGATTGGTAGGTTTAGGGGCAGTGTGTGTGTGATGGGTACGTTTAGGGGGAGTGTGTGTGTGATGGGTAGGTTTAGGGGCAGTGTGTGTGTGATGGGTACGTTTAGGGGAAGTGTGTGTGTTTGATGGGTACGTTTAGGGGCAGTGTGTGATGGGTAGGTTTAGGGGCTGTGTAGGGGGATAGAATGTAACGGCGTTCATAAGCACGCTAAAAAGCGATTATGCGTCATTCACGCATTCGAATTGGCGTGTCATACATATACCATTTCATGAGATCAGTCTGTATTTGACATTTTCTTTAATTTCCATGTTTTCCAGGGCTGAAAAATTAGTCATCCGGTTTCCAGTTTTTCAGAATACGTGGTAAGGTTTTTGTTTTATGTGTGAAAATCAGTCCACGCTGAGCACATATGGTGGCATATCTGTTGGCAGGTCAGTGTGCTCGCTCCAGTGTTAGTTCCTATCTGAGCTTCGGGAATTTCCTCACGCAAGAAGCTCTTGCCGCACTGTTTACATATGTGTACTCTACGGTTCTGGTTCTGAGTGAACCGTTTTCCACACTGAGGGCAGATGAACGGCTTCTCTCTGGTGTGAGTGTTCATGTGGTCATTTAGGCTTCCTTTGTGTGTAAAACCTCTTCCACACTGAGGGCAAGTGAAAGGCTGCTCTCCAGTGTGGATTCTTATGTGTGTGTACAGGTTTTTCTTACTGAAGCTCAGCTCGCACTGAGGGCGGTATTGAGTGTACGGCCTGTCTCCGGTGTGAACTCTCATGTGGTTTTTAAGGCTTCCTTTTTCAGTGAAACTCTTCCCACACTGATGGCAGGTGAAGTGGCTATTCGATCTGGCCTTTTCAGTTTCTGTGGATTGTTCTCCGTTCGTGAAATCACAGAGTTTCTTCTCATAGTGATCTTGCTCTTCCATGCCAACCCGTACTTCACTCTCCTCTCTTAGCGTCATCAGGTCTAAAGAAAAAAAAAAAACAAGTTAACAGCAGGTTGACGACACAAAGCAACAGACATCAAAACCAACCTGAACGCATTAAAGCATCAAAACCAATAACATGCTTGCTAGATCCTGTATTTTTTTAGCCTGGATGCCAGCCGAACTCAGCCCCGCCCACAGCCGAACTCAGCCCCGCCCACAAAATCTGAGCTCAGGCAGTTCGGTCTGGACTTGATCCATAGAGGAGTAATTATAGGTGTGCTGGACATCGGCTGAGGCTGGAAGCATGCGATCGGCGAGAGTAGGCGGGGAGGAGCTGCAAACCGAGACATGAAGTCGGACACTTTCTGCTTCCCGCAGTGACGCTTGCGCTGCGTTTGCAAACTTTATCACAGCTAAAGTTAAATAAATGCAATATTTCTCCAATACACAGACAATACTGCTTAATAAAGCGTCTATTTGGACAAGATTAAAGTTCAACATATAAACCTACACTATCAATGAAGTGTTGTCAACGGTTTTTATCAGTTTTAGTTTGATAAACATGACAATATAACATCGCGACTACATGAAAAGAGGTTTTACTGTTATAAATAAATCATTTGTGAGCATTAGCTTAACATAAGGTTTTAGAATTAACACGAAACGCATGTGATCGCTGTCATGCGGCGAATCGGCCAATCGTGGATCAGCTGTGTCGTCATCAGAGCTCGTGCATCCTCCTGCAGTCCTCCTTGAGAATCTGCAGCGGCTGCATCAGCGGCTACTCTCGAATAGCTCTCGCGGTACTTTGTTGACATACATCACAGTCACGTGCCGTCGGCGCTGCCTCAAGTCGGACAAAATTTCTAACCGGCATGCACTGCTTCAAGTCAGCCACAGATCGGTCTGAAATTAAAGCATGCCTTCTGTAGCCCCCCTCCCCAAATCAAGCTAATAATCAGCAAGTTCAACCATTTTAACACAACGATGGCAATCAGAAATGAAAATCTGCTCGGTCCAAAAGCTCGTATGAAAGGCCGCAGATAGTTCTAGGTGCCTAGGAAACAGCATCCAACGCTGAAATCTTCAATCCTGCACTCATTCAGTGCTTCAGTTGACATTTGTGGCGTCTAATAACTCAACTCACGGTGTTTAATCTCAGGGTTAAAGAGGAGAAGTGATCGCAATCATCTGAAGAGTTCAAACCTGTACAACACGCAAAGCTGTGTCGAGAGGATATAATGACGAAACACTCAGTTTCTTTCTTTCTTTTTCGTGTCTATGAGGATGCCAAAGAAAAGCAAGTCGGCATACGCTCTGAAGTGGATGTAAACATTGTGTCTAGATCTTCTGAATATCTCGGCCTGCACTGATGTACATCTGTACACTCCTGGATCATCAATCGAGCATCGTCCTCATCAAATGAGGAACAAAGATGCGTGTCAATGGGTGGAAACCCGAGGGAGCAACAAAGGGTTAGTTCACCCAACAAGGACGCTTCTGTTACCATGTATTTATAGTCTAAAGACGTTCCAAACCCGTATCAACGTTCCCCTCCAAGCAGTGAAAGTAAATGAGTCCAAAAAGTTGTTGGTTGTCCAATGCGCTACATTCCAAGTCTGAGGACTGGCCCAAATGTAAGGGTGCGTTCACACTTGTAGTTCGGTTCGTTTGGTCCGGACCAAAAAACAAAACATATAGTCCTCGTCCGCTTAGCGTTCACACTGGCATTTGTAACAGCGAACCTAAAGTTACCGAACCAAAGGCACAGGAAGACGCTCACAACCTGATTGGTCGGCTTATATGCTGTAGGAGCTCGCTTACCGAACATTCAAAACAATGCTGTGTGCTGGATTACACACGGTCATTTTATACGTGTACATATGGCATTATTTTACCAGCTGAGAACTCATGAAGAGCTCATAAAATGTTCAAAACAGCTCCAGGATTTCCTCGGTTGTGCAGAAAAGAGACGGCCGTTCTGTCGTCTGTACCGACTAAAGGGCAGCACAGGTCCTCTGATGAGAAGAACCAGGAATGCTTTTTGTGCGTTTTTTCTAGCATTTTCGAAACATGCTCGTCGGACCAAATATTGATGAGGCACCTCCTCGTTGCTCTACGTTTGCCCTCTAACATTAACGTTATTCATTTAGGATACACCGATCTTTCTGCGTCGTCAAATCAGCTGACTATGCGTCGCATCTTGTGATATTACATCCTGTTTTTGGTTCGTTTACATATCTTTGGTCCGTGTTGCGTTCATATATCAACTGAACCGCAGCAGAGTTTATGTGGAAGCGGATCGAGACTCCTCTTTTTTAGCGCTCTCGGTCCGCTGTTTGGTTCGGATGGCAGCGTTCACTTGTGTTCAATGAACCGCACTAAATGAGCAATCGCACCAGGGTTCGTTTTAATCCAACCAAACATGACAAGTGTGAACTAAGTTTTTATTTACTGGAAACCTTCCCTTCCGTCATGCCGTGACAGGTTTGCGAAAAGCATCGCAACCAGTGGTTCTTCTGATAAACAAACAAGTGGTTGCCATTTTGTGGACCATAGAAGAGTCGTACGGGTTTGGAACGAATGGTGGATGAACGATGACACTCCTCGTTCTGACTCTTCATTGGCTTAAACCGTGACGGCTGTCTGAGCACAGACAGCGACCTGTACAGATCTCATGTATCTTAGCTGCTTTAATAGGGACTGATCATAGATGCCGTTTTCTGGTTCAGTACGCACCAAACGCAGATACTGTGCCTTTAGTGACCTAGTTTCAGCCACCTGCAAGAGTTCACGCTTCTTTATCATGCTTCGTTGCCGTTCGTGTACCAAAACTATTACATATACTCTACGTAATCTCTGTAAATGTTCAGCTTCTGTGCAATCATTCAGGACGAGAATGACACGAGTAGATCTTGACACTTGTGTTTCTTGGCAGACATGTTGCTAGTGAGCTATCCACTTCGACATCTTTGCACTTGTTGTTCTTTTGCTTCTATTGCTGGCTTTTATTTTTAAAACTGCTGGGGATCATCTAGACCAACAAGGGGTGTGTGATATTGGCAAAAAACCCTAGAAACGGAAACTATTGTCGTTGCTGAAATAGAGCAAATACTCAATACTGTAAATATTAAAAGAGTTACTTTTAGACAATTCTTGTTGGTTGACTTGTATAAAATCAATATCACATTTGCAGTCGTGCTGATATTTGGGAAAACAATTGCTCATGTGACATTGCTTTACTGAATCATGATATATTTGTGACCCTGGAGCACTTCAGCAGTAGGCGTTTTACGGGTATATCTGTGGCGATAGCCAACAATACATTGTGTGGGTCAAGATTATACATTTTTCTTTTATGCCAAAAATCATATTAAGGATATTAAGATCATGTTCCATGAAGATATTTAGTAAATCTCCCACCGTAAATATATCATAAATGTATTATTAGTAGTAATATGCATTGCTAAGGACTTCATTTGGACAACTTTAAAGGATATTTTCTCAATATTTAGATTTTTTTGCACCCTCAGATTACAGATTTTCACATAGTTCGGCCAAATATTGTCCTAACAAACCATACATCAATGAAAGATTATTTATTCAGCTAAATCTCACTTTCAGAAAATGTACCCTTATGATGTTTTTTATGGTCCAGAGTCACAAATATAAAAGAAATGTTTTGCCTGTATATCTTGAATTTCGCGGTCATTCTACTTGGCTAAATCGTAGCAGACGAGTTCTCTCTCAAGAGGTGTTTGGTTTGTGCAAAGTGAGAGACTATTCACATTGTTGAAGCAATTCCTTTAGGTGATAGATATCGCACACCCCTTTTCTTTTGGTTTGAGTATTTTTTTTGTGTGTTTTTTTAACGCATGTGGTTCGGCCTGAGAGGACGCCTCTGTTCTTGCCCTCTCATCTGTGGAGTAATGTTACAATTGGCAGAATAATAATCAATTCCTCTGGTGGATTCCTCAATGCAAATAATCAAATCTGGCTGAAGAAGAGTCATACTTCATCCACCGAAATATTTTGTATAAAGAAAATGACGACAACTTTTAGGAGCAATTTTAAAGCTCTCTTTTTTTTTGCATTTTCACTGAGGTTTAGCTCTGGCCCCCTCCCGGTGTCGGCCAGGTCACTGATGCTCTTTAAAAGATCTCTGTCCAACAGTGCTTTCGCTGGCGCATCGAAGTCTGAACTCAAATCTGAAGTGAATAAGGCACAGGAGATGTGGCTATTCAGAATCACTTGTGTCCTGTAAATCTATCGACATCTTCCGCTCGAAACGGTTACGATATGATGATATTAATGTTGCAGGAGTTTATCCTTCTATGTTCTTTGTTTCAAAGAATGTTGTGCCATTTGTTAATAGCAGAGAGAACTATTGAACATATTAGAGAAAAAAATAGCTATTTTTATAATAATTATTTTACCTTTTTTTGCGATATTTATTTTCTTGTATTGAAAATCTTTATAGAAGGGGGGAAAAACAAGTATTTTTCATCTATGCAAAAACCTATTTTTCCGTTTTGTACATTTTCCATGTTAAGCAGTCTTTAGAGCAATATAATGTTCATGTGACTGTATGTGCATGCTGTTTGTGATGCCTTAATAACAGCTCCCGTCCCGTCATCGGCTGTGGTCCACCAGTGCAGGCAATAAAGCTGTGCTTTCTGTCTACACGTCTCTGCTCTTTGTGGATACACCAGTTTACACCAGTATAAAAAAGCATCATCTGTGTTTGTTCTGGACAGACTGATTTTGAGTGAGGGGGATTTTATAGCAGCTCTTTCTTCTGGTTAAATCATTACGCCAGAAGATGGCGACAAGTGACACATGCACACTATATTGCCAAAAGTATTGGGACACCCCTCCAAATCACTGAGTTCAGGTGTTCGATCTCTTCATAGCCACAGGTGAATAAATCAAGCTCTAGGCCTGCAGACGCTTCTACACACATTAGTGAAAGAATGGGTCGCTCTCAGGAGCTCAGTAGGGATGGGCGTATCGATATGAAGTGTCGATATATCAATACTGATGTGAGCATTTTTTTTTTTAACCAGTAATTTTATTTCAACAGATGATTTAACACATATAAAAACGAATAACCCATGTTGCTGAATAGTTGTGTAGTATAGGACCGTTTTCCTGCTCATCCGAAAGCACACGACGGAAGCAATCGATCACAAAGAGCGAGAGAGAGAGAGAGAGAGAGAGAGAGAGTTGGCTCATTGATGAAAACTGTATTCAAACAGAGCTGCGTTTCCAAAACTATCATCATAAACCACTGATGCTTTTGAAAACACAGCCCAGAGCAATGCTCACCAGAAGACAGAAAAACATACGTTTGAGTTAATTCACAATAAACAATTAGAAATTGTTGCCTACATAGTGCAGTTACACACACTAATGTTAAACGTTGATATTGATCATGTTCTATTGTGTACTGTTAATATAAATCATACACTATCAATACACCTAAGGTTGCATTTTATGGGCCAGTCACTGGCAGTTCCTTTTGAAAATGAACCATGGGTTATTTTTTACTACAGTGACTGTATTTCAACTTAGTATTTGCAGATTTCCACGGTTACCACTACAAGTAAATATTTTAACCATGTGAAAACAAAAATATGATCTAATAAGTTGCAATTAAGGCATACTTGAATGTTAAAATACCTTTCAAATATATTAACTGGGTATCTTTACCCATTTTACTCTAAGTAAATGTAATAATTTAATACTTTAATAATTAAAATGTTCAGTTTAGAGGTATAGGTATCGATATCAGTGATACTGGCCGTGAAAGTATAGGTATCGTATCGAAAACAAAATATGTGGTATCGCCCATCTCAGGAGCTCAGTGAACTCAAGCGTGGGGCCGTGATAGGTTGCCACCTGTTCAATAAGTCCATTCCTGACATTTCCTCACTACTAAATATTCCACGCTCAACTGTTAGTGGGATTATAAAAAAGTGGAAGCCATTGGGAACAACAGCAACTCAGCCACGAAGATCACAGAGCGGGGTCAGCGCATGCTCAGGCCCACAGTACGCAGAAGTCACAAACTTTCTCAGTTTGGTGTGGAGGAACTCGACTGGCCTGCATAGAGTCCTGAGCTCAACCCGATAGAACAGCTTTGGGATGAATTAGAGCGGAGACTGAAACATTATCACAAAAGCTGGTGGGATTAAAATGAGCCATTTCCTGTAAAAAAATCTTGATTAGAAATATATTTCAGCGGCACTTTAGGTCAATTTGTACACAAGCGACAAGACTTTTGTCAGGGACTGTAGTTTAGCAATTGAATATAGTTAATTCTAGAGTATGCTGTAGTATAAATTAACAAAGTGTAGTAAATAATATAATATACTAGCCTAGAAATCTAGACGCACCCTAGCGGCAGCAAATTTAATTTGCCCGCAAGTGTGGTCTAGCAACTCTCAATTCCTATCTGAGCTGTATTCCTCAGAATCTGGATGGCCCAATCACGTCGTGTATAGAGTCGGCGGGCGGGGCCATAATGACGACGGCCGAGTTGCGTTTGCGTGCTTCTAGTAAAACAGAAACTGGCAAACAGCGGCGGTCTTTCGAATCAGCTCTGCCCGCGCCTCCGGAAGACTTGGGAGTTGAAATCAGCTTTCCTCTGAGAAAAGAACAAAGAGCGGCACTGAAGTCATTCTTAAAAAGGGAAGATGTGTTCGGAGTTTAGCCGACCGGATACGGCGAATGTTTAATCAGTCAGCGTTCGTCGTTGCTCCGGTTGGTGTAGCGCTATCCTATCGCGTGCAGAGGGAGTTTGAAAGACAACGGTTTATCCCGCCCCTCGGATTGAGCCCTGTCTATGGTGAGTTTCCAGACCAAACATCTTGATGTGGGTCTGGCTTGTCAGGCTAATAATATACTACAATATTCTATAATTTACTGTAGTATATTTACTATAGTGTGGTTCAAAAACACTATAGTATTTACTAGAGTAATTTTACTATAATATACTACAATTTACTGTAGTATCTTCACTATAGTATGGTTCAAAAATACTATAGTATTTACTAGAGTAATTATAATATAATATACTACAATTTACTGTAGTATCTTTACTATAATATGGTTCAAAAACACTATAGCATTTACTAGAGTAATTTTACTATAATATTCTACAATTTACTGTAGTATCTTCACTATAGTATGGTTCAAAAACACTATAGTATTTACTAGAGTAATTTTACTATAATATACTACAATTTACTGTAGTACATTTACTATAGTAGGGTTCAGAAACACTATAGTATTTACTAGAGTAATTTTACTATAATATACTACAATTTACTGTAGTACATTTACTATAGTAGGGTTCAGAAACACTATAGTATTTACTAGAGTAATTTTACTGTAATATTCTACAATTTACTATAGTATCTTTACTATAGTGTGGTTCAAAAACACTATAGTGTTTACTACAGTAATTTTACTATAATATACTACAATTTACTATAGTATCTTTACTATAGTGTGGTTCAAAAACACTATAGTATTTACTAGAGTAATTTTACTATAATATACTACAATTTACTGTAGTATCTTTACTATAGTGTGGTTCAAAAACACTATAGTATTTACTAGAGTAATTTTACTATAATATTCTACAATTTACTGTAGTATCTTCACTATAGTATGGTTCAAATAATTTTCAATAATTCTTTTTCATTTGATTCCTTTTAATTACTCCTAGGCCGTTGCCCCAATTTACATGAAAATTTAACCAGATCATCTTCAGGCAGTGCCAACAAAAAGTTATGGAATTCAAGTTGATTCGTCAAATCGTTTTTGATAAATGCCCAAACAAATTTTATGTTGAGGTTGCGAAAATACACGTAAGGCTGTATCTCCGCACGCTTTATCGTATTCAGACCAAACTTGGTACGTGTCATCATAACCATGACCTGAAGTGACCTGCAGTGCTTCGGCTCAGCGCCCCCAGAGATACGAAAAATGGCTATTTTTGCTTGTACTTCTGAACAGTTTTAAAGTGGTCTGGAGATGTCATGCTGAGTCGACTGATATCCAATTTTACCATATCGTCCATTTTGGCTGTCGGCCATTTTGAATGATGTGCTAAATGCTGTATTTTATGAATGCATGAACTAAGAAATTGACTCCGAGTCTTTACACACCCTTGTTTCTTGGCTCAAAAGAGTAAAGAAATATATAGAATATAATATCTAGGGGCTCATTAATGCAGTTAAAACCACGCCCTGCGTGACTGGGCTTTAAACCGCTGTTAGATCAGCATTAAAAACGATCTCATCTGTTACAGATAGGTATATAAGATTATAATATTGGATTTGTCATATTTTAAATAAATACACACAAAAAAACTGATGAAAAATCAACGTAAGAAATGTACTTTTGCTATATATGGTTAAATAAATGTTCAGTGATATCTTCCAAAGATTTTTTTAATGTTGGCACTGTTTTTTCTCTAAATAATATTGATATGGCAGCTAGTAAACACAATAAGTTTAATCATCCTGTGGCCTATACCATGAAGCCGGTTTAGCTGGCTAGCCAGATATGTTTAAGCTTAGTTTGTGTGGGTTTTAGTTTCAATCCTGGGTTTTAGGTACCATTAAAGTGGTTTGGCTTTTAGCTGTGTTCATCTCCATAGTCACTTATGATCCATGGCTAACCTGCTCCCGGGCAGGTTATGTTCTGGATTAGAGATCTCAACCTGAAATTGGACCAATCAGCTGTGAGTAAAGTGACATACCTCTGATGCAATAAAGCCACTCCCCCTGTTTCTGCTCCTTATAATAATAATAATAATTATTATTATTATAAGTTTGAATAATTTAGATATAATTTAGGTAATTATTATACCCTTAATCAATTACACATTTATCATTTTAGTTAATCAATCATTAATAGGCACTTTGTTAAAATTAATAAGATGTCACCCACTGATCCACAGCGTGTGATTGGCTGTTGACTGCCGATGTCACAGCTAAACTCCTGAACTCATGATCAAAGAGTTGACAGAGTCGCGTTTTAACACTCGATGGCACCGTGTCGAATGTGAAGAGGGGGATTGCCATGTTAATCTTGGACTAAATCGGCCACCATAGGAGTTAAACCGAAATCAGAATTGAGAGGAACAGAAACTATTATTCACTGGATAGTCATATACCTTTACACCGCTAGATGGGGGAAAATATCACACAGTGGGGCTTTAAGGAAAAAACGTTCCTGCGTTCGTCGGGCAGAGGGTAAAAGATAGCCTAGACCTACATTTATAATGCAAAAGCTTTATATTAAAGATCAATAAAAAATATAAAGCTTTTGCAGAATTATAAATGTGTATACTGTCACTTCATACATTTAATGCGTCCTGGTTGAATATGTTTCCCAAAAATGGGAAGTGTTTTTTACTTTCTATTCATTATATAATCCTAAATAAAAATGTAGGCTACTCAACTGTTTTCACCATTAATGATAATAATAAATGTTTATTGAGCACAAATCCTCATATCAAAGTGATTTGTGAAGGATATGTGACACCGAAGACTAAAATGATGATACATTCCGCTTTGATCACAGGAATAAATTATACTTTACTAGGCCTATATATTCACAGAGAGAGAGAAAAAGTAATTTTAAATTGTAAAAATATTTCCCAATATTGTTTTTTGCTGTATTTTGGATCACATACATTTAAGACAGAAATATACAAAAGATGGGGACACAAATGTCACCCATTCGGTGGAATGGCTCGGATCAATTCGCGTCATTGGCCTCAGGTTCGCGCTCGATTGGCTATGATGTGCGACGTCACAGGCGCGGCAGTTCTGATCGTGACGTCACAGACGGACAGCGCTTATAACCCGATCGCGCTGAGCAAGTGAGAAGGGGGAGGCTGCAGACCGGGAGCAAGACAGTTCTACGGGCCAGACAGTTCTACGCCCCTATTGACCAGACGACCAGAATGGGATACACGGCGAAATAATATTAAATCTAAGCTCGAAACTCTAACAGTAAGTTATAATGGCCATAGGTGTTGACCAATTGATTTTTTTTTTGAGAATTTAAATAAAGCTTTTATACCCGTGTCGTCGGCGACACATTCAACCAAGCTGTACACAAACTCCTCAACCGTTTGCACTATCAAAATAATTAAAATAACTCCCGACAGTACTAACTGACGCTTTTCGCCTATATAACTTTAAAGCCTTTACGGTAATGTCATAATTTCTATCAGCAAATCACCGCTGCTTTCAGGGGCGGGAAGGAGGGGAGATACGGATCGCCTCAGGTTCTGTTTTAGATTATTTTTTGATTACAAAGCCTAATTAAAAACGTAAAAACATGGCAAAGACAGAGGAGGCGATGGAGTTTATTGGTGACACTTGGAAGGAGACTGAGTGGGACTCTTCAGACCTGGAGTCTGTATTCAGATACTGAGGATGCGTTACTGCTGGCGTTGATGCAGGCATGGATTAAGGTGAGTGAAAGCTTGTCTTATTTCCGATGAGCCTGTTATAAATATCAGTCAAATAGGCATAGATTTACTGTTTTAGTTCAAAATGTTTCACGCATCTTAGAATGTGTGTGGCGCGTGTGTAATGCAAAAAAACTAACAAAAAAAACAAAACAAAAATCCTGTGCGCATGTAATTTATTCGTTGCATGTGTGTGTGTGTGTGTGTGTGTGTCTTCATCTGTGTGCATGTGTATGTGTATGTCTGTGATGTATGTTGTGTTGATATGCTTGTGTTCTAACAGCAGGCTTTATTTTTTGTATTATTTTATTGTCACTGAATTGTATTTAGAACTTTTTTTTGCTTTTAATGTATTTTTTGTAATGGAAAATACATTCATAAATATACAGTGAGTTTGTAACACAAGCTTGTATTTTTTTTGTCAGTGTGTCTTCTCCAGAAGCAAATGGCCTGGCCATCCACAACACCACCTCAGAGGGGCCATGGGCACAGTCATGGCCAAACAAAAGGTCTTGAACAGAAGGTCCCCAAGAGGCTATTCACTGGATCAGAGATGATGACCTTTTTTTTGTGAAGTGGATGGACACAAGCAAGGTCTCCATGTATATAACTAGGGCTGTGCAATATATTGAAAATTATCGGAATATCATATGTTCATATCGAAAAAATATAGAATATCAATGTCCATATAGCGATAAATCACAACGACACAAAATATCTGAATGATTTTAATATTCTACTTCACAAGTGTACGTTTTAGGTCGCCGCATATTGCAGAGAATAGACTGGGCACACAACTGTTACTTTTGTGACTAGCCTGATGTTTAAAGGAGTTATTAAATGCAAAACTGCTTTAGATCTTATTTTTACTTTGATGTTAAAATTATATTGTCAGATTTATGATATACATTTGTGTTGTAGTGATGCTTTCTTTTCCCCGAAAGAATGTAAAACACATAAATGGTATCATTCTTTGTTTTTAAATATTTTTTTTAAATATAATTGAAATAGATTTTACACACTAATAGCAATTTTGTATATCGCACAGGCTATCGAATATTGTATTACTTAACAAGGTATTGCAAATCACATTTTTCTTCAATATCGCACAGCCCTATGCACAACTGTCCAGTGTCCAATCAGTGTATAAATGCGACAGACAACGGTCCCTGTTCCCAGGCCAACAGCAGTTCAACAGTACAATAAGCATATGGTGGGAGTTGCCCCTGAATATTACCGTGACCAGCAGCTTCATTTTATACAAATAGATGTGTGCCACATCCCAGGACAAGCCCGTGACACTGTAAAACTTAGAGGAGCTTCTGTTGGTCAGCTCACAGGCGTTCCCCTGGATGGCAGCCCCAGAGAGATGTGATCATCTGCCCCCGTTCCTGTGAGTGACGTTCAGGACCTGTCTCAGAGGGCCAGCATGGGACGGTGTCATTGCATATGATGCAGAAGGAGCCACCCCATGGAAGTGCCAAGGGTGTGATCTGGGCCTAGGTTTGCAACCTGATAGAAACTGCTTTAAGAGATCACCACATTTGAATGACTACAGTGAATGATCGAAAATCCCTGGACAACCCGGGTAAAGAAAAGCTCCTGAGTGAAAACTGCAACCCTGTGTCACAAAAAAAGATTTGTATATATGTATTATAGTTTATTCTTCAAATGTTATGTGTTAGATTATTTCATTCTGTTGTTTTCTGTTTTTTTTCTTTTTTCAATGAAAAGCAGTGAAATTTCCTGATGTTGATTTATGACAATTTGAATGATTATTACAAAATATTAATTACAAGAAGTCTCTTCTGCTTACCAAGGCTGCATCCTCCTGGACTTAACTGCAGCTTTCGATACAGTTGTCCATAACATCCTCCTTCACCGTTAAAATTCCACCATTGGTCTCTCTGACTCGGTCCACAACTGGTTTTCTTCTTATCTCACTGGGAGAACTGAATATGTTGCGTTAGGAGAAGCTACATCCCTGTCACACAATGTCACCTGCGGTGTCCCTCAAGGCTCTGTGCTCGGACCCACCCTGTTCATACTCTACATGCTCCCCCTTGGCCGTCTCATCAACCGGCATGGGATTTCTTTTCACTGCTATGCTGATGACACTCAACTTTACTTTAGGACAAGTTCATCTCCCTCTGCTGACCTCACACCATCCACTTTGATCACTTGCCTGGATGAGATAAAGGCGTGAATGAAGCAAAACTTTCTGCAGCTAAACAGCTCCAAGACTGAAGCTATCCTAGTCGGCACTCCACTTCAGGTCCAGAAGTCCGTTATCACCAGCATTGCTTTCTCTGATCAGGTCATTCCTCTTTCCACTTTAGTCACCAATCTGGGGGTCAGAATGGAATCACAGCTTACTTTTGAAGCGCACATCAAACACCTGTGTAAGACCTTCCTTCTTCCACCTCAGAAACATTGCCAAACTTCGTCCCATTCTATCACTGGCTGATGCGGAGAAGCTTGTCCATGCCTTTATCTCCTCCAGGCTGGACTACTGCAATGCGCTCCTTATTGGCATCCCTAGCAAAAATCTCCAGAGGCTGCAGTGTATTCAGAACAGCGCTGCTAGGATCCTCATGAGGGTGCGCAAATACGACCATATCACCCCCATTCTAAAATCACTCCACTGGCTTCCTGTGTCGTTCAGGATCGAGTACAAGATTTCTCTCCTTACCCACCAGTGCATCCATGGTGATGCTCCCTCCTATCTCAAGGAACTCCTCACCACACAAACAGCCACTCGTAACCTCCGCTCTGCTTCGCTGTATCGCCTCAAAACTCCCACAGCCAATCTCCGTACTATGGGGGATCGGGCCTTCTGCTCTGCAGCACCCAGTCTGTGGAATGCTCTCCCTGACCACCTGCGGACTCCACAGACTATAGATACTTTTAAGCGTGGTCTTAAAACCCATCTTTTTAGCAGAGCTTTTAATGGACTTGCTACTTGTTTAATTTATTTTATTTTATTTTTCAGTTTTATTTATTTATTGTTGTTGATTTGTTTTTTTAATACTGTAGCACTTTGAGATTTTGTTTAATATAAAGTGCATTATAAATAAAATTTATTATTATTATTATTATTTATTTGGAATACAACATACAGCAAAAGGTTTTAACAGTATTATTGTGAAATATTGTTACAATTTAAATTAACCTTTTACTATTTGATGCAAAGCTGAATTTTCAGAGTGTCACATGATAATCAAATCTTATTCTAATATAATGACTTTAAACATTTATTATTATTGTTAATTATTAGAAAAAAAAAATGTATTATCAAAGACCGTAGTTATGTAGAAAAAAATGTAATCCTAAAAAAAAGTTTAACACAACTGCTTTCAACATAAAACTGCTTTCAGTATTGATAATAATCATAAATGTTGTGTGTATGTGTTCATATAAGTTACATTTATTTAGCCCATCAGTCAAGGAGTTTAGGCTACTCATACCCTTGATGAATTCTATCAGCTGTACTACATAGCATTTTATAAAGCCAAACACAATTCACCTCTTTCCTAAAATGCCACGGGTCATTTAGCCACCTGATAAGAAAAATAACTGATGTTTAACCACTAAACTACAGAGACATAAGAGCCAGTGTAGTACCCTCACCGCCTGATGAGGGGAGATATAATTATTAACAAAACACAGGACACGGAGCTGCAGCTGCTTCACCATCAGAGTCTGTGTATTGTCTTTATAAACATTTTAAAAGAGTTCAAATATTATTATGTCAATGAATTACAGAGCATCAAGTCACAATATAAGAATACAATCACTTATACTCAGTTTACCTTGACTATTGAGTCCACAAATTAACATATATAATATAATATACATTTATAACAATATTACTCATTTATAAAGTTATACATAGCATCATAAACGTTTTCTTGTGTTTTACACTTGAATAAAAATTGGATTTCCTTTTAAATCACGGTAAACTGCAACTCATAACTCATGACTGTTGCCTTATTTATCCAAAACACATTACATTTGTAATTTCACTCGAAAATCATGCTCTTTCTGAGGCCACATGTTCTCCATCATTAGCATGAAATGCATAACTAGCACATGCAATACAGACGTAACTCGACGCAAACTTTTACACCCTCTTTAACAGTAACTCATTTTTACACTTTAAACAACATACTTTACATTTATCGTAATTCTGACATGTAAAGAACATACTCTTATTGAATTTGTGTTTCATACCTGATGAGGGGAGATATAATTATTAACAAAACACAGGACACGGAGCTGCAGCTGCTTCACCATCAGAGTCTGTGTATTGTCTTTATAAACATTTTAAAAGAGTTCAAATATTATTATGTCAATGAATTACAGAGCATCAAGTCACAATATAAGAATACAATCACTTATACTCAGTTTACCTTGACTATTGAGTCCACAAATTAACATATATAATATAATATACATTTATAACAATATTACTCATTTATAAAGTTATACATAGCATCATAAACGTTTTCTTGTGTTTTACACTTGAATAAAAATTGGATTTCCTTTTAAATCACGGTAAACTGCAACTCATAACTCATGACTGTTGCCTTATTTATCCAAAACACATTACATTTGTAATTTCACTCGAAAATCATGCTCTTTCTGAGGCCACATGTTCTCCATCATTAGCATGAAATGCATAACTAGCACATGCAATACAGACGTAACTCGACGCAAACTTTTACACCCTCTTTAACAGTAACTCATTTTTACACTTTAAACAACATACTTTACATTTATCGTAATTCTGACATGTAAAGAACATACTCTTATTGAATTTGTGTTTCATACCTGATGAGGGGAGATATAATTATTAACAAAACACAGGACACGGAGCTGCAGCTGCTTCACCATCAGAGTCTGTGTATTGTCTGAGCAGCGCGCCCCCTCCCCCTGCAGGTGAACACTCCCAAGGGAAAAACAATCAAATAATCGATCGATCATTCATTCAAGGCTGAGCAGGGAACATCAATCGTCACAGAAGTTAATACACAATGTAAAATATATTTTTTCCCACATTTATTATGCATTTATTTTTGTAACCACCACACTCTCCCCTTCGAAAATAAATGTCGTCCCGACATTACTCTGTTTAGTGTTTCTTAATTTGTCTTTCTTTAGAGTGAAACTTTTAATTTATGTATGCACTGCAGATTAACTGTACTTGCTATTTTTCAATAAAGGAATATACTGGACATTAACATAGTCGTTTGACTTCTTCAACTGTGACCTCTTTTCTTCACTCGATTTCAAATCTGTTTAGTATGCATATAAATACACTGGCTGATGCTGCGGCACTGGGAAAGTCCATGATGTAGGGTTCTGCATGTCATATGGTGTGGGGTGAAATGATATTGCGTTTGGATGCTGTATGTTATAGCATGCAGGGGTACCAAAGTAATCGTAAGTGAATGTTTTCGGAGGTCTCCTCTCTCTCCTAGGCCATCTGTACATCTGTTCTCCTTCACTGCATTCACCTGGGACTGCATGAGTATCTGCTTCATCATCAGGTTGTCCTACAGATTGTTCCTCATTCATCGCATCTCCCTCCTGTTGAGGTAAGCCATCACTCTCTGTTTGGGCTGCTGTTTCATCAGTACTCGTTATCTGTTGGTTAACTTCTCTTCTTTCCCTTTCAGGTTCGCTTGGCTGGACAACAGGTAAGTATAGGTTATCTGATTCACCTTTTTCTTCCACAGGTTGCTGATGCCGAGTAGCAGGTAAGTAATAGTAATGGTCTTCATCATCCTCTTCTTCTGAATTAGACTCATTTCCCTCAACTGGCCTTTGTTCAGTCACTGTCTTCTTTGGCTTTGACTCCCTCCTGAGTTCAACCTCCAATGGTAAGTAATCACAAGACAGTAAGAGATTACGGTGAAGAACACGAGATCTTCCCTTTCCTTGTTCCGGTTTCACTTCATAAATCGGACTCCCTTCTCCCACTTGACGCACTACTGTATGCACAACATCCTCCCAATGATTGCGAAGCTTCCCAGTCCCCCCTCTTGGTGTCAAATTTCGCACTAGGACACGATCTTCAGGGCACAATATGGAACTCCTCACCTTCCCATCATAATTCTTCTTGTTCCTCTCTGCTGACTTCTTCGTTGTCTGTCTGGTAATCTCAAAAGCATCTTGCATTTCTTGCCTCCATCTCTTTACATACTCTTTATAGTCTGTAGTTCCTGTTTCAGAGGTCAAGCCAAACAGCAGATCCACTGGTAACCTTGGGGACCTTCCGAACAGCAAGTAAAATGGGGAAAATCCTGTTACTTCACATCGAGTACTGTTATATGCAAAGGTGAGTTTGTTTAGACACTCTTTCCAATTGGTTTTCTGTTTTTCTGTCAACGTTTTCAACATCTGGAGTAACGTTCGGTTGAAACGTTCAACCTGACCATTTCCTTGGGGGTGATACGGTGTGGTCCTTGATCCCGCAACTCCACAACTCTTCTTCAACTGTGCAACCAGCTGGTTTTCAAACTCTGCTCCTTGGTCATGGTGAATTCTTTGTGGGAACCCAAACTTCAGAGCGTAGTCATTAAACAACTTGTCAACAACAGTTTTAGCCGATTTTGAGGTAGTTGCGTAGGCTTGTGCGAATCGTGTGAAGTGATCAACTACGATTAAGATGTACTCATACCCTCCTTTAGATTTATCCAGGTGTAAGAAGTCAACGGAAACAGGTTCAAATGGGTGAGTAGTGACAATGTTTTGGATAGGTGCTCTTGTCTCTTTACATGGTTTCTTTTGTTTCAGGCAAGCACAACTTTTGGTCACATAATGATCAACATCATAACTCATTCGTGGCCAATAGAACCTTTCTCTGATTAATGACATTGTCCGATCTAGGCCTTGATGACCCATGTTGTCATGTAATTCTCTCAGCACATGTTGCTTATACTTCGCAGGTAGGAGCAGCTGTGTTCGAGCATTCGTCTTTCTACGAAAGATGCCATCGTCTCCCAAGAAAAGTTTGTCCCAACTTCGCAGTAAACATTTACTTTGTGCACTCAAGGTCTTAAACAGATGTCCTGTTGGCTTTTTGTCGGACAACTTAAACTGTAAAACGGGTCCAATGTGGTCATCATTTCTTTGTGCTTGTCTGATCTCATCCACGGGCAATGGCTGTTCAGATGTTTGGGCCTCATCAAAAGAAATCATGGCAGTCCAGAAGAGGTTGGAATGCGGTGCCTCTACTGCTTGGATGGTCGCTTCAACACTGTCAGATGGTAATTCCTCTGTACACACTTTCATTATAGTCTCCATGTTCAGGGGCATTCTGGATAGGCTGTCTGCATCCACATTTTCTTTACCTGGCCTGTATTTGATGTTAAAATGAAAATCTGCCAGTTCTGCCACCCATCTACATCCCGTTGCATTTAGCTTTGCACTGGTCAAGACATAGGTGAGCGGATTATTATCACTATACACCGTGAATGTAGGGGCATAGTACAAGTAATCCTTAAATTTTTCGGTGACAGCCCACTTTAAGGCCAAGAACTCCAGTTTGCCTGAGTGAAGGTGGTACTTCTTTTCTGCAGCTGTCAACGTTCGGGACCCATACGCGATGACTCTAAGCTTTCCGTCTTGTTTTTGATACAACACAGCTCCAAGTCCCTGATTTGAAGCGTCGGTATGAAGTACGAACGGCTGTGAGAAATCAGGAAATGCAAGAACAGGTGGCTCAACCAGACAGTCTATCAGTCCCTCCAGTATCTCTTGGTGCTTGTCCGTCCATACAATTGGTGTCTGAGAAGGTACTCCCCTTTTCTTTCCTTTCCACTTCTCTTTGTTTGTCTCAGTTTGTTTCAGCAAGTCGTACAAGGGTCCCGCAATCCGGGAGAAATCTTTTATATACTGTCGATAGTAACTCAACAGGCCCATGACTGCCCTCAGTTGCCCAACTGTACTAGGTCTCTTCTCTTTCAAATTTGTCACAGCAGCTGTATCGGCCGGATCCATCTTGCTCCCTTCTGCAGACACAATCCTCCCAAGGTACCTCACTTCACACTTGAATAGTTCACATTTACTAGGCTTTAACTTTATTCCATACTGCCTCAATCTTTGCAAGACTTTTCTCACATCCTCGACGTGATGTTCAAAGGTGTTACTGAAAACTAACGTGTCATCCAGATAGGGAACGCAGATGTTATCCCTTAGCTTATCCAGGCACTCCTCCATGCAGCGCTGAAAAGCCGAAGGAGCATTCATCAGGCCAAAAGGTATCCTGATCCACTCATACAAGCCCCACGGTGTTACAAAGGCTGTTAATGGTCGACTCTCCTTAGCCATGAAGCCCTAATGATACGCTTTTCCTTGGTCAAGAAGCGAAAACCAGGAGTTTCCCCCCAAACTGTCCATTATGTCTTGCACACGGGGAATGGGTTGTCGATCAGGATGAGTTTTACGGTTTAGCTGTCTGTAATCAATGCACAACCGTAAGCTGCAGTCTTTTTTTCGGACGCATACAACAGGTGAGGCATAGGGTGAGTTTGATTTCTGCACCCATCCTTGTGCAATGAGATCATGCAGGTAGTTTTTCATTTCTTGGTAGAGAGGTTTTGGCACTGACTGGTAAGTGCGTGCAACAGGAGTGGTGTCTTTAAGTGAAATGGCTAGATGCAGCTTTTCGATGCAACCTATGTCATTCTCAGATTTTGAGAATGAAGCTGCTTCCTCTTTTAACATTTGTTGGACAATCTGTTTTTCAGGCTCGCTGAGATGGCTCAAGTCAACTGGCGGAACCCATGTGATGTCGGCGGTATGGCTGGTTTCAGTCTTTATTTGGTTGACAATCACAGAAGTTAAACCAGGTCCTTCACAAGCTGCAGTTGGGTACACAGCCTGCACTGGTTGCACTGTTCCTATGACCGTCTTGCCCGCTAACATGAGGTCATGATCTGTAGGGTTCTGTACACTGACGATGATGTGTGGAGAAGTATGTTGCTGCAGTGTCACGATCGTCTCACAGAACTCCAACCCCTCTATCCATTGTGGGTTAACATCAGGCTCAAAAAGAAGCAATATCTCCTTTTCCTTTGATCGCTGTGACTGCACTCTGCATTCAATTTGTACCGATGTGTGTTTTGGCACATACACATTTTCCTTTGTTGTTTTGACTATATACTCACATGGTGTCTCGGCATGGACTTGTCTGATGAAAGCTTGGACTGTTTCTGTTGCGATATTATGGCAGACTGTTCTCTTGTACCCACTTGTGATTGGCTGCGTTATTTCCTTGTTGTTCACCATTTGCTCGATCACATTATACCCGATGATAGGATGACCGAGCTGACTACCCCTCATCACTAACACAGGTATAACAAGTTCATCAGTCTCCACTTCATTTGATGCCAAACCAAAAGTCACTTCCATCCACCCCACATAAGGTATGTCCTGTCCGTTTGCTGCCACTAAACGGAGTCCATCAGGTGCGTCAATTACCTCGGCTACATTTCTCAGTCTGATATTTGGTAAGTACTCATTCTTCCACTGCTCATCCACTATACAAACTTGAGATCCTGTATCCCATAATGCATCGACAAGGAGCCCTTGAATGTAACATGGCACTAGACACTGCTTTCCTACAAAGGTGGCACGTGTGGACTTGTCGATTTCCTTTTGGTGAACTGAAGAATTCGTGTGTACTCTTGCTGTCTGGTTACATTGTTTCATATGGGCTGTCCAGTGATTCGCTTGACATGCTTTAGAACAATATAATGTTTGCTTACAGGCAGCACATTGTCGCAGTCTAAGGTCAGAACCCGTGACGCCGCACTGTGCACAGCTTTGTGGGGACATTATTGCATAACTGGTCACTCCTCGTCCCGCAGTCGTGACCCCGTCCCGTTTAACGACTGGTCTCTGTACATTGTCGGTCCTTGTGCTCTACAACCAGCCAGAAAATGATCACTACTGCCACACCTATAGCAGTGAGTACAGTACACATCCAGTCCACTCGGCTGACATGCCATACATTTTCTCACACGAGTCGATGGTGGATGGTAACGCTGCGCAGGGAACCACTGTTGCCGTTGGAAAGCATCCCCTCTCCTGCCGTACGGCTGCACATAACTATGAGGTGGGTATGCAGATTGAGACAATGGCATGATGGTTTGTTCTCTCACAAGGGCAGAGCACTGTGTGGGTGTGACTTGTGGTTGTCTAATGGACTCTTTAATTTGAGAAACTTCAACACTGAGATCCTTTAGCAGCGCCATTTCTGATCGCATTTCCCTCAACTCACTCAAAATGTCAGACTCTTGTTTCTCTGTGCTTTTCAGACATGGCTTCTTTTCTTTCTTTTCGACAGTGACTTCACTGACCTGTACTGAATGCAGCTTGGGGTGTTGCTGTTGAACTAGAAGCTTCTTCTTGCTTTGACGCTCTGTTTCATTGGAACAAGCAATATTAAGTTTGTCAAAGAGGATTTCATCACTCACATCAATTGCAGTCAAGTAAGGTTGCAGGTCACTTCTGATACTGTCATTTTGTAGGCCAGTGAGGACAGTGTGAAGAAACATGCTCTGCACTAGTTTTGGGTCATACTTCAAGCTGGATTCCGCTTCCTGAGATGCGAACAGGATCTTTTGCCTCAGATCAAGACACCGAACGAGGAAACTTTGTGGGGTCTCTTTACTACTTTGTGCCTCGGATGTGAGCTGTTTGTACAATTCGGTCGCACCTCTTTCTTGATAATGTGCTCTCAGTATACGTCTCAGCACAGGAAGGGTTAAATTTGGTTTTCCCTCCAGGTAACTACGCAGCTGCATGCCTGGTGCAATTGCTCTAATCACTGCATCGACTAGTTCAAGCTCTGAAACTCCCCTGCTCAAGCCATGTTCGATTTGATGGGCCAAACTTGAAAAGGTGAGCTTATCTTTTTGTCCAGGTTCACCTATCTGTCCTGATATCTTGAATTCTCTGTTCCAGGGAGGTATGACTGGTCTGTGTGTAATTAACTGCAGATCTGCACTTGTGTCTGGCTGCACATTTGGACTTTGCAACGTGAAATAACTTTGTATAGTGCTTGCATTCTGTTGTGTACCTGTGTGTTGTGGTGTGTGATTAACGGCTCTCTGTTTTTGCTCTATTAGTTTTTGCAGCGCTAATTGTAATGTGTCAATTTCTTTTTGTAATTTTTCCTGCTCTGTAGTTTCTGCTACGGAATCGGCAGCTACTCTCTTAGAAGTCTTAACTGCGTGTTTTTCTGAATCGCCATTTCCATTAACCCCCTGAATTTCACTGATTTTATCTTTTAGACACAAAAGCTCGGCCATACCAGCATCTTCTAGCTCCTCTAATGCCTCTCTCTCAATGTGTTTCACAATCACAGAAATAAGAAATGAGCGACTTTTGCTACTGGCATGTTCACACTCAATCCCTAGGAATTCACATAGTTCAATCAAATTTTCTTGTGAGAGAGCATACACTGCTCCGATCACCTCAAGCTTCAAGTCCTCCAAATGATCCATGGGTTACTCAGTCTTTAGATGTGTGTAAAGTGATATGATAAGTGTCCTTAACCTGGCTGGAATTCTGCAGCACTCCTGGTCTCGAAGATTAACCTTAGATTGCTGGCACTTTCCTTCCTGGCTTGACACGGACACCGAACTTCTTCACTCCACTGGTCACCTGGGCTGAGTAGTAGGCTGAATGGCACTGGAAGCGGGCTGTCGTCACTGGAAGCCAACTCGCACTGCATTCATCCTCGCTGGGGCCTCCAAAATGTAGTACCCTCACCGCCTGATGAGGGGAGATATAATTATTAACAAAACACAGGACACGGAGCTGCAGCTGCTTCACCATCAGAGTCTGTGTATTGTCTTTATAAACATTTTAAAAGAGTTCAAATATTATTATGTCAATGAATTACAGAGCATCAAGTCACAATATAAGAATACAATCACTTATACTCAGTTTACCTTGACTATTGAGTCCACAAATTAACATATATAATATAATATACATTTATAACAATATTACTCATTTATAAAGTTATACATAGCATCATAAACGTTTACTTGTGTTTTACACTTGAATAAAAATTGGATTTCCTTTTAAATCACAGTAAACTGCAACTCATAACTCATGACTGTTGCCTTATTTATCCAAAACACATTACATTTGTAATTTCACTCGAAAATCATGCTCTTTCTGAGGCCACATGTTCTCCATCATTAGCATGAAATGCATAACTAGCACATGCAATACAGACGTAACTCGAAGCAAACTTTTACACCCTCTTTAACAGTAACTCATTTTTACACTTTAAACAACATACTTTACATTTATCGTAATTCTGACATGTAAAGAACATACTCTTATTGAATTTGTGTTTCATACCTGATGAGGGGAGATATAATTATTAACAAAACACAGGACACGGAGCTGCAGCTGCTTCACCATCAGAGTCTGTGTATTGTCTGAGCAGCGCGCCCCCTCCCCCTGCAGGTGAACACTCCCAAGGGAAAAACAATCAAATAATCGATCGATCATTCATTCAAGGCTGAGCAGGGAACATCAATCGTCACAGAAGTTAATACACAATGTAAAATATATTTTTTCCCACATTTATTATGCATTTATTTTTGTAACCACCACACCAGCGGCAAACGTCAGAAGGGCTAGCCGAGGGCTGCTCTTGGTGGGCTGATCGCCTGGATCTTACAACTCCGCCACATATAAGCCACATATATTAAGTTTTAAACAACCATTTTCGCCTGAAAAACTCTACATTATGCTTAAGTCGTACAGCCATACACTCTATCTGAATTAATGCAACGCCAATATTTATACATTCACAAAAAACACGTAATTAGTCAACGTCAATGGACATAACTCGAGCCTCGGGATTTAATAATTTCGCCGTATATCCCCCTACTGGTCGCGTCAGGAACAACAGGGGCGTAAAACTGCCTGGGCCGTAGAACTGTCTTGCTCCAGGTCTGCAGCCTCCCCATATAGGAGCAAGTTGAGTTCGGCAAATATCAGAGTGGAAAGTCTGCACGAAGTGTCACACACACCTGAAGTCTCCCGGTAAGCAGTTTAAAAAGGTCGTCTACAGTAGCGAGACCTGAGGAGATGGAGAGCAGCGACGAAGAGTTTGTGGATGCGTTTGAGTATTTACCTGAGGAGAGCAATCCCAGCATCAGCGCATCAGATCCGGCGGAAAACAGCTCGCAGAACAACCCAACAGGTGAGGGATGGATTAACACACATCAACACCGAGTAACGGGTACAGAAATAATACAGGGGACACTTGGGGTGCGTCTAGAAAAAGTTGGCAAGAGCGCTCTTTTAGTAAAAATGGAGTTTGGTTCAAAATAGCAGCCGAGGGAGTATTTTGTTGCCATAACAACAGCCGCAACAAGAGAAACCCGCAGCATAATTTAAAATACTACTTAATGTGGGATGAAATGTACTTTTAAGACTTTTTCAGTCGAGAATGTACTTTAAATCTCAAACCTGAGTTTGTTTCTAAAGAGAGCGCATATTTGAATATTTGATTTGGCGTTTTCGGAGTTCTGCGATCCAGTTGATCAGCGGCGCTCATCGCTCGTTTACCACGGGGAGAGCAGCCTTTCCTCGGCTTGACCTTCTGACGTCTGCCGCTGACTCTGCTGTCTCTGTAGTGGTTAAACATGACATAATTCGTCAAATCTTTGGTCTCATGGATCTATAATTTGTTCCCTGGCAAATCGTTTAGGCTGAGGGCAAAGTGAAGCGTCATTACTTTATGTTTAAGCTAACTTTAAGTTACTGTTGTAGTTATCCCACTAGCGCTGACTTTATGTTTGACTGAATTGTTTGCTTTGTTTCTTCTTATACCTTTTACTCGTACTTTTATAATGGCTATAATACATAAACAGACATTATTTAAAAA
Source organism: Pseudorasbora parva (assembly GCF_024679245.1). NCBI lineage: Eukaryota > Metazoa > Chordata > Actinopteri > Cypriniformes > Gobionidae > Pseudorasbora > Pseudorasbora parva. Next base: position 11,224,540 of record NC_090176.1, on the reverse strand, counting down.
AGAGTTGTGTTTTGTGTAAATTTTATTACAGTGATAATATGCACACTTGTCTGAAAGCACATATTAATGTGTTTAATGTTTTAAATATAAATGAAAAGAGGCAGGGTTGTGTTTGATGTCATTTTGTTTTATTGTAGACTAAAATATACATACAGAATACATATAAATAAATATACATAATATCGCTACTCACTGTCAAAAAGGCGCTTGACGCATGGCGTTTTTTAAAAGGCGCGCTGAGGCGTTTAAAAAAGAACTCATGACTTTTTTGAAAACACGGTTTTCTCCATAGGATTATAATGTAAAACAGACGCTGGCAGCTTAAAAAAGACGTCAAGTGTGAACACAGCCTAAGCGTAACACTGATGGGGAGACGGCCATTCATGGGCGTGGTAGTGGAGGGAAAAGTGGACCTGACTACCCAGGGTCCCGTCTAGGGAGAGGGCCCTTTGAAATCCCATAAAAAGTTTTTTTTTTTTTTTTAGCCTAATTCGAATTAATTGGCCCCTCCAATTAATGTCATTATTCATTTAAAAATATATTGATAACACCAACTGAGAGAATGCTTGTTGCTGTAAGTAAATTATGGGCCAGGCCAGCTACCGTCAGGTTGCCAACATTAACCAGTTTCAGAAACAACCAGTGACACACCAGCAGTAGCAGCACTGGCTGCTGTCCTGGAGATGAGGCTGAGAGCAGAAATGAGGAAAGACAAGGTGAGATCATTGCTCAAAGGGCGAGCTCCCCCCTTGCTTCCTAATTGTAAGCTGTTTACCTTAAATAAGTAAGCCTTTTGATTCAATGTGTGTGCTATTGCCTAGTGCTATTGGAGTGGTGGAAAGCGTGGCAGCACAGTGTAAAGCTACTAGCCCTACTATTGCTTATAATGTGCGATATATTCTCAAACTCCTTAATAAATTATCTGCCTATATTTCTGCACATGTAGATGTGCCTACTAATATAACTGTGATCTCAAGTGCACACAGGTAATATTGATTTGAGCAATATCACAGCAGATCTCATCACTGATTTCGCAAACAAAAAGACTCGTCAGTGGGCATTCTGGGATGTAGATTACATCTCATTTGACTTTTTTATTTTTATAGTTGACATTTTTTTTAAATTATGGCAGGCTTAGCTTATTTGATTGGTTTCTGAGGGTACAGTTGTCTCGTGTTCTCCTGTTCAAAAATAAATGTTTTTAATTTAAAACTTGCATTAGTATCCTGGATCAAAATGTTAGTACACAAACCCGATGTAGCCTAAGGTTTAAAGGTATTTGAGCACAAGTAGGCCAAATAGATTTAAACACTATTTATACTTGTTTATATTCAAATAATTAAAATAAAAATCATTCAAAACTTAGTTTTCATTTTGCTAACCCGCATCGTACAATGGCATGTGTAGGGGGCCCACTGACATTGAGAGTATACAGGGCCCAGAATTTGGTGCTACGCCCCTGCGGCCATTTTAATGCTATCTCTATCGCAGAATCTGAAGTTCCGAAGCCCGAAACTTAAATGATGTGAGCGAACTCAATACACATAATGACACTCAGAACGCATTGTTCATTATATTACAGCATCGCACACAATATAACTCACATTTATAATTTATTAAGGGCTGAACTGTTGCACGCATATGTAACAAGCAAAGTATTTATCATAATAATGTTTGAAAATATCAGCTCAACTGTTATATGGTGCAAGGTACTTTTGGTTTGTTAACTGTGCTTATAGAAACTGAAGAACAAAGAATGCGCATCAGGTGAGTTTTAATCGTTTACGTTTTTATGAAGCCACTGTAAACGGTATCGTCGTTACATATTACAATGCTAGCTTACTTTGTTGTTAATGACAAAGCCTGACAGTGTCACTGCTAAATACCCGTTACCGTATATACAACTACAGACCAACGTCTGTATCCATCTATCCATTCATCCATCAATGTATTCATCTATTCATTTAGCAATGTATTCATCCATTGTTTCTGCCATGTTTCTCACGGACACGCCCCTAACTCGTACAGATCTTCCCACTGGTATTTACGACTTTGTGGTGATATTCTTGTGCGTTTAACTCGTAAAAACTATCTTTACGATCCTTAACTTTATGACTTGAATGCAGCAATAAACAGTGTTGGGAGTAACGAATTACAAAAGTAATACATTACAGTAACATTACTTTTTGCTGTAACGCAGTAGTGTAAGGCATTACTAATCAATTTTCAGTAATATTTTACTCGGTACATTTCCATCCCCCCCCCAAAAAAAATTCAATAAAACGAAAAAGGAAAAAAGACGCCATACATTAATGCTAATACATTAAAGTTATTACCTGTTCGTGGTCATTCAATAGCCGCGTGTGGTGTCCAGGTTAGTAATTAAATACTAAATGACAGCTTCTGATATATTTTTGTATAGCGATTTACTTCATTTTCCTTCAATTCTGTACTTCAATTCATCTCCCTCTTGCTGGTGTACATTTGGATATTGTGTGATATAGTCCAGTGAAGGCGTACGTGTTTATTGCGGATTTTACAGAAGTGCCGCAGGCATGATTTCAGCCTCTGTGCTCGCGCTGGCCTGTGGAAAAGTGGCTAAAGAAGGTTTAAAGGCTCTGTCGTTTCAAAGAATAGCACAACGACAAGCGCGTCGAAGAACGGACGAGAGACAAGGCGCGCGCTGCTGAGCCAAACTATAGGCCTAATGCCTATAAACAACACTTGGGTGAAGATGACAGAATAAGACTACTGCACACCGTGACACCGTCGTTTAGATTTTTTATAGTAATACAGTAATTTAGTTCAGTTAGAGAACAGACTGTTCAAATAAAAACGGAAGGTGTCTGCTAAGCATGATCCGAACGTGTGATCTTGAGCTGGCAGATGATCGCGGAAGATTTGGTTTCAAAGTAAAATGTAAAAGCGCCTATTAAAGGGGGTTTGTCATTTTGTTGTGCATTTCATTAAGAATAATAGGCTAATTTTAAACCAAAACTAAAAATCTGCTTCACTTTTGAATTTTTTTTCAAAATTGGCCCCACTGAGCGCGCATTTACTAACGAGCTGTCATTCATGTTTTCAGTTCATATGGAAGCTTAACTTTCATAGGAATTCATTGAAAGCACTTGCTTTGCATTCACTCCCGTTATTAATGCCCAAGCGGCAGTGCGCATGTTGCTTTCGGTTAAATAGACTAGTGATTTAAAAGCCCAGATACCGGTGATGTCATCACACTTTGATTAACCGGTGGGAAAATGTCCCCACCGTCTCATCCCTACTGTACATTTGCAAGATGGATGCGCATTGCTTAGTTTCAGAGATAAGGACAAGAACGTAGTTTAGTCAAATGCAAATGCAGTCAAATACAACCTTTTTCTAAAACCGAAATAACTATGTCGCAACAATAAGAAAGGAACAAATGCGCATATTGTCATAACTTAGAGTTTACACAGTTCTGTTCTGTCTATGAACAGACCTAAGCTATTCCCGGATATTGCCAGATAATCACTTTACCTCTAAAATAATACTTATAACAGAGTTGGATCGTCATGATTTCTTGCATTGTCTTGAGCATTCACTTTTTTGCCAATTCTCTATTGTTAGCCTGGATAGCCCATGTCATTATTTTTCATCATATCGCCTTCTACTGGATGTAAAATGCTCTCTGCCAACATTTTAGAATGTTAAGAGCTACTTCTGAAGTTATTTTGGTGAAAGTAACCCAAAAGTAATACAGGGGAACTCTATACACCAACACGTGCTCTACGCTCCTCTGAAGCTGGTCTTTTAACTGTCCTAACAGCACGGTTGAAAACTATGGGTGATCAGGCTTTTTCTACTTTGGCTCCTAAGTTGTGGAATTCCCTGCCCTCTGAGATTAGGAATGCAGAATCCCTTAGTGTTTTTAAATCATCACTCAAAACATATTATTTTAGGATAGCTTTTACGTGATTCATTTGTCTACTTTGTTGCTGTCTTTTTTTTTTTTTTTTTTTTAATGCCTGTAATGTTATGTGTATTTCTATGTAAAGTACTTTGAGATGTAACATTTAAAGGCGCTATATAAAATAAAGTTTATTATTATATTAATGTAACGCATTACAATTCTGAGACAGTAATATTGTAATGTAATGAATTACTTTTAAATAGCAGTAATAAGTAATCTATAATATATTACATTTTGGAAGTAACTTGCACAACACTGGCAATAAATAGAGCCTTCTCGCAACTTCCATATTTGTGACCGGAAATACATAATCGCCGTGGTAATCTTCTTCCTCACCAGTCAGGGCAACAGGTAAAAAAATGGCCCAAGCAACGAGCAAGAGTTATTGTAGCTTACCGGGCTGTTCTTGTTATTCCCAAACGCAGCCATATCTGTCGTTTTATTCCTTCCCTGTTGATGGTGAAGTTTAACGGAAATGGATTCAGCCTATCCAGGCGGGATGATGGAACAAACTTTCCTGCTTGTGTACTACATCCCTTTTAGCGCTAAGCGGCATATGACGCACCTCTGTGGGTAAATATAAAACCAATATATTTTTAACTCGTATTAGTTAGAAAAGTCTTTAGTTTTATCATATTATTAAAAGAAAAATACGCTGTAGCGAGTTTTTCCGAATAAAACCAAGCGGCTGGAGGCGTATCGTGTGGGCGGAGCTAAAAAGTCAGGTGTACACGCAGCTATTGTGTTGAGAGCGTTTGAAAGCTGTGACATCCTAATGGGGCATTCACACAAGACACGAATGAAGGTAATAAAACGCCCTATTCGAGCGTGAACATTTTGAGTTTCCTTGCTTCATTTGCGCATGACATTCACTTCACAACAGATGTGAATTTGCATCATGAGTGGGACTTCTGCCAGGCGGCTGAATGTCTATTCGCGTCTTTGCATTGACGTAAATCACTTGCGCTTAACGTTTCATTCACGTCAGGTGTGAACGCACCTTGATGGTTTATCAGCTAGGGGTGTAAGAAAATATCGATACACGTGAATATCGCGATATTATGTTTGGCGATACTGTATCGATTCTGAAAAACGCTGTATTGATATTTATATATTTATTTATTTACATCCAAGATTCGTGGCTTTGTGTTCGGTTTAAACCACAGACTGCGGTATAACACCCAACCGCTAGATGGCAGTGTTATCTCAGAACGTAAACCTGACGCGGAATCGGAGAAGCGCAAGGTAAAAGTGCGTGTGTGCATCACTAGTGTTTACATTAGCAAACCCAGCTCTCAAGACGATAGCATTATTGCGCTCCTGCAGTATACAGAGCTGTAGTGTGGCCTCATTTTGGCTTCAGCTAAAAAGAAGCCACTAAGGAAATCGACAAGAATCATTTTGTTTGCAAAATAGGCCAAGTTATAATCTAATACTCGGGAAACACATTGAAACAGAGAGCTTGCTTAACATCCTGAAGTCACCCGCACTGCTGAGAAGTGTTTCGATAGAATGTACTGTACTGCACGTTTTCCTCTCAGTAACAGAATAAACACACGCCAAAACTGACAGCGGTGGCAGGAGAACGAAAGATAATAGCGATGTGGATATGGATGCACCAGCTCTGCAGTTCAGTACTTGAAATAGCACTTTATACAATAGACTGCTTTATAGAAAACAGCTTTAGGCCCCGATCACACAGAACGCGTTTTTCAGGTTCGAAACGCGAGGCGCACTGCACTCCCTTTTTTGGTCTGCGTTTTTTCATTCAAAAATGAAACACAACGGAAGGCCCGCCTCTTCATTCATTCGTTTGGACAACAGAAAATAAGCTCGATGATGTTGCGCGCTTTTCTGCTCAGTTGACTTTTTTTCAACTTCATGTGCTCGGAGCGCTCCTTCAAATACGCGAATGGCCCAGGGCGCATAAGCAGCGCGCATAACGCTCTCTGCCAACCGAAATCCATTAAAAAATGCAGTCCCTTCAAAAACGCGTTCTGTGTGATCGGGGCTACTGTTTTAAATATAAAACAAACAGTCATTCAGTTATGAAATGGACTGCACTTTCTGTTGTTAAATAGCCACTGCTATACTGTGAACCTTTAAAACATATACACATAAAGAATCCTGCAGTAACTTTACATTTCCCTTAACTTAGAATATTGCACATTGCATATGATTAGTGATATAAATTATACTGTATTAATTAAATAAAATACTTTGTCTCGTGTTTTAGGCTCATGGTTGTGTTCTTTATTCTTTTAAATTATAAAAAACAAAAACACAAAAAAGAAATATCGCAATATATTGCAATATATCATATCGTAACCCCTGTATCGTGATACGTATTGTATCGCCAGAGTCTTGGCAATACACAGCCCTATTATCAGCTGTAAATATGTTTGTGGCAAGGGGGGCGTGGTTCAGCGAGGTCTGCAGCGGGAGAGAGAGCCGCGGGACGAGCGGTAAGTGAGTGGGTTGGAAGCAGATTAATAACACCTGTCTCTCGTTCCAGTAATGAGCGCGGAGAGGGGATAAAACCTAGGTGGAACCGGAGATCATGGAGAAAGAGAGGGACTGCTGACGCGACACACACTCACACCCACGGACATTGAGTTGTGAGACACGTTGACCCGGAAGCGGAACGTTTAACCGGAACCCGGAAGTGACTGAGAGAAATACACACTGGCAATAGCCGTGTGAAGAGACTGAGTTTTTGTTCTAATAAAGAGAAGCGTCATCAGTCAAACCGACCCCCTTGTCCTCTTCCTTCCTTACACAAACAAACTTTATCACAATGTTCTAATCATGTTTGTACATGATTAGTTCATGATTTATAATAACTCATGACAGAAGTGTTACATTAATCATTAAGCTGTAATCTGTGCTAATAAAACATGTTTCTAAACTTGCAGAAAAAAACACTAAATGGAGGAAAGGCCTACGGACCGTGAGGAAGGTGGTGAAACGAAGCTTCCAAACCGTCACTAACCAAATGTGTGCTCTTGTGAAGCGTGAGTCTGCAGCAGCCATGGATCCACTCGAGACCGAGGCAACACGTGATGATGCTCAGCCATCGACGAGCGCTTCTGTGTGCTTTATCACCTTGGGAGAATTTATTAAAAAGAAAGGCTCTTCCATGAAAGAAAAAGATGCGAGAATCATCATGAGGCGAATCTTTGTGGCTCTCAAAAACTCCTGGGATCTTGGGGTTTACCCGCCAATCTATTTGGAGGAAATAACCATCGACCCCAACACACTCCAGATCAAAATAACTGACCCTAATAGTCGGGCACCAAGGAAGCCAATGAAGAATGTGACAGAATTTCAGCAAGCTTTAGTCGATGCCTGGTTTAAACGGTGGGAAAAATTAAAGTACGCAGAATCCTATTTCAACGTGATGTACGCGCTGGTCGACAACATCAAGTGCCCGTTTTGGAAAAGGCGCGTGTCCCAAGGTGAGATGAATAACAATAAAGATAATGAATGTTAGTCATAGTAACACATTACCGTACCTCATGACTAATCTGCTTTCCTCTAATCTCGTTCACAGAATGCTCTAGTCTTCTCTGGCGACTGGCAATACAGCAAGGGCCTGAACTGCAGACAACCTTGCAGAACGTTTTAAATGATCCCTGGTTCAGCCGATGATTAGTTAAAGGGGGGGTGAAATGCTGTTTCATGCATACTGATCTTTTTACACTGTTAAAGACTTGGAATCCCATACTAAACATAGACAAAGTTTCAAAAGTTAAGGTGGACATTTGATGGGAGTATTTCTTTGTCAAAAATACTACTTCCGGTTAGTCATAAGGTTTGGCAATTTTTTTTCGATCATGGGTCCACTTGACGTTAAAGTTTCGGAATTTCCTTGTATGGGCCGTACGGACAATTCTACCGGAAGAGCGTGAGAGAGAGAGCGAAAGCCACAGGCTACGCCCATCAAAGCGCTGACTCGTAGGCTGCGCTGCACAGGTGATGTGACTTCAAGAAATTAACAATGTCACCAAAAAAGTGCGTTTTTGGTTGCCAGACCAAGGCAGTCCTGTACAGATTGCCAAAAAACCCCGCGTTAAGGCAACAGTGGATGTAATTTGCTTTTCCGGATCAGCAACTGAGTTGCGCAAAGGTTTATGTTTGTTCACTGCATTTCGGTGCCGACTGTTTCATAAACAAGGCCCAGCTCGACGCCGGATTTTCCGATCGCCTAATGCTGAAGGATGGAGCAGTCCCAACGATAAAGGTCCCAACGTTAGAACCGCAGACGGTGAGTAAGACTGCTTCAAATGTCTGTGTTTTTGCCAATGCCCATCAAGTAGCCCAAACATGATCACGTATAGTTAATTGATCAATGGAGCATGCGATGTGTAGTGCGTGTACATTTGTTTAGCTGGCCACTATATGTGTAACTTTATGTTTGTGTATTGTAAAAGCACTCCAAACAACAATGCACAAAGAGTGGGGAAATATGTTGAACTAAATAAGCACGCTTCTTCATTCAAATGTGCTACTATTCCATGTCTTTCTATGTAAACACTAGCCTGCCGTGCAAAACCAGTCCGCTTACTTGTCTACACAAACCACGCGTAAACACACACACACACACACACGTGCACAACTGCACTTCCCACATGTACACCTTCAAAGACAAAAATACGACGATATAATTCAAGTATAAATATGTAAATAACACAAGTCGCTAAGCATATTATATAGTTAGTGTATAACTTGTACCACATAGAGACGTCCTGCTCTAGTCGTTTTTGCTGCTGCTCCTGTTCAACTTCAGCCTCTGGGTCTGATTCCGGATCATAGATGTATGGCTGTATCTGATTAAAAGCCATATTTTTATTTTGAATAAAGTTTTTTCCCGCTGTTAGGGATGACACAGCTTTACGACGCACTCAACACAAAACAGCGGCACGCACACGTCATTATTTAGCTCCGCTCACACGATACGCCCCCACCCGCTCGGCTTTTTTCGGAAAGACTCGGAACAGCGCATCTTTCTTATATAATTATAAAAAAAATAAAGACTTTTCGGAGATATGCAGGATGCAATGCTACTCTATAGGTACTCAAGATTGACATGACACTGACTGAAACTGAGTGTTTCACCCCCCATTTAAGAAGAATTTTAAGAGCTCTTCCTTTACTCCACTGATCCACACACAATTGCAAACAGATTCAACAACAGGCAATAATCATTTGTCAAAGGGGGAGTGGTGTCAGTTAAGGGGGAGTGGCATCAGTTGAAGGGGGAGTGGTATCAGTAAAGGGGGAGTGGCGTCAGTTAAGGGAGAGTTGCGTCAGTTAAGGGGGAGTGGTGTCAGTTAAGGGAGAGTTGCGTCAGTTAAGGGGGAGTGGTGTCAGTTAAGGGGGAGTGGCATCAGTTACGGGGGAGTGGCGTCAATTAAGGGGGAGTGGCATTAGTTAAGGGGGAGTGGCATTAGTTAAGGGGGAATGGTATTAATTAAAGGGGCAATGTAAAAAAAGCACCACTGGGGCCCGGATGGCAGTGCATTTCCTTTTTTCTTTTCCTCTCTCTTCTCTGTCACTCCTCGTGCTTCCGTCTCCTTTCTCTTGCCTCGTCTGTTCCGACTCACAGGTGTTGCAGATGCCGTGGCTGGAGCGGTCTGGAGCTACTTCTCGTGAGTGCCCTTGACCTGTGGGAGGTGTGGGGGTTAGTCACATTCGTGGGCGTGGGTGGGTATTGATCCGTTGCGGTGTAATTAGTAGTTTTTTTTGGGTGGGGGGGTAGGTGGTTTAGGGGTTAGTCACGTTCGTGGGGGGGATACGTTGCGGTGTAATTTGTTTAGATTGTTGTTGTTTTTTGGGTGGGGGAGTTAGGGGTTAGTCACGTTCGTGGGGGGGTTGGGATCCGTTGTGGTGTAATTCGGGGGGGGCGTGTTCGGGTTAGTCACGTTCATGGGGGGGGTTTGGGATCCGTCGTGGTGTAATTCGTGTTTCCGGGGGAGGGGGGGTGTTGCAGGTGTTAGTCAAATTCGTGAGAGGGGGGGGTTTGTAATGGGGCATTGTTGGGTGGTGTTCGTGTGTGGAGAGGGTGCTGGGTGGTGTTTGTGTGTGGAGAGGGTGTTGGGTGGTGTTTGTGTGTGGAGAGGGTGCTGGGTGGTGTATGTGTGTGGAGAGGGTGCTGGGTGGTGTTTGTGTGTGGATAGGGTGCTGGGTGGTGTTTGTGTGTGGAGAGGGTGTTGGGTGTTTGTGTGTGGAGAGGGTGCTGGGTGGTGTTTGTGTGTGGAGAGGGTGCTGGGGGGTGTTTGTGGGTGGAGGGTGTTTGAGGGGAACCCCCAACTCTCACACCCTCACCCGCTCACAGGCCGGAGATGCTTATGGGACGGCGCTCTACACTCCCAGTCATGGCGTCCGCAGCATTCGGGGGTTTGGACAGGTGAGGTGAGAGAAGGAGATGGAAGCATGAGGAGCAACAGAGACGTGAGAGGGGAGAGAGGAAAAGAAGACATTGTCCCGTTCCCAAAATGCACTGCTATCCGGCCATAGCCAATGGGGTCAGACTCATTCCCCCACTCCCCCAGGGTTCACTCCCCCAGTTCACTCCCCGGGGTTGACTCCCCCAGTTCACTCGCCCGGGGTTGACTCCCCCAGTTCACTCGCCCGGGGTTGACTCCCCCAGTTCACTCGCCCGGGGTTGACTCCCCCAGTTCACTCGCCTGGGGTTGACTCCCCCAGTTCACTCGCCCGGGGTTGACTCCCCCAGTTCACTCGCCCGGGGTTGACTCCCCCAGTTCACTCGCCCGGGGTTGACTCCCCCGGTTCACTCGCCCGGGGTTGACTCCCCCGGTTCACTCGCCCGGGGTTGACTCCCCCAGTTCACTCCCCCAGTTGACTCGCCAAAATCTAGATTAAAGCCGCATCTCTTTAGCCAAGCATTCACATCATGCATCTCATCACCTTGCACTCCAGTTATATCAGTGTACATGATTGCCTTTGCTTAATGCTTTGAACAGCAGCTATGCTAATTATTTTCCTATTCTGTTTTATTTTATCTGGACGGCCATCCCGAGGGAACTAGAGAGTCTGTCAGCTCCAGTCTGGATCCAGCCTATCATGAAGACTTCATTTTAGTTCCTTGCCACCGTCGCTTTGGCTTACTCAGTTGGGGACACTAACTTCAGATGACGATGACCATCACCTGTGACTATCACCTGTGAAGAGGTGCCTCGACTTGAAAGAATCCAAAATAATCAAAGATATTTTGATATTTTTCTTTGAACAAAGACATTTGTTTTACTGTGTTTCACCCCCCTCTCTCTTATCAGTGGGGCTGTTTGGGATTCCTAAAGACAAAGAGATGTTGAGGGCCTGTAGGCCAAATGGTGCCACACCTGTAGTACAGTGGGGGAAGTCTGGTCTGACTGGTCAGTTCGAATGTCTCAGGGTTTCAGTCACATGGTCAAGGGATGTATAAAAGAAGATTACAACTGTTGCTCGAGGTTCTTTTCTCTGGGTCTTCTTCCTCTGAAGGTCTTCTCTTTTTCTCTGGGGGTCTCTTTCCTCTGACGCTGTCTTTTTCTCTGGCTGTCTCTTCTAGGGCCTTCTCTGGGTCTTCTTCCTCTTTGCTCTCTCTTTTTCTCTCTTTTTCTCTCTTTCTATCACTCTCTATCTCTCAGGTAACATTCTACACATGCTGGGTACGATTAATGGTATAAGTTTTATCATCTCATTCATCTATTTTGTAACTATTTTAAGTGTAACCATAACCGGATTTTGTCATTAAATTCTTTCAATTATAAATGATTTGCTAACTAGTTTTGGTTTGGTATTGACTTTGAAGTGCTCCCTATTGCAATACAATATAGTCACATTAAAGCAACGCTCTCCCACATATTTTGCTATTGTAACTGCGCTTATTTCCGTCGTTGGTATAAGTTGCAGTGGGTGGTTATAGACAAGAAATGTACAGTTTTCTACCATCACGCTGATAACGTTTCTTTAGTCGTTCGGCAACCCTGCAGTCAGAACCACTGTAGGCGATCCACCCTTACAGACTCCTGGAGGACTTCAGATGACCATCACCTGTAACTATCACCTGTGAAGAGGTGCCTTGACTCCTGGATGACTTCAGATGACCATCACCTGTGACTATCACCTGTGAAGAGGTGCCTCGACTCCTGGAGGACTTCAGATGACCATCGCCTGTGACTATCACCTGTGAAGAGGTGCCTCGACTCCTGGAGGACTTCAGATGACCATCACCTGTGACTATCACCTGTGAAGAGGTGCCTCGACTCCTGGAGGACTTCAGATGACCATCGCCTGTGACTATCACCTAATGATGTCCGACTTCGCCAGTCGGAGATAACTAAAATTATAAAGATAGTTCACACAAAAATTACAATTATTTCATCATTTCCTCTCCCATAAGTTGTCCTAACCTGTGTAGGTTTCTTAGTTCAGATATTTTGAAAAATGTAACAAAGCAACCATTGACTACCATAGTATTTTCTCCTACTAAGGCAATCAATGGTTGCTCTCTGCTTGGTTTACGCCGAGGGAACTAGAGAGTCTGTCAGCTCCAGTCTTGATCCAGCCTCTTATGGTGCGTTCACACCAGACGTGAATGAAGCGATAAGTGTGAGTGATTTACATGTTAAGTCAATGCAAAGATGTGAATAGCCAATCTGCGGCACGAATTGAGCTAAGCGCGTGATTTGCACAAGTTGAAAAGTTCCACACCTTGTTATGACACGTAAAATAAAGGCAGTTTTGAAGTCAAAAGGGCCTCAAACACAGTATTAGTATGGTGTTTCTAATAATCCTTTAGGTGAGTGTATATACCCCCTGTGTTTGACCCCCTTTTGCCGTCAGAACTGCCTTAATTCTAAAACGCATAATCGCTTTTTAGCGTGTTTATCAGCGCCGTTTCTTTCTACCCCCCTACACTGCCCCTACCCCTAAACCTGCCCATAACACACACACGCGCACACACACAGCCCCTAAACCTACCCATCACACACACACACACACACACACACACACACACACACACACACACACACACACACACACACACACACACACACACACACAGCCCCTAAACCTATCCATCACACACACACACACAGCCCCTAAACCTACCAATCACACACAAACACAGCCCCTAAACCTACCCATCACACACACACAGCCCCTAAACCTACTCATCTCACACACACACACACAGCCCCTAAACCTACCCATCACACACACACACACACACACACACACACACACACACACACACACACACACACACACACACACACACACACACACACACACACACACACACACACACAGCCCCTAAACCTACCCATCTCACACACACACACACAGCCCCTAAAACTACCCATCACACACACACACACACAAACACAGCCCCTAAACCTACCCATCACACACACATGCACACACAGGCCCTAAACCTACCCATCACACACACACACACACACACACACACACACACACACACACACACACACACACACACACACACACACACACAGCCCCTAAACCTACCCATCACACACACATGCACACACAGGCCCTAAACCTACCCATCACACACACACACACACACACACAGCCCCTAAACCTACCCATCACACACACATGCACACACAGGCCCTAAACCTACCCATCTCACACACACACACACACACACACACACACACACAGCCCCTAAACCTACCCATCACAAGAAACATTCTACATTTTCAAAAAAACATAATTTAGTATGTTTATGAATCCATTTACCTTATGGACACACATATTCAGACACATTTTGAACGCGTAACTCAAACTCTTCTCTAAACCTGCCCATTTGTGTATTATAAAAAACAGGATATAACAGCCAGATCTGACTGCAGGAACAATTTATTCAGAAAATACAAATACTCCAAGTGTCTCGAGGCCAAACGATTGATTTGTGTGAAGAAAATCCCCAAAAGCGATCAGAACGTTGAGTCCATCCGCCAAAGGTTAATAATACATTTCAAATATTGCCGCCGGAAGAAACGTCAGGTCAGCTTTGACAGCATTAGCTCTCGTGTGTCTCGTGACCAATTGTGTCATTACGTCAGCTTTGATTGTAAAATGCCATTGGCTCTCGTGTGTCTCGTGACCGATCGCGTCACGCTAAAGAGTCATGTGTATCATTTGAATCAGACATATTAACAAGTGCGTGTGTGTTCTGTTCGCAAAGGGGCGCGATCATCATTTCAACGACTAAAACATTAAGATTAGGGCTGCACGATTAATCGAAATTGAACCGCAATCGCGATTTGGCTTGTGTGCGATTATGAAAGCACAAAGGCTGCGTTTTAAATTAAATAAATAAATGTCCAGTGTGTTAGCTAAGAGCGTCTCTGTGGTCAGGAGTAACACTGCTCCGTCTGAAAGACTGAGAGTTTGAGTCGCTTATAACGTGGGTTTGAAAAAGCAACACGAGTCAAACATCTTCACAAACTAGTGAAGCGTTCATAAACCTGTTCAACAAAAGACAACGTTTAATAACACGTTTTACCTCACTTCATATCGTCAGTTGAGTGTGTGTGAGCTGATGTGGCTTCTCATCAGAGTGAGGCAGACGATGCGTTCTTTTATAGTATTTTATCTCAATATGCACTGCATTATAATATACTTTATTATTATGAAAATACCCTTGACGGCTAGAAGAACTCAAATACACCATATTTTGCTGCAGTCGTGTTTATTGTCGTCATGTTTAATCAAAGCGTCTCTATCTTCTGTTTACACAGCGTTAGCTTCACATCATGGATTTCCTGCAAATTAACATCAATTACTTCTCTGAGGCAAATGTGGCGTTTTCCGCTCGAGGGCGCCCTCTGGCTTTCAGTATGAATTAAAAACTTTTGGGTAATCAATAATAATAAAATAATAATAATAATAATAATAAAAAAATAATAATGCTTAATACATTTTAAAACTAAATAAACTTTAAAAAATTATAAAATTGTTGGACAATCCATATTTTTCTTCAATGTACAGGAGTTTTTTCCCCCACAGTGGATGCACAAGAGGTTCATATTTCATATTGAAGACAGACTTTAAGAATAACTCCTTAGGCTTAGACCTTTCTAATGTTTTTTAGTCATAGGCTGTCTGCATATTAATAGTTTTTTTTTTTTTTAAATAAGTTTTCTGTAAAATATGACAAAAATAATAATAATAATTAGTATTAGTATTATATTGTTATATTTATTCTGACGTACTCTTTTTTTATTTGTAATTATTAAAAAAATGTTATTGTAATGGTAATATTTCTTATTTTTAAGAATATTTTTAGCAGTAATAATAATCATAATTATTATTATTAGTAACATTAATATACGAACACAAAATGTTATATACACACACTTTTCATTTGTAAAAAATTATAATAACAATAATCGCATTTTAAATCGCAATCGCAATTTTACCCAGAATAATCGCAATTATATATTTTCACCAAATCGTGCAGCTCTAATTAAGATCAACTCTGTTCTTCACATGAAGATATTGTATGACTTCAGAAGACTTGGAATGCAACATGAGTTAATACTTTTATACAGTTTTTTGGTCTGTTTTTGCAATAAATACATGTGATTGTACTTTTTTTTTTTGCCCGTTACGTGTTTTATATTGTTGAGAGTGTGTAGGTTTAGGGTAGGAGTAGAGTTTGTTGCTCCAAAATATAAAATTAATTCTGTCAGATCAGGTTTGCGGAATCACACAGCGAAATACACCTGGAGATGATGGTTTGTTTAGGCGTAGATATACACGCGGAATCACACTGCGTAGACATGTACGCGGATAGCTCAAAATGCATATAGATAACACGCCACTTGCCTTTAGAAAGTGCCGTGTATGTTTACGCAAAGTCATGATTTCATGTTGCTACGTGGCATTGATTCAACAAGGTGCTGAAAACATTCTTTAGAAATGTTGGCCCCATATTGATAGGAGAGCATCTTGCAGTTGATGGAGATTTGTGGGATGCACATCTAGGGCACGAAGCTCCCGTTCCACCACATCCCAAAGATGCTCTATTGGGTTGAGATCTGGTGACTGTGGCGGCCATTTTAGTACAGTCAACTCAATTTGAAATGATTCAAGCTTTGTGACATGGTGCATTATCCTGCTGGAAGTAGCCATCAGAGGATGGGTACATGGTGGTCATAAAGGGATGGACATGGTCAGAAACAATGCTCAGGTAGGCCGTGGCATTTAAACAATGCCCAATTGGCACTAAGGGGCCTAAAGTGTGCCAAGAAAACCTCCCCCACACCATTACACCACCTCCACCGGCCTGCAAAGACTGCCGCATACTGGATGTTTTTCCCTTTTCACACCATTCTTTGTAAACCATAGAAATGGTTGTGCGTGGACATCCCATTTTGACATTCAGTTTAGAGTTCAGGAGATTGTCTTGACCAGGACCACACCACTAATGCATTGAAGCAACTGTCATGTGATTGGTTGATTAGATAATTGCATTAATGAGAAATTGAACAGGTGTTCCTAATAATCCTTTCGGTGAGTCCTCAGGAACTCAAGTTCCTCATCAGGAACACCATACTAATACTGTGTTTGACCCTTTCACCTTCAGAACTGCCTTAATTCTACGTGGCATTGATTCAACAAGCTGCTGAAAGCATTCTTTAGAAATGTTGGCCCATATTGATAGGAGAGCATCTTGCAGTTGATGGAGATTTGTGGGATGCACATCCAGGGCACGAAGCTCCCGTTCCACCACATCCCAAAGATGCTCTATTGGGTTGAGATCTGGTGACTGTGGCGGCCATTTTAGTGCAGTCAACTCATTGTCATGTTCAAGAAACCAATTTGAAATGATTGGAGCTTTGTGACATGGCGCATTATCCTGCTGGAAGTAGCCAGTAGTCAGAAACAATGCTCAGGTAGGCCGTGGCATTTAAAGGGGGGGTGAAACACTCAGTTTCAGTCAGTGTCATGTCAATCTTGAGTACCTATAGAGTAGCATTGCATCCTGCATATCTCCGAAAAGTCTTTATTTTTTTTATAATTATATAAGAAAGATGCGCTGTCCGAGTCTTTCCGAAAAAAGCCGAGCGGGTGGGGGCGTATCGTGTGAGCGGAGCTAAATAATGACGTGTGCACGCCGCTGCTATTGTGTTGAGTGCGTCGTAAAGCTGTGTCATCCCTAACAGCGGGAAAAACTTTATTCAAAATAAAAATATGGCTTTTAATCAGATACAGCCATACATCTATGATCCGGAATCAGACCCAGAGGCTGCAGTTGAACAGGAGCAGCAGCAAAAACGACTAGAGCAGGACGTCTCTATGTGGTACAAGTTATACACTAACTATATAATATGCTTAGCGACTTGTGTTATTTACATATTTATACTTGAATTATATCGTCGTATTTTTGTCTTTGAAGGTGTACATGTGAGAAGTGCAGTTGTGCACGTGTGTGTGTGTGTTTACGCGTGGTTTGTGTAGAAAATTGTTACGTTATTAAGCGGACTGTTTTTGCACGGCAGGCTAAGTTAGTGTTTACATAGAAAGACACGGAATAGTAGCGCATTTAAATGAAGAAGCGCGCTTATTTAGTTCAACATATTTCCCCACTCTTTGTGTATTGTTGTTTGGAGTGCTTTTACAATACACAAACATAAAGTTACACATATAGTGGCCAGCTAAACAAATGTGCACGCACTACACATCGCATGCTCCATTGATCAATTTCTATATATAGTAATATATATAGTAACTATACGTGATCATGTTTGGGCTACTTGATGAGCATAGGCAAAAACACAGACATTTGAAGCAGTCTAACTCACCGCCCGCGGTTCTAACGTTGGGACCTTTATCGTTGGGACTGCTCCATCCTTCAGCATTAGGCGATTGGAAAATCCGCCGTCAAGCTGGGCCTTGTTTATGAAACAGTCGGCACCGAAATGCAGCGAACAGATATAAACATTCGCGCAACTCAGTTGCTGATCCGGAAAAGCAAATTCCATCCACTGTTGCCTTACCGCGGGGTTTTTGGGGAATCTGTGCAGGACTGTCTTGGTCTGGCAACCAAAAACGCACTTTTTGATGTCATTGTTAATTGTGCACATTACCTGTGCAGCGCAGCCTACGAGCCAGCGCTTTGATGGGCATAGCCTGTTGCTTTCGCTCTCTCCCTCTCTCTCTCTCTCACGCTCTTCCGGTAGAATTGTCCGTAAGGCCCATACAAGGAAATTCCGCCCCCATTAACGTCAAAGGGGACGCATGATCGCAAAAAACTTGCCGAAACTTATGACTAACCGGAAGTAGTATTTTTGACAAAGAAATACTCCCATCAAACGTCCACCTTAACTTTTGAAACTTTGTCCATGTTTAGTATGGGATTCCATGTCTTTAACAGTGTAAAAAGATCAGTATGCATGAAACAGCATTTCACCCCCCCTTTAAACGATGCCCAATTGGCACTAAGGGGCCTAAAGTGTGCCAAGAAAACATCCCCCACACCATTACACCACCACCACCAGCCAGCACAGTGGTAACAAGGCATGATGGATCCATGTTCTCATTCTGTTTACGCCAAATTCTGACTCTACCATCTGAATGTCTCAACAGAAATCGAGACTCATCAGACCAGGCAACATTTTTCCAGTCTTCAACTGTCCAATTTTGGTGAGCTCGTGCAAATTGTCGCCTCTATTTCCTATTTGTAGTGGAGATGAGTGGTACCCAGTGGGGTCTTCTGCTGTTGTAGCCCATCCGCCTCAAGGTTGTGATTATCTGAATGTGGTGTGTGAGTGAGTCGGTTCTTCGGGTTGTGTGTGTGTGTGTCCTTTGGTTGTGTGCGTGTGTGTGTGTGTGTGCTCTTCGGTTGTGTGTGAGTCAGTTCTCCTCTGCGGTTACTATAATAAAATCATGGTTAATTTTCATTTTCATGAGGGGGTGAAAACAATCCCGACACTGATTAATAATACAGCAACTGTGTCATTATATCCAGAAAATAAAAAAGAAAATACTTTTGACCAAAATATCTGTAATATCTGTCAAATATAGTTTGTTCTAACCATACAATCTTGCTTGCTGTAAAAATTAATAAACCGGTCAGAATAACCCAGCTGTTCATTCGTGTCTTAGACTTTACAGGGTGTGTTTTTAATGACAGAGAATGAAAAAGAAAATGAAGGCTTGAATTCAGTTTGTTTGGTCACCATGTAAAGTGATCGGGTCAGAAAATGTGGATTTACTAGTATCTCTTTATATGAACTTTTTGACAAAGCTAGTAGGCTAGTTTGACTGTCAAAGGAAGATTTAATCAAAATATCTCCATTTGTCTGATTAAATGAGTCTTTAAATACATTAAGCTGAGGAAAATATTGGCTAATTCAACATCCTCTTCAATGAAACGAGTAACTAAACGCTTAATAACATGCGATATTGACAGAAAGATGAAGGTGAAACATACGTTTAACATACAAATATACAAAAGATGGATAGATTAGCACTCCCTCAGCTTCGCGCTCGATTTGGATTAATAATCTCTTTATGAACTTTTTGACAAAGCTGGTAGGCTAGCTAGTTTGACTGTCAAAGGAAGATTTTATTGAAAATATCTCCATTTGTGTGATTAAATGACTGTAATGTATTTCTGTTCGCTACTGTTGGGTTATAGCCAAAAAATGTGAATTTAAAACAGTGGAGCGCTACATACATTTAACCATAGGCGTTATTTGCGGGTGGGACGGGTGGGACATGTCCCCACCACTTTTTGAAACATTGAAACATCTTCATGCACGGATGAACCTAACTAAAACATCTCTGGTTAACTAGAAGAGCATCATTTCATTCGTTTGTTATAAGAGGCGATCTGGCGCTCTTGCCGCTGTTATCAGTGGCGCGTGCATGTGCAGTCTGCACACAGACGAGCGCTTCAATCGCTTAACGCTGTTGCAGAGACTTTCTATTTGTTCCGGTCAGATCATGAAACAAAATGCATAAAAACTGTCCAACCACTGATGATATTTGGTATAGATGCAAGAATTAAACATGAGGTTTATATTAATAAAATAACTTTTGAATTGATTTCTGGTTTTTAACGGACTATCATTATAAAATATTAATATTAATAATCATACATTTATTTTGTAAGCATGAATTACCAGTCATACTGTGTGTGTGTGTGTGTGTGTGTGTGTGTGTGTGTGTGTGTGTGTGTGTGTGTGTGTGTGTGTGTGTGTGTGTGTGTGTGTGTGTGTGTGTGTGTGTGTGTGGAGGGGGTCTCTCTCACTCTGTGTGTCACCTTGTCTCTTGATTGTCATAATTTTATCACTTTAGTGTAAAAATAAGTAAAAAACAACAAAAAATATATTTCTTTAATTAAACACTGGTCTTCTGAACTTACAAAATTCTCAGCTGCAAAAAATTCATTTGCACATAATTGAAAGTGACCTATTATATCCTAATACAATTAATTGATTTAAAATCATATTGCAGTAAATAATAACTCAACATTTGAAATTAAACTGACACTATATATCACTATTCAGACAGGACTAGTTTTCTAAATTAAATTTGAGTTAATTTTTATCACCTGACATCTGTGATATCATTTATTCATTCAGACAGTACTAATTTATTATATATTTTTTTCAGAGCAGGATGTGTTTTTTTATAACATGGGTGCTGTGTTTGCAAAGATCACGTCTGACACTTCTTTAAACTAATTATTATTTGATTGATTCAAATGGATTAAAAAAAGTAAATTTCACATGATTTTATAAAAGTGGCTGTTTATAATAAACTTCTATAAATTATATGCACGCATATTACTCTTACCTGACACTGATGTTAAAATCATTATTGCGGTTTCTGTGATTTGGCTTAATTTTTAATTTTTAATTTAAAAAAAATATTGAATGCCACACATATTGAAATAAAAATAAACATTGTTTTTGCTGCATAAGACTGGTGAACAAACAGAAGCTACGGTAGGTCAAAAACTCATAAAGAGAAGTGTGAGTATAATACAACTTCAGCATTTGGACGGTATTCTGCACTCATTTGAAATTGACATTTGACATCATCAGAGATAAAATTAAAGGGGTACTTCAGCGCTGGGAAGATGAATCTTTATTTAAACTGGGTCATCAATGCAGTAGAAATGTGAAATTATTTTTGAATTTGGTGTCTTATAGACTGAGAAAAGACAGAAAATGTATTTTTGTCCCATGGGGATGAAAGACTACAATTCCCAGAATGCTTCGCTGCCCTGTGAGGCCATTCCCAACGCCACCAACTTGATTACTGTGACTGAGTTAGAGAAGACACTACAATTAAAAACTGAGCGTGTCTGTTCAATATAATGAGTGAGTCACCGCGCGAGTATCACAGCACTGAGCACTAACTGCACGAATGATAAGAGCTGAGGTAATCGCGACTACACTCGTGGCTTACATTCACAATGCGAGTTCAGTCTGGCGCGTTTCAGTTCATGCCTTTGCAAGCTTAACCCTCTGGGGTTCTTCGGTCATTTCTGACCCGAATTTTTTTTTTAAAGAAATGTAAAAAATCGTAGCTTCATCTGAATGGTACGAAACTTGGTGAGGGTATTGGTACTTGGTATATGGACAGAAAAAAAAATTGGGGACAGGATTGGAAAAGTCTAAGTGGTCGTAAAAAAAATAGTCACACTCGGGGCCTTCGGGTCAAAAAAGACCCCCATAGGAAATGAATGGGAAATTGGCAAAAATATGAAAATACAGAGTTTTTTGTGCATATAATCTACAAATCAGCCAGGATGCAGAAAAAAAGGACTCAACAGTGAAGGGGTGAATCTCTAAAACATCAAGAGTGCAAAACAGACAAACAAAAACTCACACACACACACACACACACACACAGGTTCTGTAATGCACTCTAGTGGTAAAAATGTGCTATTGCGTGATAAAAATGCTCACTGTGTCCACCAGATGGCACCAATCAAATAAAAAAATGCTTTCATGAGGCCTAGGCTTGACTCTAAAATGAAATACAGCTTTAATAAAAAAAGGAAAAAATAAATAAAATAAAATTCTATTATATTCAATGGGAAAAAATGGGTCATAATTATTGCATAAATATTATTTATAAATCATAAAATTATCTCAAAACACCAAAAAAGAAAAGAAAAAATATTATTGAACAAAAATATATTTCATTGATTTTACTCAATTTTTTTTTTTTTTGATTCCCGACCTCCGGGTCCTTTTAGACCCGAAGGTCCTGAGTGTGACCCATAAATGAAGAACCCCAGAGGGTTAACTTTCATAGAAATTAATTTGAGAAGTTAAAAGACTTACATTGCTCACCATAGCTCCGTTTAAATGAGTGCCTGTAGTTGCCAGCTGAGCTCTCCCTGCAAGCTGAGTGTAATCTCCCATCCCCTATGCGCAGATTCAAAACATGCGGAAATGGCTCCCTCTGCTGGCTGTAGTCTTTAGCCTTTGGGCAAACATTCCTCCTATGATGCAAATTGACGATTTTTGCATCATAGGAGGAATTTTTCCAGAAATAAAATGCATAAATCTCTCGTCTCAGGGGGATATGAGGGGGGAAAGCACAATCATTTGAATATACTCCAGGGTTTCTACTGATACAAAGCCATATGCTAATCGCTGAAGTAACCCTTTAATGAATAAAATGTAATTGATCTCATAGATGTGAGTGTTGTGGTTCCTGGTCATAGCAAAACCAGTTGCTGCAGTCAGTGAGGTGAATTCAAATAACTTTGACATAGTCCTTTTATTTATTTTTTTCCCATATTAAATGCCTATTGCCTGCTGTGCAGAGTTAAGCTGATGCCACCAGGGTGGCGGTGCCACCGGCTTGGGCCCGTCATCGCTGCTTGCAGCTATAATTCTTTATTATATTTATATTATATGAATTATAATCGCTTTAAATTATTATAATATGTTCATATAAATACTATATTGAGCTCTTAGTGAACCTATAATTATTAGGCATATTTCTTTGATTCACATCATGCATTGATATCGTCAGATATTCTCCTTCTCAAACTCTCGCCACAGCATCAGTGTTTATTCCTGCTTTGTTAACGCATTTAATTTCATGATAATTTTTGAAACGATCTCTTAATCTTCAGAAGAGAAGTGAATCAAACAGACGCTGTGATTGGCTGTTTGCCGCACGTGTCACTTTCAGGCGCTTCAGAGTTAATCGCTAACTCTGGATCAAACCTGAGCTGACAGAGAAAGTTTATACCGAGCTTTGAGAAACGGTTGAACTTGATCTAAACCAGGTTGGATTTATCTGGATTTGTCAACTCTAAACCTACTCTGAAACTCAGAGTTGTTCAGCAAGCTTTATGCAACAGGCCTCTGACCGTTATCAGTTTGTAGCAGTAAATGAAGAGATGTCACACCGATCAGTATGGAGTTCAGTATGGAGTACCGCAAGGCTCAGTGTTAGGACCGTTGCTCTTCACCCTGAATATGCTCCACTGGGAGATAACATTAGGAAACATCAGAGGTGGACAAAGTACACAACTCTATTACTTGAGTAAAAGTACTACTGGTCAAATATTACTCCGTTACAAGTGAAAGTTGTAAAAATAGATTTTTACTCAAGTAAAAGTACAGAAGTATTTGTTTTCAAAAGTACTTAAGTATAAAAGTAAATTTCCTTTTTTATGTCACCGCATTATTGTATTATAGTTGTATAAATGCACATTATGCCATCATGGTTTAAGACAGTCAGTGATGCTCCATCTGACATACTAGCATACGACTAACTTAAACTCATTTATTACACGGCTCTGTGAAATACTTTATTCTGATTGGTCAATCGTGCATTTCAGCGGTACGTTATTTCCAGATAACACCCGCTCATACGGGTACTATGAGTTATCTTGACCGGTACTACTTCTATGCTTAACGCTGGCGCCATCTTGTGGCTTAAACGGCCGTGGGTTACAATGGAAGACTTCAAGGCAGGTTTCCTTTATAACGTTTTTAATATAGATCTTTTTCTTACACAAACGCATCGATTCGAATCAGAAGGCTCTATTAAGCCATCGGAGTCGTGTGGAGCACGTTATTTGACGGACAGCTGCATTTTTTGTGGACTTCAAACACAACTACAACTACTTCTTGGATTAACGTTAGCCTGGACTTTTTAAATATAACTCCGATTGTATTTGTCTGACAGAAGAATGTCATAAACACCTATAATGACTTGAGGGTGAGCAAATCATAGGTTTGGTTTCATTTTTGGGTGAACTAAGCCTTTCAGCATTAATTTTCAACATTTAGCAAGGGCATATGGCAAATCTTCAGCAATAGATAAAGGCTTAAAGCAGGTTCGAACTGTTTTCCTTCGCGGAAGCTTTGCGTTAGAGCTAATAAAATATTTATTTTCAAGACAATATTTTGTGTCTAATAATTATTTATTTGAGACTAGTAGCCGTGTAATAAGCGGGATAATGTACACCCAGCCGGTTTTTATCGCAGAATAAACCCCTTCAGAGTGATGCTCTGCTTCGCGTCGGGGTCCTGATCACTCTGTCTGGGTTTATTCTGCGATAACAACCGGCTGGGTGTATGTGTGGCATGTGAAGAGCTTCTCTCCGGTTTGGACTCTCATGTGTACTCTACGGTTCTGGTTCTGAGTGGACCATTTTCCACACTGAGGGCATGTGAAGGGCTTCTCTCCGGTGTGGACTCTCATGTGTACTCTACGGTTCTGGTTCTGAGTGAACCGTTTTCCACACTGAGGGCAGATGAACGGCTTCTCTCAACATGACAATGGGTTGACTGTACTAAAATGGCCTAGCCTAGAAATCTAGACGCACCTTAGCGGCAGCAAATTTAATTTGCCCGCAAGTGTGGTCTAGCAACTCTCAATTCCTATCTGAGCTGTATTCCTCAGAATCTGGACGGCCCAATAACATCGTGTAGGTAGTGATTAGGCTATAGAGTCGGCGGGCGGGGCCATAATGACGACGGCCGAGTTGGGTTTGCGTGCTTCTAGTAACACAGTCTGAGTCAACACAGAAACTGGCGAACGGCGGCGGTCTTTCGAATCAGCTCTGCCCGCGCCTCCGGAAGACTTGGAGTTAAGCTTTCCTCTGAGAAAAGAACAAAGAGCGGCACTGAAGTCATTCTTAAAAAGGGAAGATGTGTTCGGAGTTTAGCCGACCGGATACGGTGAATGTTTAATCAGTCAGCGAGCTCCCCTTCACCGTCGTTGCTCCGGTTGGTGTAGCGCTATCCTATCGCGTGCAGAGGGAGTTTGAAAGACAACCGTTTATCCCGCCCCTCGGACTGAGCCCTGTCTATGGTGAGTTTCCAGACCAAACATCTTGATGTGGGTCTGGCTTGTCAGGCTAAAAATGGCCCCCACAGTCAACAGATCTCAACCCAATCTTTGGGATGTGGTGGAACGGGAGCTTCATGCCCTGGATGTGCATCCCACAAATCTCCATCAACTGCAAGATGCTATCCTATCAACATGGGCCAACATTTCTAAAGAATGCTTTCAGCTCCTTGTTGAATCAATGCCAAGTATAATTAAGGCAGTTCTGAAGGCAAAAGGGGGTCAAACACAGTATTAGTATGGTGTTCCTAATAATCCTTTAGGTGAGTGTAAGTCTTTTGTGGCAAGGGACTTCAAATTTATCGTGTTTATGCATAGATTAACTTACTAAATGGGCATGAACGTGTTAGATATTTGGCCCGTGTTTTTTTCTACTTGTACCTTTAAGTCAATTAGGCATGGCGTTGAGCTCATTTGCATATTTAAAGTAGATTTTCCCAAGAAACTTGGAAAACAAAAATGTTACTTTTCATGCATGTATACATTCACTGTGTGAGGTTTGATTGTGATTAGGAGTAAAGGAAAAAATAAGCCTTTTAGGGAGTATTTTGGGCATATTCGATTAGTATATTGCTAATTTGCATCATTTTTAAAGAAACTTCTAAAACAAAATGTTTTACTTTTCATGTAGACCTTCATTGTGTAAAGTTTTGTTGTGGTAGAAGCAAAGGAAAAAATTAAGCCTATGCGGGTATATTTTGGGTAGTCTTTATTTGATTAGTGTAGAGCTCATTTACATATTCAAATTCATTTTCAAAGAAACTTTTCATGGATACTTTCATTGTATAAAGTCTTACGCCCGTTTCACACATACTCCGTCTGCAGTGCGTGTGCGGTGCGTATTTTTTTCCGTACCCATGTTAACGGATGACAGCTTTCACACTGCACGCGGATGCGGTCCGTCAGTCCGTTCCAGGAGCGTTGCGTCTGCAGCAGTGCACGGATCTGTATCTATTTTTCGTACCGAGTCTATTTTTTGCAGTGCTGCGTTGCTGCATTAAAGTGACAGAACATTGTTCGCATTAAAATAAACATGTACTGACGCGAAAATCTAGTAATTTCACCACAGATGCATATCATTTAAAATATGCTCTTGTTTCAAAGTCAACACATGGCTTTTTCTCTCAAGTAAAGCAACAAAACGACACCTTACCTGGCATTTAGTTTAAAAAAAAGTGCCATAATGGAGAGCACTCGTACTTTCTTGGAGGTGAAAAGCAAAGTTCTTTTTGACCTGCAGGATTTCTTTTAAAAGGGTGTAAAAACGAAAGAAAAGACGAGAGTCGGCTGTTTTTGAATAGACTATTGTAAGTTTCTAATTTAAAATGTTTGTGAGTTAAGGCTATAACCTATGTTTAAATGTTTTGCCTCTTGTGTGAGCTAAATCTAAAGTATATAAATAGGAATTAATGAATTGAATAAATGTTGTTTAAATGTAGTACGTTAACCTGACTTCTATGAAAGAGTAAACAAAGACAATTGCAATTCTGACGAGCCATGTTCAGTAACAGCTTTTGGATTTTAAATCAAAAATCATTAATAAATGCTGTGTTTGTGGTAGGCTATGTAACAGCGGATCAGTTGCAGACTGCAAACGCAGCATATGTGAAAGCACAACAGGGCGTACGGATCCTGTACCGCATACGCAACGCAACACGCACCTCACATACACTGCCGACGGAGTATTTGTGAAACGGGCGTTACTTTGAAAGGAGTAAAGGAAAAAAAATAGTCAAATTGGGGTCTATTGTTGTCTGGCCTTACTGGCACACATCTCGGATTGATGAGAATTTAACATATTTCCTCAACTAGGATTTCTTAGGACTTATAGTATGTTGTTCTGTTCAATAAACAAACACATAAACAAGACAAAAACAAGCTTTATTCCTTACTGCAGATAAAGGACATAGTTTTAAAAACCAGAAACTCACCTGAGCTACTTCGAGATACAGAAAAAGCTGTGGTTCCCTCACTCTGCAAATGCGTTGACAGCATTGTTCGAATTTCATCCAGATTTCTGTTTAATTCTTCATACGTCTCAGGAGGTAGCAAATATGAAATTCTCTGTGCATTTCTTAAGCAATCATCTATCGCTCGCAGTTCGCGCTCACTTTGATTTCCCTGACTTTGAGATCTTTCAATTTGTTGACACTTTCTTGCTATTTTGTCGAGAACAGCTGCCGCCATGGTTTAATAATCCCTAAAGACAGTACTTCATATCTTTTCTCTCTTAAAACAAAAGCAGACTAAAGTTGTTAGCACTGTCTATGGTTGTTAGCTAGGGAGGCGGGGAAGTGGGTGGTGCTGAGGAAACGTAGTTTCATGTCATGCAACAGCAGATTTGACTAGCAGCAGGTACAATTTAGATATCTTAAAATAGAGTTGTGACTAGTCGAAATTGAATTAGAGATATCTCTAATTACCTTTGCGTATGTGTGACGCATCTATTGAAGATATCTATGACGTCATTACAGATATCTTAACCCTCTGGTGCTCCTCGTTTAGGGGTTACATTGGTTGTCTTCCCGGTCATAAGTGACCGGACACCTAAAAATTAAACTTCCTCCACCCCAGTAAAACCAATGCAATTTATTTTTCTTCAATAATATTTTTTCTTTTTAATTTTGTATTTTGAGATGATTTGATGGTATTTTTTAATATTTATGCAATTATTATTGTCTATTTTTGCCATTTAAAATTATAAAATATATATTTTTTAAAAATATTTTATTTAATTTTTTTTTAATTGTATTTTAGGTTAAAATAGAGACTAGGCCTTCAAAAAAAAAATGAAGACAGATTAGCGCCCTCTTTTGGAATTATTTAAGAAATTATGCAACCATGGGTGTAATCCACTAGAGGTCTCTATGGAGGGGCTTGTGAATTCCCAAGTTCATTTTTCAACACATTTAATTTTTTTTTTTTTAGCTGGATTTGAATAAATATATAAAAATAATCAAATACTATTTTTATATTATTACTTTTTTTAGAAATGGTGATTTTTTTTCTGTGAATTTGTGTGTTTGCAGATTTCCCATTCATTTCCTATGGCAAGTGGGAGTATTTTTTTCACAACCACTGAGCATGCTCGAATCATGCCCTCAATTTTTTTGTGTGTTTACATACCTAATGTTAGAAAAGTCACCAAGTTTCATGTCATTCTGACGAAGATGTGATTTTTAATAATTCAAAATGTGGTTCATAGGTTCAGTTTTTCATGGGTGTGTGTGTGTGTATAAGTGTGCGTGTGTGCGTGTGTGTGAGTGGATATCACACTCCTGATGTTTTAAAGTGTCATTCCTATACTGCTGTGTACTTTTTTTCAGCATTGTGGCCGATTTGTAGATTGTACACACAAATATCCTGCAAATATTTGTGTTTTTGCAGATTTCCCATTCATTTCCTATGGGGGTCATTTTTGACCGAAGAGCACAAGTGGAAGTAATTTTTTTATGACCACTTGGCATGCCCAAATAATGCCCTAATTTTTTTGTGTGTGTTTACATACCTAATGCTAGAAAAGTCACCAAGTTTTATAATTTTCAGATGAAGCTGCGATTTTTAAAAATTCTAAATGTGGTTCATAGGTTAAATTTTTCATAGGTGTGTGTGTGTATAAGTGTGCGTGTGTGTGAGTGGATGTGTCAGTATCACACTCTTGATGTTTTAGAGAGTCACCCCTTTACTGCTGTGTACTTTTTTTCAGCATTGTGGCCGATTTGTAGATTGTGCACACAAATATTCAGAGAATTTTTGTATTTTTGCCGATTTTCCCATTCATTTCCTATGGTCGGTCATTTATGACCGAAGACAATGAACGTTACTTCTTTTTTAATGACCAATTAGCATGCTCAAACCATGACCCCATTTTTTTTTTGTGTTTATATACTTAATGCTAAAAAAGTCACAAAGATTCATATCATTCCGATGAAGCTGGGATTTTTAACATTTTAAAACAGAATTTTGGAATTTTTAATTCCAAAAAGAACAATTTTACTCTCATCAGTCCACAAAATGTTCCTCCATTTCTCTTTAGGCCAGTTGATGTGTTCTTTGGCAAATTGTAACCTCTTCTGCACATGCCTTTTTTTTAACAGAGGGACTTTGCGGGGGATTCTTGAAAATAGATTAGCTTCACACAGACGTCTTCTAACTGTCACAGTACTTACAGGTAACTCCAGACTGTCTTTGATCATCCTGGAGGTGATCATTGCTGAGCCTTTGCCATTCTGGTTATTCTTCTATCCATTTTGATGGTTGTCTTCCGTTTTCTTCCACGTCTCTCTGGTTTTGCTCTCCATTTTAAGGCATTGGAGATCATTTTAGCTGAACAGCCTATCATTTTTTGCACCTCTTTATAGGTTTTCCCCTCTCTAATCAACTTTTTAATCAAAGTACGCTGTTCTTCTGAACGACCCATTTTCCTCAGCTTTCAAATGCATGTTCAACAAGTGTTGGCTTCATCCTTAAATAGGGGCCACCTGATTCACACCTGTTTCTTCACAAAATTGATGACCTCAGTGATTGAATGCCACACTGCTATTTTTTTGAACACACCCCTTTCAACTAATTCAACTAATTGCCCAATTGCACAGCCTTAAGAGCGTGCATATCATGAATGCTGGGTCTCATTTGTTTTCTGAGAATCTACTGAACCTACTGGTAACTTGTTTGCCACGTAGCAATAAAAATATATACGAAAAACCTTGATTATTCTGGTTAGTCACATTGTACTGCTATTTTTTTGAACAATACTGTATATGTAGCCACGATGCATAAATCCGATCTATATACTGCTGAGCAATCATGCTCTTAGGGGTATCTTTTTCATTCTTTATTTCTGTTTGTATCTGAACGCCTACTATTGGCATAGGATAAATCCATGGAGGTATGCTAGATAGTATCACTGTTGGACTAACATCACAGTCTGCTATACCAACTACTTCAGCTCCCTGTTAGCAATCCATCCAAAACTTTGAACATTTTTGTTCCTGTGTTCCCAACATTCGTCTAACACTCCCTTTACCAGATGTCTCTCTTTATGCCCTTTTATGTGAACCCAATAATTCATTCTAAGTTTAAACCTACGAATGTATAGAGGGGCTTCCCCAAATTCAACCTGCATGGCTGCAATAGATGTTTTGAACGCACCACAACATATTCTGATACTACAACATATTGATTTTGAATTGCGTCAATCTTTTTAAGTGTAGTTTCAGCTGCAAATCCTTAAATTATACTTCCATAATCTAAACTAGACCTAATTAAAGTACAATATATTCTTTTTAACGATACTCTACAATAGGGTTGCCACCTTCAATACAGAAAAATAAGGGACGCCTGCCGGTGGCCACACCCCTCGGGGCCACGATGACCACAGTCCCGATGGTGTGCCAGTGCAGTGGTCGTATATCATAACTTAAAACCTAATTTGTATATATATATATATATATATATATATATATATATATATATATATATATATATATATATATATATATATATATATATATATATATATATCTTAAGATTGATACCAGTGGACATTATAATCTGCGATTGAAATCAGTGTGAACAGATGCACTCAGTATAATACACAGCTATGACAATGAAAAACAAACTCAGCTGCTGTAAAGGGGAGTAGGATAAGAAATTGCAAATTAACTCGAGTAATTTTATAGTGTTGTGAACAAAGATTTTGACTAAAATATTTGTCATTTGCAGTAACACCATCCAAACAGTGAAACCACACCTAAATAACTGAAAATGATATAATATCTACAATCATTTCTTATTTTAATAAAACACTACACAACATTTTTATTTTTGGTAAGTTAAGTAAATATATTTATGTATTATTCCGTTTTTATAGTCTATTGTTAATTCTATAGTATTGGATGATGCAATTATAATTTGTTAAGCATAACAAATAGTTGTTTATTTTATTCCTAAAAGGTCCTATTTTGATTTTATATACATATATATATATATATATATATATATATATATATATATATATATATATATATATATATATATATATATATATATATATCTCATCTCTTATTAAAGTAATGCTTGTGTCTGACTATAGCCTACAACTTAACCTTAATAAACAAATCATACCATAACATCATTAATGTAGCCTACATTATTAACATTATATCTTAATAGGCAGCATTTATGAAATCTAACGTTATCAATCAAAAAATTGAGGTGATAAAAAAAAAAAAAAACATAACACTGTCTGCCTCAGGAGATGCTTGAGGTATGATGAACTGTGCGACAGTGCTTTGATTTCGGTGAGCTCTTGCATTTAGTGAATGTTGCTCTCCCGTTGCATGCTGTCTCACATCTGACAGGCCAGCGTGCGCCACTGAAAACACTCGCCGACAAATAATTATTGTGCAATTGGCTTGGTATTCATTGCCGCGGACACTTTCCAGCCAAATATTTATTTCTTCCCACTCTCGTCTGTACCTCTGCATCCACTTGCGTTTCTGCTCTGAAACTTTTACAGCTGGACGCGGAGGTATTTGGACCTGCCTCCGCCATTGTTTCAAATGGATTCTGCCCATATAGAAAATAACCTATACCTCTTCTGGCTCTGATTGGCCGTGATTCACGACCCGTGAACCTGAAACAAACCAATCAAACAAACCAACGACGGCAGCGACCCAATTAGGGGCAGAATAGGACGTGTCTTCACACAATGCGGGTGGACCTATGTAAAATACGGGACAAATCGCGTCCCGTATTGCTTTGATACGGGACGCGTCATTTTTCCTGAAAATACGGGACGATTCCGTATTTCAAGGGACGGGTGGCAACCCTACTCTACAAGCTCCCCATTCAACCCCAGCTAAGCATTGTAAAATATTTACTCCTATTTTGCATCTATTGATAAGTTCTTTAGCACGTATTGCAAAAGTCAGTCAAGATTCAATCCATACACCAAGAAGGTCCTGTTCTACGCGATCCCATCTTTCAAACTTTAGTTAGTGTGTAATGTTGCTGTTAGAGCATAAATAATACCTGTAAAATTATAACGCTCAAAGTTCAATGCCAAGCGAGATATATTTTCTTTAACAGAAGTTCCCTTTCAAAGCCTACAGCGAACGGCCGGTTTGGACTACACCCCTGCACTTCCTTCAGGAATGACATCGCTAGAACAGTTTGTTGACTAACCCTCCGCCCACAAGAATACGCAAAAAAGGGGGCGTGGTCTTGTTGCTCTCCCACGTGCGCACATTGAGCACTTGCATCTCCCCGTTATGGTAATAGGCAGGACCTTGCTGTTTATATAACTTCAACTTAACCTTTGGTACTTGTTTCCCTTTTGTAAAACACATAACTTGAGTTTTAGCCACAGATAATCTGAAACTTCAATTATTTGCCCACTCTTTCACTTCATCTACTGCTTTTTGTAACCTGTTTGATACACTTGGAATATTACGTCCTCTTTTCCATATTGCCCCGTCATCAGCAAATAATGCCCTTCCAATATCCCCTTTAAGGTTATTAAAAATGTAATTTATCATGATATTAAAAAATACTGGGCTACATACGCTCCCTTGAGGAGTTCCATTATCTATCATGTACATCTTAGAATACTCTTTTCCAACCCTAACTTGTATGGTTCTTTCAAGAAGGAAGTCCATAATCCAATTTTCAATTTTCCTCCAATACCCATACATTTAAGTTGTATTAAAAGTCCCACTTTCCAAAGCAAATCATAATCTTTCTCAATATCAAATAAAACACCTATCAATACTTCTTTATTTGCTTGAGCTTTCCTAACATCAGCTTCTAAACTTAAAACACCATCCATTGTATTTCTACCTGCCCTAAATCCACTCTGATATGGTGATATCCTTTTGTTTCCAATATGTAATTTTGCCTGTGTATAATCATTTTTTCCATTAGTTTACATAAATTAGAGGTTAATGCTATTGGCCTATAATGGATGGATTGGATTTATCCTTTCCAGGTTTGCCAATTGGTACTATTATTCCATGTTTCCATGATGTAGGAAGCTTTCCTTCATTCCATATTTTATTAAAAAGATTAAGAATAATTTGTAAAGATCTATCTGATAAGTGGTCAATCATTACATAACATATATCATCTTTTCCTGGAGATGTGTGTTTAACGCCACTTAGAGCCATCTTTAATTCATACATATTAAAATCTGCATCTAAAGAGTCTTCTGAATGACTACTTTTCATCATCACATCTGGTACTTTAGCCAGCATTTCAGCCTTCTCCTTATCTGTCACTGCCATTCTTCCTTCATTTTTTTAAACTGGTAGAGTTTGATTTCTATATATTCCCCCCATTTTTCTTATTGATCCCCATACTTCACTTATATCAATATCTTAACCTATAGTATTACACCAGTCTCTCCAATATTTCTTTGTAGCTGCTCGAACTATTCTTCTTACTTCTGCTTGTGCTTTCTTATATTTAATAAAATCTTCAAATAAATGCGTCTTTTTTATTTTTCTAAATGCTTTATTCCTATTACATACAGCATTACTACATTGTTCTGTCCACCAAGGAACTGCTTTCCTCTTTTTATACTGTCCTTTTTTTCCTATTACATTATCAGTTACATTATACAATACTTTAAATATTTTATCATTACATTCATCTATGTCCTCCGTCATATTTAAATCTACTGTTATCAATTCTACTTCACTTAGATACTTATATGCTTCCAAATTTGCCTTTTTAAGCCTCCATCTTGGAGCTAAAACACATTATTTTCCAATACACTCAACCCTACCTTACTTAAAATTATATAGTGATCACTACCCATATTATTATCTTCCCAAACATCCCACACACATTTACTAGCTATCTCTTCAGAAACCAACGTTAAATCTATTGCAGACCCAACTCCACACTGTAAAAAAATGGCTGTGAAATCTGCAGTTATTTACTGTGGATTTCACAGTAACATTACTGTAAAAGATTTTTACAGTAGAATTGTAAAGTTTACAGTAAGACCGTAAAAATCACAGTAGTCCAAGCATTACAGTTCAAATCAGAGTAGTCAAAGCATTACTGTAAAAAACAAACACACAATTTAGCCACTATAGTACTGTAAATAGTTAAGTAAACTACTGTAATTTTCCTTTTTTGTCATATCTTTCTTTGTACCCCTTTCACATGGACGGCCCCAGATTATTGTTATTCAGAATTCATTACTGGAATATGATATAAATACTCGATGGTGAGCTTTAAGTAAAAGTGTCATATTAATAAATTAAAATGTGTCATGTAAATTGTAGCCTACTCTTATGCACCTGCCGCAGGAGTTTTCTATTCCATACAATATATATATTTTTAAAGGTCCCGTTCTTCGCGATTCCATCTTTCAAACTTTAGTTAGTGTGAAATGTTGCTGTTAGAGCATAAATAATACCTGTACAATTATAAAGCTCAAAATTATTTCAATGCCAAGCGAGATATTTTATTTGACAGAAGTTCCCTATCAAAGCCTACAGCAAACGGCCGGTTTGGACTACACCCCTGCACTTCCTTCAGGAATGATGTCACTAGAACCGTTTGTTGACTAACCCTCCGGCCACAAGTACACGCAAAATAGGGGGCGTGGTCTTGTTGGAGAAGGGCAAAGTGTGCTAAGCTGCTGTCCAATCACAACACGGAAAGCGCTGGCCCAATCAGAACTCGTTACGTGTTTCTGAAGGAGGGACTTCATAGAACAAGGAAATCATCAGGCCATTTTTAGGACAGAGAAAACAGCGCTGTACAGATAAGTAAATGGTGTAAAAAATATAGTGTTTTTTTTTTACACGCGAAACATGAACTCATGTTATATTGCACACTGTAAACATAATCAAAGCTTCGAAAACACATGAAGAACAGGACCTTTAAAGAATTCACATAAGATTCCAAGAATATTTTTTGTTTGTTTATTTTGTAACTGTAAATGGGTGTTAATAAAATATTTGATAAGCCTTATCTTAAACTTCTCCAAAGTCTCCCTTGACATCGTCTAACAATATAGGCTTCATGTATAGTTTTTTGAGATATCCTCAGATTTTAAATGAAGCATGACCATTGGTTATAAGTTGCAATAGTATATTCACATAGTTATGTATATTAAATATTACAATTATTAAAATGTATTTAATTACAATGTATCAAAATATATTTTTTATACATTTAATAAATATATATTTGTCGTTTTTATTTTGAGCTTATATGTTATCTCAATATTAATAATAATCTGATTAATTTTGAGTTTCCAGTGCTGTTTCTGAGCTGCAGGGCAAACTTGAATTTCTGACTTGTCGTCAGTGACATAAAAGCTCAGTTAATGCTCAGATTTACTTTTCTTTACACACATCGTTTTCTTGTGGTTGTATTTTTTTTTCTGTCTTTGTGGTGATTTCTTGATTATTATTTTTTTGCCTGAGAGGAATTCAGCGAAAACGTTTCTGTGAGAGGTGAGAGCTCCGACAGTTCAACACCCTTTAACGTACAGCTCAGTTAATAACAGACTTTTACTAAAATTTACGTTTCTTTATACATGGCTTTGTCTTGTGGTTGTAAAGTTATTTTGTTTTTGTATTTGTGTTGATATCTTTCACTTTTTGTCTGAGAGAAAAACAGCGAAAACATTTCTGTGAGAGTTCCGACGGAGACGTTTTCACAGCCTTTAAAGTTAAATTTTTATTTTTCCCACCCTTTACCTCTGCTTGAGTTTCCATCTTGGAATCGCGGATCCTTCACCAACTGCTTAATCGGGACTTCCAGAAGATCAGTAAGTACCCAGATAGCAAGCATGTTTGGGCCACAAGTGGGTATTATCTGGCACATATGGCCCAGATATGGCATGGCTGAACAGATATGGGCCAGAATGTGGCCATATTTGTTTTGCCATAACTTTAAAATCGGCGGGAAATGTTCTCTTGGTTTACAACTCATTTTGAGGTATATGGCCCAGATAACAATGTACACATAAGGGCCATATGTGTTTGAGCTATGGCACAAAGTGAGAAAGGCTGACTTGTGGTAAACCTTTGGATTATATATAGAAAAACACAGGACACCTGAAATCAAACCAGCTAACATCCGAGGTTCCACACCTCAGGTGGATGCATCTCATTAGTGGAGTGAATCTGACTGATACGGCACCATTTTCTCATCTGCTCTCATGAGTTTTCGGTCACACATATCTTCAGGTAAGTGAGGTTTTGGCATTTCAAAGTCTTTTTAAGGTTATTTTGTGCAGCATTATGTATTTGTTTGAGGAGGGTGTCGAATTAGCTTCAGTTTAGTGTATTTACCATTTCAATCCCGTGTGTAATGCAGCACACAGTCACCAAACGAGTCACTGATTGATGATTTAAAACTTCATTAACTTCTTCAACTGCAAGTTTTCTTGCCTGCGTCTGTTTTTAACGCGCCAGTCGTACAGTCTGACATTTATGACAGTTTTGATCTTACAGTGTGACATGGCTTACAGCACTGATTATAGCCCCGTTTCCACCACAGGAACTTTACCCAGGAACCAGGGCCCTCATTTATCAACAGTGCGTAGAAAAGGTTCTATATTTCGTCGTACGACTGAAATTTAGAATGTGTGTAAGTACACGAAAATCCGTATTTATCAAACGTGCGTACACAGTTCTTACGCACATGAGTAAGCAATCATTGTTGATAAATACCACATGTGCGTAAGTACCATGCTCGTTCACATTCATGGTCATTAGCATTCGGAAACGCCTCCAATTAACCATATATGGTGACAACACTTCCCTTTAAAAATTACGTGATTGTGTTTTTTCCTCACTGCAATAATGGCAAAGAGAGCAAAGAAGAGGAACTTCACAAACACAGAATTAGAGATACTTGTAAATGAAGTTGAATCCAACCAACAGATATTGTTTAGTTCATTCACTGCAGGAGGAATGACAAATAAAAGAAAAAATGCTGCATGGGAGAATGTCACCAATGCAGTTAATTCCGTTGGGTCTGAGGAGAGAACTGTCCCAGAAATAAAAAAAAAATGGTTTGATATTAAAGTATTGGCTAAAAAACGTGTCACAGCACACAGACGAGAAATGTCCGCAACTGGAGGAGGACAGACAACAACGGAACTTTCCCCATTGGACAACCGCATAGCCTGCATCATCGGAGACACGGCTCTGTCCGGGATTACTAAGGACGGTGACACTGATGCTCTTGCGACAGAACAAACCGGGCCATCTAACACCCAAAGTGAAGGTAAAATAAACCAACTGGAATAGGATATTGTGTTTGCATACATTTTATTTCAATTTGTAAACTTTTAATGAAATCATTCATAGGATAAACTCAATTAAATTAATGTGAACATTTGTTTCCTTAATAGCGACACCCGTTGTGCCTGAGGAGCTTGAGGAGCCGGGCCCATCCATTGCCCCTTCCATGCGCCGTGCGCCAAGAGTGCTGAGTGAGGCGGTGCTACAAAATCAAGAGGAAACAACAAAATCCATTAATGACCTAAAGGATCAACTGAGCAACATAACGAATGTATTGATTCAAATCAACGAGTCTCTGAAACAGATTGCCTCTTGCGCAAATACAATTGCTAATAAACCATAAACCGCTGACTAATGTGATTTCAGTTATTTGTTTCCACGAAGCTGCAAAACACAAAATGAAATCGCTGTAATGTTTCTGCACTTGACCAATGGCCAGACTTACCTAAAATGTCTGTATGATCCTCTGTCTTGTCTGAATGCCAGCGGCATTAGGAGGTGGCAGGGGCACTGCATCGGGCATAGGGCCGTCTGGTCTTGGGGGTTCCTGCAGAGGGATGCCCTGTCTGATGGCCAAGTTGTGTAGCACACTGCAAGCCATGATGATTTTGCATGCTTTTTCTGG
Organism: Pseudorasbora parva; assembly: GCF_024679245.1. NCBI lineage: Eukaryota > Metazoa > Chordata > Actinopteri > Cypriniformes > Gobionidae > Pseudorasbora > Pseudorasbora parva. The sequence goes on along the minus strand of NC_090176.1, from coordinate 11,186,304 downwards.
CTGATACTGCAGTGTCCCTCCCGTGCTTGACAGACACAGCCATCGTCCTTTCAGCAGGCCTATTGCGCGCTCAACTGTGCTCCTTGAGCGCGCATGGGCACGGTTGTACGTCTGTTCCTGCTCGGTCCTCGGGTTGGTTAGGGGGGTCATTAGCCATGGCTTTAGCGGGTAACCTTGATCACCTAATGATGAAATAGTTTTAAGTAATTGTACATAGCCCTACAATAGCATTTTAAACATGTTGTAGCCTTAAATTCACCAATGAGCCAGCCATCCTCAACAGCGCCTTCTTGGAGACGCACACCCACAGAGCTATTCTGCAGAACGAACGAGTCGTGTGTTCCCCCAGGCCACCGCGCAACGACGTTTAATAACAACAAATTTGCATCACAAATTATTTGCACGTTAACAGAATGAAACCCTTTTCTATTTACATAATTAAATTCGTTGGTTGATGGTGCTTTTATGGCGATGTGGGTGCAGTCTATAGCTCCAATTATGTTTGGGAATCTAGCAATGGCATGAAAGTCCCGTTTTATTGCGGCTTGTTGAGGATTTCGATAAGGGAACTGGATGTAGGTTGGGGCCAAGGAAATAATTGCATCCAACACTGCCGGCATGATCCTACTCACTGATGGCTGGGATATACCACATATGTCTCCAACCTCACGCTGAAATGTGCCAGTAGCTAAAAATCCAAGGGTGGACAGGAGTTGGATGTGCACGGGAATGGCTTTCGTGCGATTTGTTTCTCTCTCCAACACTGGTCCTAAATCACGACACAAATCCAGCAGTACATTTTTGGGAAAGCGGTACCTACTTAGAAGCCACTCTGTGCTCTCGCCAAGCAGATCAGCGCGATCTTGGAAAACGCGCTCTCTGCGGAGCGCATTGTTTGCCAAGTCTTCCAATAACGCAAGATAAGCCATTGCACTGAGACAAATATATTTCACATCTGTCTTTTAAAGGGTTTGACACCAATTAAGCATTGTGTTTAAAACTAGACAAATTATAAATTGAGTGTTTTAAAGGAAACTCAGGACATATGTGGATTGCTTAATGCTTACTGTGACACTCTTAAATGCTTTTTATGTGTAGTGTCGCTATTCTACCACTAGATTATCTGCGTAAGCATGCTCAGAGGTGTGCTTATATTTACACACATTTCTACGTATAAGTACAAGTTGGTAAATCCCACACTTTGCGTGAAACTGTTCTTACGCACTCACTACGCACAGAACTGTGCGTACGCACCCTTGATAAATGAGGGCCCAGGAACTTTGGGTGGTACTCGGTGTGTTTAGACCGCAGGAACCAGGGTCTAAATGAAGTTCCGGGTAAATATTTCCCCCTCCAAACGGTCCTGCTCGCGAGGTAGTACTTTTTCAAAGTTCAGGAACTTTCGAGGGCGGGACTTGGGCGCTGAACATGCTGATTGGTTGAGCTCACGCAGCCTTTTATTTCAACTCGGCATTTTTAAAAGTCTTACACGCCGCGCTCATGTTGACAAGAGAGGAAAGTTAATTTTTCTGAGGGGTTAACTTTTTATTTCGTAAGTTATAAGATAATGAAGATAATGTTGGAGTAATGACACAGCGTATATTGCCCCAGGCAGTTTTTTACTTTAACTGCGCCTGACAGAAGAATTTTTTTTTTTCTGAGATGATTATTTAAACAAATAAATAGCTTATAATAACTAAATCCACTAAATCTTTCAATCGGTACACACAAAAATGATTACTGTCCGCTAGGGCTGTCATTTTTGAAAAACATCTAATTGAACGGAATTAAAATATCAAGCAATGCATTCGAATATATTCAATTATCTACAACGCCGTCATCTCCAGCAGCTGGAATGTGTTTACGGATGCCATAGCAACTCTCAACGGCCACCAGGACTTATACGGTTTTGAAGAAGTGTGCACCAGGCGCAGTTGAAGAAGTTGATTGTTTGCTTACATAGGCTTAGGGACAGTGTCATTATGCCAACATTATCTTCATGACTTCTTATGAAATAAAAAGATTATCCCTCAGAAAAATGTATTTTCCTCTCTTGTCAACATGCTTGATGCATGAGCGCGACGTGTGCTCTTCAGTGGTGAAGGCGCGCGCTGTGTATGTCACATAAGGACGCACACTCAAAAGTAATCCGGTCAGGTCGTTTACATGGTGAAATGTTTCGTTTGATCGATTCATGAAAAGATTTATCCACCCATCTCAAAACGATTACAATTTCATTCAGTTTGGGCATTTTTATTACGATTGAGGTGTTTATATGGAGCATTTTCCTTCAGATTGGACTTTTAAACTGATTACAGTGCTCCATGTAAACGCACCGACTGTAAAAAAATTGCGCTACATGGCACTTTAAAAACCGGATAGTTTATTTATAGTTCGATTACGGATATTTCATGTCATCTTCGAATGCATATTCGAATATCGAATAAAAAGTGACAGCCCTATTGTCCGTCACTGGCTTGGAGGAGCAGTCGCGTGCAGTCATACATCACCAGACTAATTTGCCTAATCTTCTCGGAACTTTATCGCGGTCGAAACACAGACAGCTGCAGGTCTGGGGGGGAAAAAAGTTCCTTTAAAAAAGTTCCTGGTACAAATTGTTCCGGGTAATTTTGGTGGAAACGGGGCTTATGTTTGTACAGCCTGACATGGAACAATTGTGAAGGACTATAATAAATCTAAAAGTGTGCACCCGGGTTAAGTTTTGTTGTGGCCGCAACAAAATTAGTTAGGTTTTTTTTTGGCGCAAAAATAAATTAATTAATTCAAATTTTCACCTGGCTAATGATAAATTACAATAATTTTAGGAGATAAAAAGAGATAAAAAATTATGACAATTATATTTTTGGTTGAACTATGCCTTTAGTGTAAGATTTATTTTAATCATAATTATGCAGACCTAGCTTCCAGGTTGTATTGCTGTTATACTGTTATAATTTTATTGCAGCTGCAGTTGGTTGAAACAACGCCAGTCCCAGCAACACACTGCCAACACTGATTAGTGACACAATTCACCAGTGTGAGTGCCGTGCTCACCACCAGAGGGCACTCCAATCCGGACTGTCATTCTATCATAAACTACAATACCCATTATCCTTTGCCCGGACTCATTAGCACTCACTGTTTACACCTGTGTCTCATTATCCTGTTTTCTGCCTGGTTATCTCTGTTATTCACTGTGAAGTCTTGTTTTGTGTACACTGTATTTCTGAGCATTTTCCTCGGTTTCATGTCTCTTGGCTTGTTGGATTTCTTGCCTGTTTTCCGGATTACCCGTTTGCCTGTCTCTCCTGTCTTGTTTGCCTTTTAGGACTGTTTGCTTGTGTATGACATTTTGCCTGTTTTTTTACTATGATTGTGGATTACCCTCTTAATAAATACTGCATTTGGATCTCCTACATTCTGTCTCAGAGTGGTTCTTTACAATTAGAAACTTTTTTTCTCTTGTGAAGTTGTTGTTTGTTATCTTTAGCAAGTTACTGTGACCCCCCCCCCCTTCTACTTTAACTCTCATTAATAGTTTAGCATAATACACACTTGAAATTTGGTGTAAAATTAAGTCTAGACTCTTTGAATGTTATTTATATTACTATAAATGGTTTTTGAGTGACTGTAAACATTTGTCCAAAGTAAATTACTGAATAAATTTTTGTTGAGTGTTTAATTTATCATGAAGTTTATCAAGACTTTTACATAATGCTCAAAGTTGCATGTGGGCCACATAAGGGCCATTAAATTTTAACAAAACTCAGCCATATAAGGGCTTATCAATTCCACATAAGGGCCACATACAATTGTATTGTTTGGCTCACGTTTGGTGGAGTTATGGCACTGCTTTGGCTGTGCTGTGGTAAAGAAGAAGTGGGCCAGATCTGGGCCACATCTAAGCTGTTTATCTGGGCCAAAGGAAATTTGCTGACTGGGTAACGTTAACTTTGCCATCACTAATAGGACCAAAAAAAAAAAAGTTAACTGCCACACCCATGTCATGTTGTGGAAAGCCACATATGTATACAGCTAGCGCTAGGAGTATGACCAGTTAGTTTAACATCAAAATGAATTACTCGTGCAAGCACTGTAATTTCACCACATCTTCAATTACTGCTTTTGTTCGTCATTTGAGCATACACAGAAATCTAGCTAACTTTAGATTTCCATGTGGTGTAGCAAAATGCTTTGCCACTTTTGTGACGCGTGGTGCCGTTCAAAGCCACATGTACCGCTTTCACAAGAAGACCGCTATACCAGGACTTAAAAGGAAAATTGATGGAGTGATTAGGCTTGCTCTGTTGAAGGTTGCAGCTATGTGTCAGCAAATTTTCCAAGTTTACATGAACATCTTAATTGGCATATTAAAGATGGCACAAAAGTTTCATGTCCTTATGTTGTTTAAAAGATTTCCATGTCCGTTCAACCTTTGCCTCGCGTTACGTTAAAGGGTGTTGAACCGTCGGAGCGCTCGCCTCTCACGGAAACGTTTTCGCTGAATTCCTCTCTTGGATCGGAAACACAAGAGTATATCTAGTTCTCCACGTGTTAGCCAAAGTTCTGCCAGTGCTAGTACTAACATCACCTGTGCCTCCGTGTTATCAGATATTGAACTAGATCACACTTTTGAGACCACTTTTGACGATGATAATGACAACACAAATGATGAAGTGGACACATGATTTTATGAACAATCTGGCCATGTTTTATCTCCGAATGCAGGCTAAAATGCTGTTACCAGCCAGTTCAATTCAGACCTTAATTGAGGAAATACAAGAGGTACACAACACTGGTTTGACTCATCTATTGTCTAGGATGCATGAAGAGTTAACAAATCTGAATGTGCCTGAAAGTGATATTAAGAAGATCCTTGATAATCTCTCAAAAGATAACTTTCTGAAAATGTGCAACGAAGTAGTGTTTAGAACAGATCAAACCCGTAAAACCTTCTTTAAGAGCAGATTTAGCTATGTTGAGCCAGTCAAGACTTATTTGGGCATTGATGCTAAAGGTAAAGAGAGGTTCTACCGGTATGTGGCCATCAAGGATACAATAAAATCACTACTCTCTCAAAACTCTGTTAAAGAGCAGTATGCCCAAGCTAAAGCTGACACAAACAAATCCTGATGTTCTGGAAGATTTGAGAGATGGTAGAATCTTTAAAGAGAATATACTTTTACGAGATTCACCATCTTCATTGTCTCTCATCTTGTATCAGGATTCTTTCGAAGTTGCGAACCCACTGGGCTCAGGCAGAAAAAACAACAAAATACTGGCCATGTATATGACTCTTGCAGAGATTGCACCACACAACAGGTCTTCCATAGATCCAATGCAACTTGTTACGTTGTGCAGAGTGGAGGATTTCCAATTTTTTGGACAAGAAAAAGTGTTCCCCACTTTAGTCAGTGACTTCATTTTTGGTTGAACTAACCCTTTAACTTGTTCTCCTGCAAGGATGTTGTGAATAATCTTAAACCCACATTATGCCCTCAGGACATTATTCCTCTGTATTTCCTCAAAACTATTATGGATGCAGTTGGTCCGGGACTGTTAGCAGTAATTAATAAATGCTTGCTCACTGGCACTGTTCCAGTCTTAAACATGCTGTTGTAACACCATATCTTAAAAAAAAAAAACTATCTTGATCCTTCATATCGCTCTAATCTCTAACTTGCCTTTTACATTTACATTTACATTTAATCATTTAGCAGACGCTTTTATCCAAAGCGACTTACAAAAAAGGGGAGAGTAATAGAAGCAACGGAACAGACAAGGCCAAAAACCTGTAAGAGCTGTAAGAAATCTCAATTAATTAGCACAATACACAACAATTTTTTTTTTTTTTTTTTTTTTTTTTTTAAAGACAGACATCTACAACAAAAACTCACGTCCGCAAAGTGCCGAACACTGGATTTTGATAGCTAAGATAGCTACAACCCATTAGGACTAAGGCTGTTGCCCCAGCTGTTGTCGTTAATGCAGATTCAGTGGCCCAATGGGTTGGTATTGTATTCTAGCTAAACGCGCAGCAATAGCCATCTACAACAAAAACTCACGTACGCAATATACAGAACACTGGATTCTGATAGTTATGATAACTATGTAACATACCCGCCTGAAGGCACAAATCCGGATGAGAGACGTAGATATGATCCATCCAGGAGTGTGCGCTTTTGGTCGTTGCTGTGGTAATCAGTAAGTGCTATTCTGTATTGGTCAAGTGCAAATGGAAAAGATGTGTCTTAAGATGTTTTTTAAGAATGGCTACAGACTCGGCAGCACGAATTGAGATCGGCAGGTCATTCCACCAGGTGGGAACGGTCCAGGAAAATGTCCGTGAGAGTGATTTCATGCCTCTTTGGGATGGAACCACGAGGCGCCGCTCGCTCGCAGAACGCAAGCTTCTGGAGGGTGTGTAAGTCTGAGCAAGTGAATTTAGGTATATTGGTGCAGAGCCAGAGGTTGTTTTGTAGGCGATAACTAGTGCCTTGAATTTGATGCGAGCAGCCATTGGCAACCAGTGCAGTTTGATGAAGAGAGGCGTAACATGCGCTCTCTTCGGCTCATTAAAGACCACTCTCGCCGCTGCATTCTGGATCAGCTGCAAGGGTTTGATAGTGCATGCTGGAAGCCCAGCCAGAAGAGCATTACAATAATCCAGTCTGGAGAGAACAAGAGCTTGAACCAGGAGTTGTGCAGCCTGTTCTGATAGGAAGGGTCTAATCTTTCTAATGTTGTATAAAGCAAATCTGCAGGACCGGGCTGTTGCAGTAATGTGGTCAGTGAAGTTTAACTGGTCATCAATCACAACTCCAAGGTTTCTTGCTGTCCTTGATGGAGTTATGGTCGATGAACCAAGCTGAATGGAGAAATTTTGATGAAGTGCTGGGTTGGTTGAGAAAACAAGTAATTCTGTCTTTGCAAGATTGAGTTTAAGATGATGCTCTTTCATCCAGTCAGAAATGTCTGTCAGACAGGCAGCGATACGAACACTGACTGTAGGATCATCTGGTTGAAATGAGAAGTAGAGTTGAGTGTCATCCGCATAGCAGTGATAGGAGAAGCCGTGTTTCTGAATGACAGAACCTAATGATGACATGTAGATGGAGAAGAGAAGTGGTCCAAGGACTGAGCCCTGTGGAACCCCAGTAGCTAGATTATGAGACTTAGACACTTCACCTCTCCATGACACCCTGTAGGACCTACCAGAGAGGTAAGACCTGAACCACTGGAGAGCAGATCCTGAGATCCCCGTCCTCTTAAGTGTTGACAGGAGGATCTGGTGGTTAACTGTGTCAAAAGCAGCAGACAGATCCAGCAGAATGAGCACTGAGGATTTGGAAGCTGCTTTTGCCAGTCTCAGTGCCTCAGTTACCGAGAGCAAGGCAGTCTCAGTCGAATGGCCGCTTTTGTAGCCGGATTGGTTGTTGTCTAGGAGGTTGTCCCGTTCAAGAAACATAGAGAGTTGATTGAACACAACTTGCTCAAGGGTCTTTGCAATGAAAGGCAGAAGGGATACCGGTCGGTAGTTTTCTAAAAGTGCTGGATTCAGAGAGGGTTTCTTAAGCAGTGGGGTTACCCGAGCCTGCTTAAATGCTGTGGGAAAGGTGCCCGTGTGAAGAGAAGTGTTGACAATGTGAGTGAGTGCAGGAGTGATTGAAGAAGAAATAGCCTGAAGGAGGTGAGTGGGAATAGGATCAAGTGGACAGGTAGTAGGGTGATTGGAAAGGATGAGTTTAGAAATATCTGCCTCGGAGAGTGGAGAGAAGGATGGAAGCGTGTTCGTGTTAGTTGTTGAGATGTGCGTGTCAGTTAGTGATGAGGAGAACTGTTTGCTAATGAGAGCTGTTTTGTTGGTGAAAAATGATGCAAAGTCATCAGCTGTAAGAGTTGATGAAGGAGGGGGAGGAGGTGGACAAAGGAGAGAGGAGAATGTTTTAAAGAGTTGGCGAGAGTCAGAGCAATTGTTGATTTTGTTGTGGTAGTATGTTGTTTTAGCAGTGGAGACATTTGTAGAGAAAGAAGAGAGAAGAGACTGATAAAAGGCAAGGTCAGTATTGTTTTTAGATTTATGCCATTTCCTCTCTGCCGCCCTGAGTCCAGAGCGATGTTCACGGAGAACTTCAGACAGCCAGGGGGCAGATGGGGTGGGGCGGGCTGGTCTGGATGAAAGGGGGCAAAAACTGTCTAAGGAGGATGTTAGAGTGGAGCAAAGAGTGTCGGTAGCACTGTTAGTGTCCAGTGCTGAGAACTGAGCAGGTGGAGGGAGTGAAGATGAAACCATAGTGGATAGGCGAGAGGGAGAGAGTGAGCGTAGATTACGCCGAAAGGTAATCTGTGTAGGAGTACGTTTTGTATCAGGAGTCAGTATGAGGTTAAGAGTGATGAGAAAGTGGTCTGAGGTGTGTAATGGAGTAAGTAAAGTGTTGTCTGTGGAGCAGTTGCGTGTGTAGACCAGGTCTAATTGGTTACCTGATCTGTGAGTAGCCGTAGTAGATACTAACTTAAGGTCAAATGAAGTCAGTAGAGTGCTGAAGTCTGCAGCTAGGTGTTTATCAAGATGGATGTTGAAGTCGCCAAGCAGAATCAGTGGAGTGCCATCCTCAGGGAAGCTAGAAATTAACACATCCAACTCCTCCACAAAGTTACCGAGGTGACCTGGAGGACGATAGACCACTACCACATGGATTTTAACAGGGTGAGTAATAGTGATTGAGTGCGATTCAAATGAATTGGCCGGTAGAGACGGTAATGGATCAAATTTCCAATCATTTGAGATAAGCAAACCAGTACCCCCACCCCTCCCAATAGGCCGAGGAGTGTGTGAAAAAGTATAATTGCTTGAGAGGGCTGCAGGAGTGGCAGTGTCCTCTGGTTTGATCCAGGTCTCAGTTAGGGCCATGAGGCTAAGCTGAGAATGAGTCCCAATAGATGAAATAAAGTCTGCTTTGTTTACAGCCGACTGGCAATTCCAGAGACCAATTGGAATAAAGAGTAAAGTAGCAGAGGATGTTAGGATATAGCGCAAATTATTAGGATTACGGCGTCTCGTGCGTACGGAGCGTGATTTACGAGTGCTAGTAGTTATAGTTGAGATTTGAAAGCACATGGTGAAAAGGCCAGATAGGAATTAGAGCCGAACACAAATAATGAAAAGGAAGATGATACTCAAGTGCCTTGCCGGGGTCCTTGCTCGGGAGGAGTTGCACTGGGAAGAGTTGAAGTCTTTACACTCGTCGGTCTTCACACAAGGAGGGCTTCACGCTGCCGCGGACTATCACGCTATTTATACTCACTTGAGTATCGTTATTGAAAGCAGCTGGGAACGCCCCCAACAAACTCGCTTCCCAACGTGGCACTGACCAAACAAATGCTAACTCAACAAATGCTAACTCCCACACACACCGAGAGAATATACCAAAACTAATAATACACACCTCAGCACTACACAGACACACTTATCCAACAACAAATTAACAAACAATCAAATGAGAAAAGTTACAAACACTTACAGAGTAGTTGTCTATCAGTCAATTGAATTGCTCCTCTCTAGCCAAAATGTTTCAAACACACAAGGTTTTTAATACCTCGCTGGCCACGCCCCCAACAAACTCGCTTCCCAACGTGGCACTGACCAAACAAATGCTAACTCAACAAATGCTAACTCCCACACACACCGAGAGAATATACCAAAACTAATAATACACACCTCAGCACTACACAGACACACTTATCCAACAACAAATTAACAAACAATCAAATGAGAAAAGTTACAAACACTTACAGAGTAGTTGTCTATCAGTCAATTGAATTGCTCCTCTCTAGCCAAAATGTTTCAAACACACAAGGCTTTTAATACCTCGCTGGCCACGCCCCCAACAAACTCGCTTCCCAACGTGGCACTGACCAAACAAATGCTAACTCAACAAATGCTAACTCCCACACACACCGAGAGAATATACCAAAACTAATAATACACACCTCAGCACTACACAGACACACTTATCCAACAACAAATTAACAAACAATCAAATGAGAAAAGTTACAAACACTTACAGAGTAGTTGTCTATCAGTCAATTGAATTGCTCCTCTCTAGCCAAAATGTTTCAAACACACAAGGTTTTTAATACCTCGCTGGCCACGCCCCCAACAAACTCGCTTCCCAACGTGGCACTGACCAAACAAATGCTAACTCAACAAATGCTAACTCCCACACACACCGAGAGAATATACCAAAACTAATAATACACACCTCAGCACTACACAGACACACTTATCCAACAACAAATTAACAAACAATCAAATGAGAAAAGTTACAAACACTTACAGAGTAGTTGTCTATCAGTCAATTGAATTGCTCCTCTCTAGCCAAAATGTTTCAAACACACAAGGCTTTTAATGCCTCGCTGGCCACGCCCCCAACAAACTCGCTTCCCAACGTGGCACTGACCAAACAAATGCTAACTCAACAAATGCTAACTCCCACACACACAGAGAGAATATACCAAAACTAATAATACACACCTCAGCACTACACAGACACACTTATCCAACAACAAATTAACAAACAATCAAATGAGAAAAGTTACAAACACTTACAGAGTAGTTGTCTATCAGTCAATTGAATTGCTCCTCTCTAGCCTTTTATCTCAAAGATCATGGAGAAAGCTGTACTTGCACAATTACAATTATTCTTGTCTGTCAATTCTATCTATAACATTTTTCATTCAGGTTTTAAAACTCTACATGGCACTGAATTCCCTCTTTTAAGAGTCTCAAATGATATCTATTACACTACAGATTCAGGAAAATAAATGGCTCTGGTCGCTGCATTTGACTTAGCTGTTCTCCCTGTATTTGTTTCCCCTGGCCTCTATTTTTGAAAAATATGGTGTCTCCTTTCATCTGTATGCCGATGATACTCAAAGGTACTACCTTCCCTTACTGCGCAGTAACAAATTTTCTCTTCAGCCTCTTTTTAATTGCCTTATTGAACTAAAGTTATGACTTTCAAGCAATTTCTTACTTTCAAATGAAAATAAAATTGAGAAATTATGTTTGGCCCTAGGGAAACCAGTGCCCTTGATTTTGATCTCGGAATTCTCACCCCGTATAACACACAGTGTGCCAGGAATCTTGGCATCCTTTTTGCTTGGCATCCTGCTTGACAGGAAACGAAAATATGATCCTATAACACCAATTTTAATGTCTCTGCACTCCCTGTCAATTATAGGATTGACTTTAAAATTGTGTTATTTGTTTATAAAGCCCTCAATGACCAAGGACCTCGCTATCTTATATATCTATTAGTTCCGTATAGACTGACACAAGACTTTAGATCACGTGATCGTGGCTACGGACAGTACCTAGAGTTAGACTTAAAAATCGCGGCAATCATGCTTTCGCTACTGCTGGACCCAAACTTTGGAATAGCCTATAGCCTTCCTCCCTATATTAGGGTCGCTCCTTCTCTAAATACGTATCTCAAGACATATTTATTTTCATTGGCTTTTAACACTGCTTAGTATGCTAAGACAAAAACCCTGCTGCCAGACACGAACCGATCTATTTCTTTGAGAAACCGAACAGTATTTATGTTTTTTTTTTTTACCTCATATCAGACGAATCTCATCTTGTGTTCCCATCCGTCATTACTTCCGTCTGGTAAGGTCAAACTGGCGCAATTAGATATATATTATATAGATGCCTCATTCGGCCGATCTGCGCAGGCACTAATGAGGAATAGTAGGGCTGTCCTCGACTAAGGATTTAGACAATCGAATCAGAATTGTCGAATCTCTCTATGGTCGACTGATAGTCGAATCATCTGTGTGTGTGAATGGGTTGGGAGAGGCACGACAGTCAGCAGAAGGGTAAAACTATTTTTATTTTCCTTTACACACTGCACACAGCAACAACTTTTAATTAAGCAACCAAAACTGCCTGCCAACTGACAGAAGAACTGACAATGCCTTTCTTATTTAGGTTTAAATAGCCTAAAAGGTAATGTGGTGGATAAACATTAATAAACCGTTTTCTCATAACATGTTAAAGCGGCGATCGAAATACAGAATATCACACATTCAGTTGAGTACCTACAATATCCCAAATGTTTCCAACTATTTGCAAATTGTGAGAAAATTGCTATTTTAACTAAGGACCGGGACGTTTCAGCATAGCGTTTGAGGGAGTCGCCTGTCTATTGCATCATATCTGGGTTACCCTTGGTTTCAAGTTTTACTTGGCAGGAGCGCTTTACTCTTAGCAGTGTGAACAAGTGAACGCACGGAGTAACGTCATAACATAATTTTAAACACACTTAAATGTATCTAATATGATAAACAGAGCTCCATTACCTCATAATCATAACCGGAAGAGCGCCCGGCGAATGTGTCCCGTCCCGTCATAATAAATGTCCCGGTGTTTGCGATGCGGGTATTTGTTTAACAATCGCTCCAGCAGCTGTGATCAGGTCCACAACACTCGGTCCTGCTCTGCTTTACACTACAGTAACGTTATTAACAGCATGCATGAATGTGATTTCTGCCCAAGTCCTATTTTCCACCGGCTGTGAGGTGAAGCTCACATATCCCAAGATACTGCGCTCACACATTTGCCGTCATCAAACTACGCATTTGTTTTGAATAGGCGCCCTCCAGTGGACAGAAAGTTGCATAGTGCACCTTTAATAACATTAAAATCTTAATTAAAATAACTTTTTTAACCCTTAAATGTCTCGCCAAACATTCTTACATATTCGGGTCGTTAGCAAGGATAGGCCTATACCTGTCATGATTATATAAAAAACTCCTGAAGTTAGAGTAACACTTGCAGAAGAATAAAATAAAACCTATTTCGTTACCTTTTGGAGCTTGTAAGGATTAAGTTTGAGCAGATGTTTGATACCATCAACATCTCTCCTCGTCAGAGTTCGTTTACTAGTATATTCAGCATCTGCCTCATATTCGTGATCTCAAGCATATTCTCCAAACTCGTTTTCAACTTCTTCAAAATCAATATTTTGCTCACTAACAGCTTCTTGAGCACATACATCATCAAGAGACAGTGACACTAATATTTGATTGTTTAGTACTTGCTCTCTGCTGTAAATCATTAAGCCATTTCAAGTTTTGCAGATTATAATTATTATTGTTTCGTTTTCTGTCAGAGGTAACTGAGTGAAAGTTACTTCATCATTGCGTATCAGAATTGCGCCCTACTTCGTCCTTATAGATTAATTTATCATTTGTGCAAAAAAAAAATATACGTACAATCCTACACACCTCGGGTCGTTAGCGACCCTATACAATTTTGACAAAAAACTAGTGAAAAAAACAGGCATTCAATTATAATATATACAACCCCAAATCAGAAAAAGTTGGGACAGTATGGAATGTGCAAATAAAAAAAGAAAGTAGTGATTTCTAAAATTAATTTGACTTGTATTTCATTGCAGACAATATGAACACAAAATTTTTCATGTTTTGTCTGGTCAACTCCATGTCATTTGTAAATATGCATCCTTTCCTGTCATTCAGACCTGCAACACATTTCAAAAAAAGTTGGGACAGTAAAGCATTTACCACTTTGTAATGTTGCCATTCCTTTTCACAACACTTAAAAGACGTTTAGGGACTGAAGACACCAAGTGATGAAGTGTTTCAGGTGTATTTTTGTCCCATTCTTCCTGCAAACAAGTCTTAAGGTGGGCAACAGTACAGGGTCTTCGTTGTCGCATTTTGAGCTTCAAAATGCGCCCCACATTCTCTATTGGAGACAGGTCGGGACTGCAGGCAGGCCAGTCAAGTACCCGTACCCTCTTCCTCCGCAGCCAGGACTTTGTAATGTGTGCAGAATGTGGTTTTGCATTGTCTTGTTGAAATATGCATGGATGTCCCTGGAAAAGATATCTTCTTGAAGGCAGCATATTATGCTCCAAAATCTCTATGTACTTTTCAGCATTAATGGTGCCTTCACAGAAGTGCAAGTTACCTTTGCCAAGGGCACTGACACAACCCCATACCATGACAGACCCTGGCTTTTGGACTTGTTGCTGGTAACAGTCTGGATGACCCATTTCTTCTTTGGTCCGGAGCACACGGCGTCCATTCCTCCCAAAAAAAACCTGAAATACTGATTCATCTGACCACAGTACACATTTCCACTGTGTGATGGTCCATCCCAGATGCCTCCGAGCCCAGAGAAGTCGACGGCGCTTCTGGACACTGTTAACATAAGGCTTCCTTTTGGCACAGTACAGTTTTAACTGGCATTTGTGGATGTAAATACGTATTGTGGTACTTGACAAAGGTTTGCCAAAGTAGTCTTGAGCCCATGTGGTGATATCGCTTAAAGATGAATGACGATTCTTGATGCAGTGCCGCCTGAGGGATCGGAGATCACGGTTGTTCAGTTTAGGCTTTACGCACTTTGTCCTTTACGCACTGAAATTCCTCCAGATTCCTTGAATCTTGTAATTATGTTATGCACTGTTGAATGTGAAATATCCAAATCACTTCCTATCTTTCTTTGAGGAACATTGTTTTTAAACATTTCAATAATTTTCTCACGTATTTGTTGGCAAACTGGCGATCCTCGGCCCATCTTTGCTCCTAAAGGATTAGATCTTTCTTGGATGCTGCTTTTGTACCAAATCATAATTTCAATCACTTGTTGACATCACCTGTTTCAAATCACATCATTATTTAACCCTTTTACCTCATTACTAGCCCTAAATTGCTCCTGTCCAAACTTTTTTTGAAATGTGTTGCAGGTCTGAATGACAGGAAAGGATGCATATTTACAAATGACATGAAGTTGACCAGACAAAACATGAAATATTTTGTGTTCATATTGTCTGCAATGAAATACAAGTCAAAGTAAATTTAGAAATCACTACTTTCTTTTTTTATTTGCGTTTTCCAAACTGTCACAACTTTTTCTAATTTGGGGTTGTATTATTTTTTTTCTTGTTATATTGTTTAAAATGGATTGATTGAGGAATAATAAGAAGGTTGATGTCTAACTTTGAAAAATAATGAAGAGCAGGGTAGTGAATGACGTCTCGGGTCGCTAACGACACGAGGTATGCATTTAAGGGTTAATGGACCCAAGATAAAACTAAAAATGATCAGTATTTCTTAACTAACATTACCAAAAACATCACGCTTTCTGTAACAAATATAGCTATTGCTCAATCTTAGTTAATGCATTAAATAATGAGACCTTATTGTAATTTGTTACCTGTTGTTCTTTATAGCCTAATTCTTTTGCATTTTAATCTGTTTGAAAATTGTACTTTTACAGCTCTGGAAAAAATTAAGAGACCACTTAACATTGAGAAATTAATGTTAAGTGGTCTCTTAATTTTTTCCAGAGCTGTATATATTTTTGTTGCATTGAATTATTGTATTTAAACATTCAGTTATTTTTGTTATTACAAATTTTTTTCTTAAAGCTGTTATGCTATGACAACACTTTTTTTGCAACTTATTTCAATATCGTGATAAAATCGTATACAAAAGCTTCAGCAATTAATCCAAACATGAAAAATTGATATCGACACATGCCTTATATATATATATGATCGCGCCAGTTTAACCTTACCAGACGAAAGTAATAGCGGAAGGGAACACTAAATGAGATTAGTTTGGATAGAAGTTAAAAAAAGAACAAATACTGTTGGGTTTCTCACATAAACCGATCGGTTCATGTCTTAAGATGTCAATGTCTTGTCACGAGCAGCAGGGCTTTTGTGCATGTTGTCTAGGCATGTTTTTTGTTTTTTTTTACTCTCATAGAGTTATTTACCCATTCGCATGCATTGTGAATGGCTGACTTCAACTAACAGTTAAAAATCTCAATTTGTGTTCTACTGAAGAAACAAAGACACCTACATCTTGGATGCACTGGGGGTAAGCAGATAAACATCACATTTTCATTTTTGGGTGAACTGTCCCTTTAAATAGATTTTGTTTTTATCCTTTAATATATATATATATATATATATATATATATATATATATATATATATATATATATATATATATATATATATATACCTGATTATATTTTGAACATTTTAACGGCACTTAAAACATAAAAAAATTATGAACTCGCCGTAGACAAATTGCGAGGCGCTCAGACGCATTAATACCTTGCCGATAGATGGTTTCCTGCCTCGCAGTTCGCGGCCATGCACAAAAGCCCTGCTGCTCGTGACGACACATTGACGTCTTAAGACATGAGCTCTCAAAACTGGTCCCGATCCAGCCTGAAGTACCGCTGGAACCTGTCGTCATCCAGCTGCAACTCCTGCACCAGCCGGTGATATTCCCTGAGCTGCAGACAGGCTTGAAGAATATCATGCACTCACATCAATCTCCAACAGCTTCTCCACAGGTAGAATGTTACACCAAACGTAACAACCTTATTATCCAGTGATGTGAAGTCAAGGCGCGCATCACTATTTATATGTAACATTTTCACGCTAGAATGGTTGTTTTTCAGCAGGAATGCAATTCATTTGCTCAAAACAACACAGATTTGACCAATTGCATTAATGCTACACTTCAACCAGGACAGTTATTGTGATGTAGGCTGCACACAAATAAATGCTAAAAGTAAAGATCACAGCTAGTAAACATGTTTAAATTCCTATAAACTTAACCATGAACACAAAAGCCACACCACTCAAATGGCTTTTAATAGGTTTATTTCTTTATCAAACATGTAACTATAATTAATTTCTTTCCATCAATCTTTTTTTTTAAATTATTTCATGAGGTTAACTTATACCCTACTTGTGGTCAGTCTGCACAAATGCTGATCAACAGGCGTGTTTGCTATGCGGCCCATTTAAATAGTTTAAAAAAAAGACCAAGCATTCAATCAATCTACATCAGAGCGGCAGCGCATCCACGAATTTGTCTACAGTAGCTGCGTTTCCATTACAGATTTGCGAAAAACTTTTGCGATATTTCTTAAATGTCGATAAAAAACTATTGCGAAATGACAGCGTTTCAATAGCTGCAGTTGAGACTAAAACGTATTATTTTCCTCTCACGATAGGTCATTCCAAAATGATGGCACTTGGTAGGTTTGTAAATGTATATCCCATACACCGCACTAGCCATTATTTTTATTGGAAGGAGACGTGTCCAATGTTCAAGCATTAATGGCAAGGAAAGCCCCTTAAGTTACTTAAGCGGCACGGATATGAGGTGTGTGTGTGTGTGTGTGTGTGTGTGTGTGTCAGATCTGCTTCAAGGTCTTCATGATAATGTAGCATTTCTGTGTTTAGAATCCAGTATTACTGTAATCCTATTGTCTTTTATGAGTTTAAAAAAGAACTCCATCTCGTCTTCTCTCCAAACAAACGTCATCTGTAAAGAATGATCGACTTTTACGCGCGCCAGGTTGACGCATATAGAGAAGAGCGAAATATTTGAATTTGCATGGTAACTCGTGTTTGTTGTATGTTTTTTTTTATACCACTTTCGTTATTTTGGCTAGACATTTCGTTTGTTTGGAATAAGAAGAACTGAATTTAGAAATGCTTTGGAAAAGAAAATAATGGCATTTAAAAAATTTTTTTTTTTTTTTTTTTTTTTTAAATGAAGACAGTGTTTGGAGTGAGTGCATGCAAAATAATTAGTTCCCTGATTAGAACATACATATTCATTTAAATGCCACACAGGATGTTCACCAAGTCCGCTGCACCTAAGAACTGAAAAGAACTTTGCCGTGAGTATATCAGGGCCTTGAGGGCTTGTGATAGACCTCTCTATAAAATAAACTCTTACGTGAACCTCAAGATTAGCTTTGTTTGTACAACTCTTTTCAGTGATGCCACATGCTTCTCTCCGATAAGAGTTATTACATGAATCCTAAAGGGGGTCGCACACCGGACGCGGAGCTCGGCGGCGCTCCGCGCAGCGTCTCAGGTATCGCACACCGGACGCGCACATTTTAAAAGGCTACGTTTATTATACATTTCCCCAAAATATGTTTAGACTTTATTCAAGCTGTTGAACTCAGAATGTAAAACAAATTTGTCTTGTAGCAAAGGTTGAAATCAGTATACCTTAACGATAATATACTTTTAATATAAAGCCTTGAAATGGCGCTCTGTGGCGCGGCAGGATTTAGAACAACTTCCTGAGTCGCCGCGGACAGGCGCCGAATGCCGCCACCGGTGTGCGTACACTCATTGAAAACAATGTGTTCGAATTTTAAAGACGTGGCACGCCGCCGAGCTCCGCGTCCGGTGTGCGACCCCCTTAAGGTTTTACTATCTGAAACTCATTCCAGACTGATGACAAAACCGTTTGCTCATGTGGTGCTTAAAGGTTTCTTTATAGCGGAAACTCTCACCACAGAGATCACAAATGAACGGCTTCTCTCCAGTGTGAACTCTTATGTGGTCTTTCAAGTGTCCTTTTTGACTGAAACTCTTTCCACACTGAGGGCATGTGTAGGGTTTCTCTCCAGAATGAATTTTCATGTGGACTTTAAAGTTTCCACGTTGTTCAAATCTCTTTCCACACCGTCGGCAGGTATAAGATGTCTCTCCGGTGTGAGTTCTTATGTGCCTTTTAAAGTTTTCTTTAAGAGTGAAACTTATTCCACACTGTTGGCAGGTGAAAGGTTTCTCTCCAGTGTGAATTCTCGTGTGATATTCAAGATGTCCTTTACGGTTGAAACCTTTTCCACACTTTTGGCAGGTGAAAGGCGTCTCCCCAGTGTGAATTTTTATGTGATCTTGAAAGTGTCCTTTCTGAATGAAACTCTTTCCACACTGAGGGCATGTGTAGGGTTTCTCTCCAGTGTGAACTTTCAAGTGCTTATTAAGAGATCCTAGATGGATGAAACTTTTTCCACACTGATGGCAGGTATAAGGTTTCTCTCCAGTGTGAACTCTTAAATGAGCATTGAGGTTTCCATTTCGGTTGAAACTCTTTCCACATTGAGGGCAGGTGTAGGGTTTCTCTCCAGTGTGAATTCTCATGTGGTCTTGAAAGTGTCCTTTTTGACTGAAACTCTTTCCACACTGAAGGCATGGGTAGGCTATCTCTCCAGTGTGAATTCTCATGTGGTCCATAAGGTTTCCTTGACTGAAACTCTTTCTACCCTGAAAGCAGATTAAATAAGTTTCTGTCTTTTGGAGTTTTTCTTGTGAAGAAGTCTGTGAGCAACTAAAAGCTGTTTCTTCAGTTATGAAATTATGATTCTCATATATATCTTTCTCTTCCATGTCATTCAGATCTTGATTCTCCTCTTTCAGTGACATCAGGTCTAATGAAAATAAGACAAATAAAATGTAACCCCAGTTTAATAGCACAAAGCAATATACATTGAAACATTTATATATGTAAAGAATTTAAACCAACATGCAATATACTCACTTAGCTTAAAAAGGTGTTAAATGTGTAGTAACTGAGACAGATCAGACACAATTCTTACTATTTTTAATAAATAATCCAAAATACCCCTCACCCAACAATCACGCTATGTTCAGACTGTCAATCCAAATCTGATTAATTGTGTATCCGTTTGCAATCTTATCTAAAATGATTGACTGTCCGCATTGAGAAAACAAAATTTACTGTATAACGCTAAAGTTTTCACAGAATTATTCAAACTTTGGATGAATAAAATTAAAGTAGGGCAGTACACTAAAATCAAATCACGAATTTTAATAAACCTTAAAAATATGAATCCTGCACAATGCTGCCAACTTAGTCACTATATTTTGCAACTATTTTGTGTTTGTCAGAGTGTTTCGGAGTTCTCGGGCTCCTGGCTGTCCCGGTGTTCCTGCATCTCGTGTCTGGATCCAGTGTTTGTCTTCTTAGTTCTCAGTTCATGTGATCTCAATATGTAGCTGTAGGGTGATCCCACTCAATGTCAAATAATGGTCCTTTAATCAGGACACTCATATGACATTCTTCAAAAATATAAATTCTGTAGTGGTGGACATTTTAATAAGGATCAAATGCCTGAGTTCAGCTTTGAGAATTAAACTAACCTGTTTGTTCCTCAGTTTCTCCATAATTCACAATGAATGTTTCTTCAATCTTCATGTCCTGACACTCCTCTTTCATAAACGCAATCTTCACGTCTTCACTCTCCTCCTTAATAAACGCCATCTTTATGTCTTCACTTTCCTCTTTAATAAACTCCATCTTTATAATAGTGAGTCACGTGTTTGTCCTGTTTAAGAAAAGAACAATTAACAAAAATAAAAATAAATCCAATCTAAATCTCTAGTTCAGTAGTTCTAACAAAACTTAATATATTAATGTTTTGTAGAAATCGATAGAAATGGATCGCTTCGAATCACTGAATCATTTGTTTCTAATCAATTCAATTGACTCGTAGAGTCAAAAGCTCCAGGTTATCTCATCACGATCGCAAGAGATTGATTCATGATAAAGAGCGAAATGAGACGCCCCTTGTGTTATTTTATTTGTTTCATTATGTTACTTTACTCACACACTGTTCATAAATGTTAGAGAAATCAATGCAATGTTACATTTCATAATACATATAATACATAAATAATTATGCGTCACTTTAAAGGGTGTCTGTCGTTTTAAACACTCTTAAAACACAAACCTTTCACAGCCGAATCACAACAGAGGAGCGCGACGCAGGATTACGACGTCATAAATAAATACCAAAATAAAAGTACCATTCACACTCTGCTGAGTCTAAAATCACAAAAGTCCATAGAATGTTTGTCGATATATGTAATACAAATCTATTAAAAATGTAAAAATGAAAAGACAGTTAAATGTATTATTGAGATATGTTTAATAACAAAATGGTAAGTTATTTTTCTATATGTATCTACAACATTGCGGAAAAAAACGTCTTTATAACATGAAAAAATATATGGCAGATAAAAACGTTATCAAAACCTTTTCACAATGTAAAAAAATGGAGTACAACGAATTTGTGTTTGCTGGATGTGCGTTTAGAGTTACAGTGTTTCCAATAAACGGATTATTGCATCCTGTAACTAGAAACTAAACACTATAAAAAGAGTCATGAAAGTAAACAGAGTAAAATATTAAACCATGAACACATTTACTTACAGCAGAGGATCTCAGTCAAAATTTACTCAAACATTATTTCACAATAATTTTTCTTGTGTGTTTGTAATTTTATACATTTATCTTACATACTATTGTATAAAATATTAATACAATATGAAATTATATATATATATATATATATATATATATATATATATATATATATATATATATATATATATATATAACACCAACACACACATTTTACACTTATTTTTAAACTCAAATTAACTTTATTTGTCCACATTTTTAATATTGGCAAAACACACTGACTGTATGTTTCAATTCGGACACACGTAAAAACTTTTTAATCACATTTGTCACTGTTTTCATTTTAATATAGGGATTATCTGGTTAAAAAAAAATAGTTGACAGATATTACATTTCTCTGCAGCTCTGATTATAAAACAGCAGTGTGTAAACGTGACTTTTATTTTGGTGTGGTGTAACATCATAAGGCTGCTCCTGCATCTGTTGTGATTTGGCTGAAGAAATGTTTGTTTTAAGCATTTAATCTGTTTAAGTTGATAGAATCCGTTCAATGTTTCACAGTTTTTACAAGTAATGTGAAATTAGTTTATTTACTATTGAATGACATTGTAGTGCTTTAAATAACTTTAATGAAGGATATTTTGTGGGAGCAAATCGCATCCACACCAGTAACAGGAAAGCTGCATCGCATTTCTCTCCCTCTATCGTTAATCAGTTCATCATAAACAAGAGTTCAGTCATTGACGAGTAATGATGGATAAACGAAGCTTTTCGACACTCCGAGTCAATTGATTCAAATACGTTGCGAAATGATTCATTGATTCGAATCGCGACTCGTGCTGTTCAAACCGTGCAAATGATCAATAATAACAAACACTGACATCATGCCAACTTTAACAAACTTATGCTAATGTTTGCATGACAGTGTAATCATTTAAACATAATAGGTAATTCATTAAATGTAAATCATAAATGCAGAAATATTAATTTACAGTGTTAGTTTTGAGTGTTTTTAGAATATGATGATTAAAGTCTGCTAACCCTCTGACTCTTTTACCAGTGACTGAATTACTGAACTAGAGCCAACTGAGATCCGCGTGACACTATTATAAAGATGGCATTTATTAAAGAGGAAAGTGAAGACATAAATTTTGCGTTGATTAAAGAGGAGAGTCAAGACCTGAAGATTGAGGAACCATTCAGTGTTAAACGAGAAGAAACTGAGGAACAAACAAGGTTGGTTTTATTCTCAAAACTGAACTTTTCTCTGTCATTCTATCATTATTGCAGTTTTTCTCCAATGTTTTGGCGCATTTCTTGAAACAAATTACATTACATTCTCAAAATTGTTAGATCATTTGGCAAAACAGTCTTACAGTTCAGCACAACACTATAGCTCAATTGCAAAAGCTAATATCTCTCCCAAAACTCACGCTCATGCTTCAGAACTAAATTCCTTACCCATATAAATAGTCAGTGTCATCAAAATGTCAAAGATCCTTCTCAATTGCTTTGGCTCATTTCTTGAAACAGACCGGACGTTCTCTACACTTTTGGTGCTTTTGCCAAAATAACGTGGATGGTTCTGCACAACACCATGGTTCACCTACAAAAGCTCATACCGCTCCCAAAACAGTTCACTCATGTGTCAAAACTACATTTCCTTCTCATTTAAATAGTCAATGGCCCCAAAAGGATTTGTCCCTTTGGCATTGTGTGAGCACTGCAAGTCAAAATGTTTAGCTGTTTTGTCACTATGGCAGAGGACCACTGATATATCATGTCCTTCTTTCAGTCTTAGCCCAATCATTCATTAACAGTGGTTACTGTACTGTTTTTTCTGTAGCTAAACGAATACAATTGTGTATAAAACTTGAAATTGTAACCTTTTTTATTCACACACACAGTAATTTCCATACATCAGAGTAATAAGAAAAGTAATACAGGATAATATACTGTAATATGAACACAAACAAAAAACAATGTAAATTATATGCAGCCTACAGTGCTGTAAATAAAGCTGGAGTTTCACAACTATAACAGTTCTTCACTGGTCACTGTCCTCACCCTCTCTCTCCTGGCCACCATCCTCACCCTCCCGGGCATCCACAGGCTGCTGTCTATCTGGCCACAGATTCTCGTCCACATCACAGCATATATTATCCTTTGCGATGTACCGAGGGAAGAAACTGCATGCATGTTACAGACCTCTTGTTCTTTTTGTTCACTGAGAAATTTTCCTCTGCCACCCATGCAAGGTTGTCGTCCAATCTTCCAAATTTGTACTTTGGGATTTTAATCCCGTCCATATCTGCCAAATCTGTGTTTGAGGGGGGTTGGTTAATAAAGCCCTTCTGAAGCTATACGTTTGTGTAAAAAAAATTACACATTTAAAACTTTATAAAGTAAAAAAAAAAAAACGGAACTGGTGTACACCGTTGTCTGACGCTGTAAGACATTGAACTGCAAGTGGCACTACATTTTTTCGTACGTTGAATATAGAAGGCAATCTCGTGGACTACGGTTCTTCACAGGGCGTCTACAGAAATGACATTTTTTAATTTAAGGCATTTTAAGACCTTTTAATACCACCTTATGTGAAATTTAAGACCAAACCTGTGATGGAAATACACATTATATTACATGCATATATGTAATATTTAATGCAAAAAGAAAACAAAATATTCCAGAGACCCAAGCATAGCATTTTGTCCACTGTAATGGATATTATGTTTTAAAGAGCCCATTCAGGGATTTTCAGAGATACTATTTTAGAGGTTTCACCATGACCACTCCTTCTGCCTCTAAATATGACTGGCACTAACTCAAATTTTACACTCTTATGGAAATATGATTATATTTTGCAATTATTTAAATCTGACTAATTTTCAAATAGTTTGTTGTAAATCAATATCTCAGGAAATTGTTATGGGGTTTCAAAATCAGAATATGACTTTACTAAACTCACTAAACTTACTGTTACTAAACAGGACCTTGATTTCATAAGTCCGCTGTATTGGACATCAGAGCAACTTAAAGCATGAAAATCTGGCATTTTGGAAGACACGAGTGAACTGGAAAATAAATTACATATCAATATTCCCATGAAATATTAGATATTCTAATTTAAAAAAAGTTGCAAATTACTACTCCCAATAGAACACATTTTTTATTTTATAAAGTAAAATAGTATATCAAATAATTGCGTTGTATCTTTCATAAAATAGGTGAGATGTTCGCTGATATCCACTACTCTGTAATGTAACAATAAAAGCCCAATTTATCCCCAGGAAGTATCGTATCACCAAGATTTTTGGTAGTTGTAACAATTTATTCTGATGTCATATTTTCATTGGTGCTCTATCAGCGTAAAAAATATTTATATATATTTTTTAAAACATTACTATAGGGAAGCAGATAATAATTACAGTGCAAAATTACATCTGCAAAAAATAATGTTATAAGATTGTTTTGAAAAGACCTATACAAATAAAGAAATATTTAAACACATGCTTTTAAATACACTAAACCAACTGTAGCTGGCAGTAAGTCACTGTTTAAAGCGCTGTACAAAACTAAATGTTTTCTTGCTTGGAGAATGTGAAATAGCTTATCGTTACTTCTGTGGTCATCTTTGTTTGGAACTATTTTCGTTGGTGAAACCGAACCAAAGAGTCAATATTATGTCTAAAATGTAAGTAGTAACTTTACTTGTTTGTTGAACTAAAAATCAATGTAGTGTGCATTTGTGAAAATTCTCTGCAAAAAAGCTACCTTGTCTGGGTATATTATTTAAATATAGGCCTATATTAGAAATAAACTAAACTTGTTGAATTTTTACCTCAGTTTGTTTCTTCTGTGAATTTCTTTAACTTTGCCATTATGCTCATTTTATTTCTCAATGAAAGTTTCTCACAGTCAGGAAGCGTGAGCCCCAACAACATGTACCACATACACTAAACTACGCTGAATGTAATAAAATCAGAAGAATCATTCTTGTAATATGATGCTGCCATTTGTGTAAACTTGCATGAACCCATTTAAACTAGTTATGAGGCTGGTCAGCTGCTGCAGTTCGACTGGATTCTGCCACCGCAATTCTCTCTGATGACGACGCAGTAACTAACGTTACAGCTGGGGGAGATCTCTCTGTGGTTTGTCCAATAAGTCACTGTGTCCTTCAAACTGGAGAAATTTTCCCAGTAATGTGATCACAAATATTTATAAGCCATTGAATCTGATTTTAAGACTATTTAAGGCCTTTTTTAAGGAAAACCGTAAGACATTTTAAGACTTTTTAAGGATCTGCGACCACCCTGCTTCATTCAGCAAGAAATTTCTGTCGGGCAGGTTGAGATGTGAGCAGCTACAATCGGATCATCTGGTTGGAATGAGCAGGGTATTCTCACAAAAATGCGTATAAATAGTACGAGTGTGCAATGTCGTGGAATGTATACGCCAAAACTCGTTTTGGCGTGTCTATGGCACGCTGTTTTTCGCGTGCATATGATACGCATTTTATCATACGAACAGAGTTAATCACTTCTTCTAGGTAAGATAGATATATAATTTAGAGACATCTAGCCTTTATTATGGATATCTATGGATCTAACCATCCAGCACTAATCCATCCTTGATCAAACACACCTGCAAAATTCAATCCAACCCCCAAATTTAACCCAAGTCTTCAGGACTGCTTGAAAATTAAAGGCAGACGTCTTTTAAAAAAAAGCTTAACTCTGCAAGGCAGCGGCCCTCCAGGACCAAAGCTGCCCACCCTTGATCCCTAGGATAGATTATATATAATACCAATATCCCGTATTGATGCTTTAAATGTCTAAATTGTTTTATGTATGTTTTTTGCCCTAGACCTCATGGCATCGAAAGAGGCAAGTCATGAACATGAAATTCATGAAAGGCAAGAAGAGAAAGAACATCATGATTTCATAACTGGAGAAAGATTGACACAGGCTAAGAAGACTTCCTCACAAAAAACAGCTCAAAAGACAGGACTTGACAGTTATTTCACCTGCCAACAGTGTGGAAAGAGTTTCAGACATAAAGGAGACCTTAAATTCCACATGGGAATTCACACTGGAGAGAAGCCCTACACCTGCCAACAATGTGGAAAGAGTTTTAACCGAAAAGCAAACCTTAACAGGCACAGGAGACTTCACACTGGAGAGAAGCCATACTCCTGCAAACAGTGTGAAGCTAGTTTTACAGAAAAGGGAAGCCTTGTAGCCCACATGAGAATCCACACTGGAGAGAGCCCTTATGCCTGCCAACAGTGTGGAAAGAGTTTCTATCGAAAAGAAAATCTTAACATGCATATGAGAATTCACACTGGAGAGAGCTCTTTCACCTGCAGACAGTGTGGAAGGAGTTTCAGACATAAAGGAAGCCTTAAAGTCCACATGAGAATTCATACTGGAGAGAAGCCTTACACATGCCAACAATGTGGAAAGACTTTTAACCAACAAGGAAGCCTTACAGTACACATGAGAATTCACACTGGAGAGAAGTCTTACACCTGCCAACAGTGTGGAAAGTGTGTCAACCGAAAAGCAAACCTTAACAGGCACATGAGAGTTCACACTGGAGAGAAGCCTTACACCTGCCAACAGTGTGAAACTAGTTTCACTGAAAAAGGTAGCCTTATAGCCCACATGAAAATCCACACTGGAGAGGTAACTAGGTGAGTCAGCTTTTGGCTTCGTGCTGATTAGACCATTTGAACGTGCTTCTCACAAACTTTGTTTCTTCTTCTCTCAGACCGACTACCTTCATGTCCTCCTTCACTACATCCATAAACCTCCTCTTTGGTCTTCCTCTTGACCTCCTGTCTGGCAGCTCTAACCTCAGCATCCTTTTACCGATGTATTCACTCTCCCTCCTCTGAACATGTCCAAACCATCTCAACCTGGCCTCTCTAACTTTTTCTCCAAAACATCTCACATGTGCTGTCCCTCTGATGTACTCATTCCTGATCCTATCCATCCTCGTCACTCCCAAAGAGAACCTCAACATCTTCAGCTACCTCTAGCTCCTATCTTTTCCTCAGTGCAACTGTCTCCAAACCATACAACATCGCTGGTCTCACTACTGTTCTGTACACCTTTCCTTTCATTCTTGCTGATATACTTTTATCACATAACAGACCTGACACTTTTCTCCACCCATTCCAACCTGCCTGCACACGCTTCTTCACCTCTTTTCCACACTCCCCATTGCTCTGGACTGTTGACCCTAAGTACTTAAAATCCTGCACGTTCTTTACCTATTCTCCCTGTAACCTCACGGTTCCACTTGATTCCCTCTCATTCACACACGTATTCTGTCTTGCTGCGACTAACCTTCATTCCTCTCCTCTCCAGAGCAAACCTCCACCTCTCTAGACTTTCCTCCACCTGCTCCCTGCTCTCACTACAGATCACAATGTCATCCGCAAACATCATAGTCCATGGAGATTCCTGTCTGACCTCATCTGTTAGCCTGTCCATCACCACCGCAAACAAGAAGGGGCTCAGAGCCGATCCTTGATGCAGTCCCACCTTCACCGTGAAGTCCTCTGTCTCGCCTACGGCACACCTTACCACTGTCCTACTGCTCTCATACATATCCTGCACCACTCTAACATACTTCTCTGCCACTCCAGACCTCCTCATACAATACCACAGCTCCTCTCTTGGCACTCTGTCATATGCTTTCTCTAAATCTACAAAGACACAATACAGCTCTTTCTGACCTTCTCTGTACTTCTCCATCAACATTCTCAAAGCAAATAATGTATCTGTAGTGCTCTTTCTTGGCATGAAACCATACTGCTGCTCACAAATGTCCACTTCTCCCCTTAGCCTTGCTTCCACTACTCTTTCCCACAACTTCATTGTATGGCTCATCAGCTTAATACCTCTATAGTTTCCACAACTCTGCACATCTCCCTTGTTCTTAAAAATCGGCACCAAAACACTTCTCCTCCATTCCTCAGGCATCCTCCTCCATTCCTCAGGCATCCTCTCACTCTCTAAGACCTTGTTGAACAACCTAGTTAAAAACTCTCCTGCCATCTCTCCTAGACACTTCCATACCTCCACTGGTATGTCATCAGGGCCAACTGCCTTTCCTCTCTTCATCCTCTTCAAAGCTCTCCTAACTTCACCCTTGCTAATACTTTCTACTTCCTGGTCAACAATATTTGCCTCTACAACTCTTCTCTCCCTGTCATTTTCCTCATTCATCAGTTCTTCAAAGTACTCCTTCCATCTTTCCCTCACCCTCCTGTCACCTGTCAAAACAGTTCCATCTCTATCTTTAATCACTCTAACCTGCTGCACATCCTTTCCATCTCTATCCCTCTGCCTTGCCAACCGATACACATCCATCTCACCTTACTTACTATCTAACCTTGCATACATGTCCTCCTAGCTCTTTGTTTGGCCTTTGCCACTTCTATCTTAACCTCAAGCTGCATCGCCCTATATTCCTGTCTACTTTCCTCCGTCCTCTCACTGTCCCACTTCTTCCTAGCTAACTTCTTCCTCTGGATACTCTCCTGGACTTCCTCATTCCACCACCAAGTCTCCTTGTCTTCTTTCCTCCTTCCAGATGACACACCTAGCACCTTCCTACCCATCTCCCTGATCATTTTGGCTGTAGTAGTCCAGTCATCCGGAAGCCCCTCCTGACCACCTAAAGCTTGTCTCAACTCCTCCCTGAAAACCACACAGGACTCTACCTTTTCCAACTTCCACCACTTTGTCTTCTGCTCTGCTTTTACTCTTTTAATCTTCCTCACCACCAGAGTCATCTTACACACCACCATCCTATGCTGTCTAGCTACACTCTCACCTACCACTACTTGACAATAGGCTAATTTCCATTAAATTACAGGATCTACATAAGATATAGTCCACTTGTGTGCTCCTGCCACCACTCTTACAGTATTGTTCAAAATAATAGCAGTACAATGTGACTAACCAGAATAATCAAGGTTTTTCGTATATTTTTTTTATTGCTACGTGGCAAACAAGTTACCAGTAGGTTCAGTAGATTCTCAGAAAACAAATGAGTTGAAAGGGGTGTGTTCAAAAAAATAGCAGTGTGGCATTCAATCACTGAGGTCATCAATTTTGTGAAGAAACAGGTGTGAATCAGGTGGCCCCTATTTAAGGATGAAGCCAACACTTGTTGAACATGCATTTTAAAGCTGAGGAAAATGGGTCGTTCAAGACATTGTTCAGAAGAACAGCGTACTTTGATTAAAAAGTTGATTAGAGAGGGGAAAACCTATAAAGAGGTGCAAAAAATGATAGGCTGTTCAGCTAAAATGATCTCCAATGCCTTAAAATGGAGAGCAAAACCAGAGAGACGTGGAAGAAAGCGGAAGACAACCATCAAAATGGATAGAAGAATAACCAGAATGGCAAAGGCTCAGCCAATGATCACCTCCAGGATGATCAAAGACAGTCTGGAGTTACCTGTAAGTACTGTGACAGTTAGAAGACGTCTGTGTGAAGCTAATCTATTTTCAAGAATCCCCTGCATAGTCCCTCTGTTAAAAAAAGGCATGTGCAGAAGAGGTTACAATTTGCCAAAGAACACATCAACTGGCCTAAAGAGAAATGGAGGAACATTTTGTGGACTGATGAGAATAAAATTGTTCTTTTTGGGTCCAAGGGCCACAGGCAGTTTGTGAGACGACCCCCAAACTCTGAATTCAAGCCACAGTACACAGTGAAGACAGTGAAGCATAGAGGTGCAAGCATCATGATATGGGCATGTTTCTCCTACTATGGTGTTGGGCCTATTTATCGCATACCAGGGATCATGGATCAGTTTGCATATGTTAAAATACTTGAAGAGGTCATGTTGCCCTATGCTGAAGAGGACATGCCCTTGAAATGGTTGTTTCAACAAGACAATGACCCAAAACACACTAGTAAACGGGCAAAGTCTTGGTTCCAAACCAACAAAATTAATGTTATGGAGTGGCCAGCCCAATCTCCAGACCTTAATCCAATTGAGAACTTGTGGGGTGATATCAAAAATGCTGTTTCTGAAGCAAAACCAAGAAATGTGAATAAATTGTGGAATGTTGTTAAAGAATCATGGAGTGGAATAACAGCTGAGAGGTGCCACAAGTTGGTTGACTCCATGCCACACAGATGTCAAGCAGTTTTAAAAAACTGTGGTCATACAACTAAATATTAGTTTAGTGATTCACAGGATTGCTAAATCCCAGAAAAAAAAATGTTTGTACAAAATAGTTTTGAGTTTGTAAAGTCAAAGGTAGACACTTCTATTTTTTTGAACACACCCCTTTCAACTAATTGCCCAATTGCCCAGCCTTAAGAGCATGCATATCATGAATGCTGGGTCTTGTTTGTTTTCTGACAATCTACTGAACCTACTGGTAACTTGTTTGCCACGTAGCAATAAAAAATATACTAAAAACCTTGATTATTCTGGTTAGTCACATTGTACTGCTATTATTTTGAACAAGACTGTATATGTCACCCTGTGTTCCTGCCTCTTCTGAAAGTACGTGTTCACCACAGCCATCTCCATACTTTTAGCAAAGTCTACCAACCTCTGTCCTTCTGGGTTCCTTTCCTGAAGACCAAACCTGCCCATCACTTCCTCGTCCCCACTATTCCCTTCCCCAACATGTCCATTCAAATCTGCCCCTATCACTACTCTCTCACCTCAGGGAACAGTCTGCATCACTTCCTCCAACTCGCTCCAGAATCTGTCTTTCTCATCTTGCTTACAACCTACTTGTGGAGCATAAGCACTAACAACATTCAACATCACACCTTCAATACCCAGCTTCAGACTCATCAACCTATCTGACACTCTCTTTACCTCCAGAACATTCTTCAAAAACTCCTCCTTCAGGATCACTCCAACTCCATTTTTCTTCCTGTCCAGACCATTATAAAACAGTTTAAACCCTGCGCCAATGCTTCTAGCCTTGCTCCCTTTCCACCTGGTCTCCTGGACACACAGAATGTCAACTTTCCTCCTCTGCATCATATCTACTAGCTCTCTGTCTTTACCTGTCATTGTATCAACATTCAAAGTCCCTACTTTCTACATCAAAGAGGTTGTGATTGACCATCAGAGATCTCTGCAGCTCCACATGTAAAGATAAAAATGGAGTGGTCACACTTTTTACCGGGACTTTCTCAAATTCACCCAGCATACTCCCACAAAACTCCCAGCACTGTCTGAACTGGTGTCTGTTGCTCAGTGTTGTAGCTATGTTTACAAACTTTCTGCAGTTATGGGCAACTATTTTAAAATATTGGTGCTTGGCCTCAAATCATAATGAATTAACCCCATGCCTTTTGGCCTCAGATTACTATTGCTCAACATTCACTGCTCGTTAAAACATCGCACTCTTACATTATCTGGACAAACTCAGTATCATCAGACAGATTAAAGACTCCAGCTTCGATATTTGAACACTGTTTATGATAAAACTGGGTTGCAGTGACATTAATTTCATAATTTATGTCAGGAGTGCATTATAATCGACTCGTTATTTTGAATATATAACTAGATCGTTATATATAACTAGAATATAACTAGAATATATAACTAGACTCTGGCGAGACGAGGAAAGCTTAGTTGGTGTACTTTCCACCATGCAAGTGGATCCTCCTCTTTGTCTATTGGAGGTGTTAGCAGGTAGGTGTTTAACTCTGCTTCCAAAACATCCTTTAGGCTCAGAGAGGAATCACACTTTGCTGCAGTTTCACTCTGTTTAAAGAAGCTTCCCAATGACTTCTTTGCTTTCTTTGCCTGGGTTGCACTGGTAACATTGGGCTCCACGTCAGTGCTGCAGCTTGATTTCTCCTGACATTCCATCATCTGTGATGCCACTCTGGTCTTAACTTGGGTCTTCTTGTCTGCACTGATGAAGTCCATTTTGAACCGGGGGTCCAAAAAAGATGCCATATCTAGCAGCTTCTGAGTGTCATCATCTTCGTATTTCTCATTGAGGTAGTCCAATATCTTCTTCTTTATGTTCTTGGTCAGGTCTGTGTCTTCCTCTCGCATTTCCAGTAGTGAAGTGTTGAAGAGCTGAATAATTGGCTTTAAAAAGGAGACACTGATGTATTCGTCCCCTGAAAGTGCATCAGTGAAATCCAGCATTGGGCCCAGTGACTTGCTTACAGATTCCAGAACAACTATATCTTGCCAGGTTGGAATTAGATGCCGCAGCTTCTTGTCTGCAGACAGTTAAAGCCTGCTGCTGCTCTAATATCCTGCTGATCATCATCTGTCTGGAACCCCATCTTGTTTGGCATTCTGAGATGAGACAATAGCTGTGTCCCAAAGTGAAGTGCGCGCACTTCGAAGGCCGCATTTGAAGTGCGATTACGTCATACCTGCACTACGAAGACTGTCCCAATGTGAAGGCTGCACCCTCTGAAGGCCGCATTTGAAGTGCGATTACGTCACAGCGGCACTACGTAGGCTGTCCCAAAGGGAGAGCTGCACCTCTGAAGGCCGCATTTGAAGAGCGATTGCGTCACAGTGGTGCGACGAAGGCTGCCGCAATTCATGAGCGACTTCAAAATGCGCCCTTCGGTTCTCAGGCAAAGGAAGGGTACAGCAGATGGGACCTTCCCATAACTTCGCAGCCTTCCCTATCCCAGAATTCATAGCACACTGGTGACTACAGGATTTGACTGGTCCGCATTCCCGCGGCACTCGATCAGATTCCAGTTAAAGACGGTAGCGGTCGGTAACTCAAGTGTAGCCTGGGTAGGCTACTATTGAACACAACAGCGCAAGCGCTAGAAGTAAATAAAACGTCCAACGTTAATACATTCACACGGTTCCCAGTTCCCTGCCCTGAGCAAGATAAACTTTAATTTCCCAATTTTTAAATGCTATTTATTTCTCAACCATTATCTCAAGAAGAGGAATCCGTCCATTATCACCCTTTTCGCTGTTTCTTTTTTTCCCATACAAAATTTCTTTAAATAGCCTTCAAAATATAATCTGCGCGGCGCTGTATTTTCGTCCTGCTCCCGCTATTCCGCACCGCACCATTCCACTCGCGCAAAATTCACTCCGTGCTCACCCGCTATAAATTATTTTATTCCCGACCCGACTGATCCAGCTAAATTTAGATTTTGTTTCCAGAATCTATCTTTTAAATTTCCCTTACAGAAAGAGAGACACTGGATAGGAATTGTCCGTGCAATCATTTATTTTTCTTACAGCCTAGCCTATGTCAACACCGTAACTAAAACAAATATCACAGAACAATAGGCTAAATCAAATGTGACATCTGTCACTCAGAATTATAAGAAAACATACAAACAAACGAAAACTGCTGACTTAGCTGCTAAAATAAAGTTTTTGTATATATATATATATATATGAATGAATGAATGAATGAATGTTCACTGACGACGGTCAACGAAACATCGATCCTCCAAAGGCTGAATGCGTGGCCGACACAGAACAATTTAACTGGCTAGCTTATTATTTTTTATGCAAGTTATTTGTAAATTAAACGAACTGCTGTCTATTGTTCATTTTCGTTAACTTCAAACGTAGGCTAAATTAAAGAGAAGTGGTTTTTCTATAGCCTAGCTATTGTTTATTTTTGTAATGCACGTTATAATTTGTAGCTACATTAAACACATTTATGTTTATACATATATTTTCTTGTCATGTAATTTAAAATGTGTAAATGAAAATAAATTGGTCTATTAGCCTACGTAGGCTTTTTACAACTATAGCCTATTTATAGACCAATAAAATAACTTAAGTTTAACATTAGAAACAACAAATTTTTATTATCAGCCAAACCAGAAGAAAACCCTTTTCTACTCTTTCATTGCGCTGAGCGGGAGAAGCTGGAGCTGGACCGGGATGGGGAATAATGCACAATAGAGACTCTGGTAAGGCCTGAGCGGGACATTATCTTCTGGGATGAGTGCATATTTCCACTGTCCGCAGCTTTGCGGGGCCGAATCGGTCGACGGCTGCATGGCATGCCATTAAAAAAAAACATGGACGTATATAGGCTAAATGTTTAAAATATATTTTAACAGTTACATTTAACATAAGAAATAAACTGTTAACTAATATTTGCAATTTGACAATATTTAACCGGCTACAGATTTACATGCTTATGGTCCAGCCCATCGTCGCAGGCTTTGAAGCATGTCAAAACACAATAGAAAGCTCAAAAAAAGTATATATATATATATATATATATATATATATATATATATATATATATATATATATATATATATATATATATATTATACACAGTACATATATTATGTAAACACATCTTTTATTTCGGTTGCGATTTATCGCGATTGATCAATTTGACAGCACTATTCGGTGTATTTTAAGACCGTAACCTTGAGCTGAGACTTGTCTCCAATGATGTAGAGGTATGCTCTCTGTTGGCGAAGGAAATAGGTTTCGGTTGGGCCTCCATTAGCCTGAGGAGACTCTTTCCCAGCCAGCCTGTTCCCGACATATATATATATAGCTGTGTCCCAAAGTGAAGTGCGCGCACTTCGAAGGCCGCATTTGAAGTGCGATTACGTCATACCTGCACTACGAAGACTGTCCCAATGTGAAGGCTGCACCCTCTGAAGGCCGCATTTGAAGTGCGATTACGTCACAGCGGTGCGACGAAGGCTGCCGCAATTCATGAGCGACTTCAAAATGCGCCCTTCGGTTCTCAGGCAAAGGAAGGGTACAGCAGATGGGACCTTCCCATAACTTTGCAGCCTTCCCTATCCCAGAATTCATAGCACACTGGTGACTACAGGATTTGACTGGTCCGCATTCCCGCGGCACTCGATCAGATTCCAGTTAAAGACGGTAGCGGTCGGTAACTCAAGTGTAGCCTGGGTACTATTGAACACAACAGCGCAAGCGCTAGAAGTAAATAAAACGTTCAACGTTACTGCATTCACACAGTTCCCAGTTCCCTGCCCTGAGCAAGATGAACTTTAATTTCCCCAATTTTTAAATGCTATTTATTTCTCAACCATTATCTCAAGAAGAGGAATCAGTCCATTATCACCCTTTTCGCTGTTTCTTTTTTTCCCCATACACTTTCTTTAAATAGCCTTCAAAATATAATCTGCGCGGCGCTGTATTTTCGTCCTGCTCCCGCTATTCCGCACCGCACCATTACGCTCGCGGAAAATTCACTCCATGCTCACCCGCAATAAATTATTTTATTCCCGACCCGACTGATCCAGCTAAAATTAGATTTTGTTTCCTGAATCTATCTTTTAAATTTCCCTTACAGAAAGAGAGACACTGGATAGGAATTGTCCGTGCAATCATTTATTTTTCTTACAGCCTAGCCTATGTCAACACCGTAACTAAAACAAATATCACAGAAAAATAGGCTAAATCAAATGTGACATGTCACTCAGAATTATAAAAAAAAAATACAAACAAACGAAAACTGCTGACTTAGATGCTAAAATAAAGTTTATATAAAGTTTATAGCCTATATGAATGAATGAATGAATGTTCACTGACGACGGTCAACGAAACATCGATCCTCCAAAGGCTGAATGCGTGGCCGACACAGAACAATTTAACTGGCTAGCTTATTATTTGTTATGCAAGTTATTTGTAAATTAAACGAACTGCTGTCTATTGTTCATTTTCGTTAACTTCAAACGTAGGCTAAATTAAAGAGAAGTGTTTTTTCTATAGCCTAGCTATTATTTTTGTAATGCACGTTATAATTTGTAGCTACATTAAACACATTTATGTTTATACATATATTTTCATGTCATGTAATTTAAAATGTGTAAATGAAAATAAATTGGTCTATTAGCCTACGTAGGCTTTTTACAACTACAGCCTATTTATAGACCAATAAAATAACTTAAGTTTAACATTAGAAATAACACATTTTTATTATCAGCCAAACCAGAAGAAAACACTTTTCAACACTTTCATTGCGCTGAGCGGGAGAAGCTGGAGCTGGACCGGGATGGGTAATAATCAAGCCTGCAGTCTCCCTCTCATTTACTGAAGCTTTCGCGCCTCGATCGCCCCCCGGTGACCGGTCCCAGTATAGCCGCCCCTCTGTGATTTCTAATGGACACGAGGCAAACTAAATAATAAAATTACACTTCAAAAATGTTTTCCCCAAAGTTAGTGTATGTCACTGAATGCAGTTATCATCACGATGATTTCATTTCAGGTGTTCGTTTTAAAAATAAGTTTAGTTTGAGTTAGTTATTTGATGCTATAAAAACGGGGGGGTGACGTCATGATTGACAGCTAAGACTGACGGCTTCTGTGAGTGAAGTTGTCACTGAGGCACTAACGGACTTTTTTCGAAATTTTTGGGAGCAGATTAGAGCTTTAGCTTTAATTTCTACATTTCCATAACTGTTTATTTCACACCAACATAATTAATTGTTCTGCATCTGCGAGAGTGTGGGCGGGCTTTTGATATCGCGACCGTACTTCCTGCTCTCCTTCCTGCGCTCTACTGCGCAACTCCGGTCCCGAAATCGCTACTGCGCAGACTCGGTCCCAAGATGTCCGCGCCGTGCAAGGCTGCCTGAAAGCTTCAAATATGGCAAGCGGAAACGGATGATGTCGAGTCGTCCATATTTTTTTACGGTCTATGGTAATAATGCACAATAGAGACTCTGGTAAGGCCTGAGTGGGACATCATCTTCTGGGATGAGTGCATATTTCCACTGTCCGCAGCTTTGCGGGGCCGAATCGGTCGACGGCTGCATGGCATGCCATAAAAAATGCATCTGAGATGATGAGTTGAATATTATATTTACATGCTTATGGTCCAGCCCATCGTCGCAGGCTTTGAAGCATGTCAAAACCCAATAGAAAGCTCAAAAAAAGTATATATATATATATATATATACGTACATATATATATATATATATATATATAAGTAGTAGTATATGCTCCATTTCTCTTTTTAAAATCTCCTCACGACCGTGCGCTGTCAGTTGTCAGACGCTTGGTTCATTGTTGCCAAGTCTGGAATGGAGTTGCATTTAGGCTACTGTTGCTTTGGGGTGTTTGTAGCCTATAGTCCACAGGTTAAGTTGCCTTTACTTAAGCAATATTTCTACTGCCCGCGCCCCGCATTTTGGGATATTTTGGTCCATTCTGGCTGTGATTCCGATACTTTTGAATAACAATTGGAGGGGTTTTATTATTCAGACCTGGCAACCCTGTCCCTCGGTTCGCCCTTCGTGCACTTCGTGCACTTTGAAGGCATGGCCTGGTCTGGCCTTCGAAGTGCATGGCCTTGGAAGTGGGCACCCTTCACTTTGGGACACAGCTTATATATATATTTCTCTTTTTAAATCTCCTCACGAACGTCCGCTGTCAGTTGTCAGAAACTGCTCCATTAACGGCGCTTTGATTCATTGTTGCCAAGTCTGGAATGGGGTTGCATTTAGGCTACTGTTGCTTTGGGGTGTTTGTAGCCTATAGTCCACAGGTTAAGTTGCCTTTACTTAAGCAATATTTCTACTGCCCGCGCCCCGCATTTTGGGATATTTTGGCCCATTCTGGCTGTGATTCCGATACTTTTGAATAACAATTGGAGGGGTTTTATTATTCAGACCTGGCAACCCTGTCCCTCGGTTCGCCCTTCGTGCACTTCGTGCACTTTGAAGGCGTGGCCTAGTCTGGCCTTCGAAGTGCATGGCCTTCGAAGTGCGCACCCTTCACTTTGGGACACAGCTTATATGATGTTAGATTGAGTTCTTTCTGGACTTTTGCCAGGGCATCGCTGGCCTTCCAGCTGTGAGAGAAGTGGCTCACCAGCTTCTTGCAGATTCCTACAGCACGATCAATGCGGCCATCCTTTTTCACTGCATTTTCTAAGCAGAGAAAACAAATAATTGCAAACTTTAATTATTGAAGCACACTGTTTTATTTTAAACAATAAATGAAAAGCTCTTTTTCAAAACTCGATAAACACCAATAATTCCCTTGTTTAAAATGTACTGCAAGATGCAGTTTCTTTCCAAACCCCAATAAGCACCAAACGTATTTTTAGCTTAAATGCGAATTCGGTGACGCAATCCAACTGCGCTTTTAACAGATGTTTGTTTGTTCATTAGGCTATAATTCCTCAAAATAAGTAAAAAAAAAAAAAAAAAAAAAAATATCTTATTCTCTAAGATAAAGGTGACAATACTGACTTGTGATCTTCACAGTAGTGAACGCGGCGGAGAAATGCACATTTCATATGAATTACATTTAAAAATATATATATATATATATCGTTCTGTTTAAAAGAAGATATTTCTGTAGATAACAGATATAACGTTATTTCTTTTCTTTTTTTTAGGTGTGTGAGGCGAGTAGGCTATCTTATAGGCCTACGCTGAGTTTCAGTTCATGGATGATAGTTTAAGTTCCAGTTCAGGTGCTGGCCTCTGCGTGTTGTGATTATCTATTGTTTGCTATTATTTTTTATTTATTAAAAGGAAATTGGATGATGAAACACTGATTGCAATTAATCAAAATAAGGTCGAGTCCGTTAAAGAGAACTGTCACGTAACATTGTTTTTAAATGCGAACATGAAAAATAAAAGACAAAAGACTTTTAAAAAAAGAGAACCATCAATTTTGGGATTTTTTTTAATGGATTTATAGAAAAAAATAACTTTGAATTTATCAACAACAATATAATTGTTTGATTTAATAATCATTATTCAACATGAACACACACATGAATATTCACAAAATGTGTGAAATAAATTTTCCCTTAAAACTATTTAAATTAAGTTATCGCGTTTTGGAAAAGAGCTCCTCAAATGTGCTCATAAAAGTGTTTTTTGCCACTGATTCAATAATAAGTTGTTTAAAATCAAATGTTCAGTGTCTGTATTTTTTCATACGTTTTAAAGCTCTACGTAGTCACATGTAACAAATTCATTTTACAAGTTTTGTCAGGTTCAGGACAGGTTATTAAGTAAAAAATGTATATATATTTTTTAGGATAAAGATCATGGTCATACTCACCAACTGCAAGATGCAGTCTGTGGCCGAAGCACTGTAGCCTGGTCCACTTGTTCAGATCGGCAGCCTTCACCATGTTAGCTGCGTTATCTGTTGTTATACAGACTTGACGTGTCTCATCTAAGCCCCAAGCGAAGACCGCTTATCTCAGGGCCTCTGCGATATTCTCGGCTGTATGACTTTCCGGGAAAAAAGCCGTCTGCAAACAGCGACTTTTTAGCTCGAAGTCCTCTGTGATGAAATGGACCGTGAGACTCATATAGGGCTCCGTTGTCCTGCTGGACCACAAGTCTGTTGTAGTTGCATAGTATTCCACGTGCGACAGTTCTTCTTCAATCTTAGATTTGCATTTTTCATGCAGCTCTTTTATCGCAACTTGGGAAAAATATGTGCGGGATGGTATAACATACCGCTTGTCAAGCGTTCGGATCATTTTCTTAAATCCCTCTTTGGCGACAGTATTTAATGGCAGCATATCTTTAGCGATATGAAACGCTATTGCGTCTGTTATTTCTTTCTGTCGTTGAGATCCTTTCTGGTAAGGTGTCACACTGGCAAAGGCATCACAAATATTTGTTTGTTTTGGTTGATAACCAGATTTGACTTTGTATTCATCATAAAGAGCTTTGTGGTGC
This sequence comes from Pseudorasbora parva, assembly GCF_024679245.1. Classification (NCBI taxonomy): domain Eukaryota; kingdom Metazoa; phylum Chordata; class Actinopteri; order Cypriniformes; family Gobionidae; genus Pseudorasbora; species Pseudorasbora parva. The sequence continues at coordinate 11,146,527 of NC_090176.1, read as the reverse complement.
CGTTTTAAGTGATCACACAAATTGGTGGTGTTTCCTTGTTTTGTGGCCACAACTTTATGACACTCCATGCAAAGTACCTCTTTTTGGTCAACATCCTCCTTTTTGTAGCCGAAATAGTCCCAAATAGATGATTTCGACTTTCTTTTTGGTACAAAATCATTTTTTTGCGGCGGATCCTCTTCGTTGCGCATTTTTAGCAGTAAGTGAATGTTAGCTGTGAGCAGCGGCACAGTGAACCAATCACTGTGCAGGCACGTGGAACGTGCATGTCGCGTCACCCCAGCAACAAGCCATACAACAAACACGTGTTTACTGTGTGCTACCGTTCTCACATCGCATGTTCCGGCGATGTGACTATCGCTCACGCACATATCGCGATATCTTAAAACGGAATATCATTCAGCCCTACTGCCAATGCATGCCCACCATAGCACATCCGCTAAGAAATGCCTTGACAATGTGGATGCCATCTACAAATTGATGGTTGAAGGTGAGATTGCATTTATTCAACCTTGAAATGCATACACATGCATGTATTGACTATCCGTTGTACAATTGTTGGTGTCGTCCTGTACATTTCCAAACAGCACAGACAAAAAATTCTGATCTGGCTGTAGCCTAGCTGCAACCTAGAGTAATTTTAATGAGCTGGTATTGTGGAAAATAAGAACACAAATTGCTTTGGGATGATGGCAGAGGTCACCTGTGCTTTAAAGGTCCCGTTCTTCGCGTGTTTTCGAACCTTTGATTTTGTTTACAGTGTGCAATATAACATGAGTTCATGTTTCGCGTGTAAAAAAACACAGTATTTTTCACACAATTTACTTATCTGTACAGCGCTGTTTTCTCTGTCCTAAAAACGGCCTGATGATTTCCTTGTTCTATGAAGTCCCTCCTTCAGAAACACATAACGAGTTCTGATTGGGCCAGCGCTTCCCGTGTTGTGATTGGACAGCAGCTTAGCGCACTTTGCCCGGAAAGGTCCCGCCTCTTACCATAACGGGGAGATGCAAGCGCTGAATGCGCGCTCTTCTCCACGTGGGAGAGCAACAAGACCACGCCCCTATTTTGCATGTACTTGTGGGCGGAGGGTTAGTTAACAAACTGTTCTAGGGCGTGTCTTAATCAGCTCCCTAGTTCAGTTGTCAGGGCACTGATCAGGGAGTCAGCCCATTGAATTATGTCCTGATCAGTGCCCTGACTAGTGAACTAGGGAGCTGATTGAGATGCAGGGCTAGTGACGTCATTCCTGAAGGAAGTGCAGGGGTGTAGTCCAAACCGGCCGTTCGTTGTAGGCTTTGAAAGGGAACTTTTGTTAAATAAAATATCTCGCTTGGCATTGAACTTTGAACTCTATAATTTTACAGGTATTATTTATGCTCCAACAGCAACATTTCACACTAACTAAAGTTTGAAAGATGAAATCGCGAAGAACGGGACCTTTAAAATACCTCACTCCTATCTCCTTGATAGTTTTAAGTTATTGGAACTTTTGAAATCCACACCTAAAGTAGGAGCGCCGTTGAGGCTGAACTTAATGAGTCACACTCACTGTCAAATCAAATATGCTGGAAGCTTTAGCAAAAAGACCACCAGCAGACTTATGTAATCACAGTTTGCATTTCAGCCAGATGACAAGCAAAGCAGGACACTGGAAGTGTGCTAAAGCTAAATTAGGCCCTGTCCACAAGAAGCCAGCGCTTTCCCAATCCGATCTTTTTTTTCTCGTTTCAAGAAATATCTGCATCCACCTGAGATTACAAAAACGAACTAAAAACGATCTAGTTTGCATGCCAGGCCAGTGTGTGGCGCTGTAATTCTGCCACAGAAATACACTAAAAACGGAGAAGAAGAGTTGTGGCTAGAAGGGGTAAAGCAGTGGTTGGAGTTGAGGCAAAATCTCACAATAAAATAACAATAAATACATTTGCTACTTAACAAATGTGTTTTATTAATGCCTACACCTACCCCAACCCAAAACATACCCTTACAGGTATGCAGATACGTTAATTAAATGACGCGATATTGATGTGCGCATGCCCAGTGCGCGTAGTTGTATCCCTTACCTCTTTTACCGTGCTGGACGTAGTGTGATGACATCAACGTTTCAGAAAATATAAGAATTCGCTGTACACACGAAGACGGAAGATGACCGTTTTCAGATTTAACCGCTTTGGGACCCGGTTTCGAAATACATCGGATGCATGCTTCTAAAACGCCGGATCCGTGTGGACGAAACGCTGAAACGGTACAAAATTTATACGTATACAGCTAAACGCGTCTCCGTGTGGACGAGGCCTTAGAGAGCTCCAGCTAAGTCCAATCAATAAAAATGTCAGTACACTGTTAGGGGTTACAGTTTTGACCCATAGACCAGATATGCGAAATGAAGACCAGGAGTCAGGATGTTCAATCATCGGAGATAATTTTACTGAAGAATAGTTTGCTGTTTCATCAGTAGAGTCAGCTTTAGAGTCTCTCGGGGCGGTGTCAGGCCAGACTCTACTCTACACAAAATTACCACACCAGTTATACCAATTTCAAGGGCATGATTTACATCATTACAAACACGTGGAATATTACTGATTGGCATAAAGTCTAAACAATGTGTCACGCGAGAATAGATAGCAGATGTTGTAGTTGTTAATCAGGATGTATACATCAGACAATCCCAAGATTTGGGGTAGTGTTGACTTCAGGGTTGACTTCCTAGAAAGACGCCAAGAGGTCTAGGGTGTGAGAAAAAGTGGTCCAATGCATTCCATAGACCTGCACAGAACATGTAACACACACACACACAAGACTCTAGGGCACATCTCTCCTCCAAGGTTAGCGCAGCAGTGAACTTATCAACAGGACAGGATATCAACACCACATGACAAACGAATCTCCAGAAAGAAAAGTATGACTAATATCATCTACCTCATTCTATAAAGAAATATAAAGACAAAAATGTACTTCTATCAATGGGAAAAATCACACTATATAAATAGGAAGAAATCACAATTGGGAGACTCAAATCCTCCCACCCCTTCCTGTCCTGGGGTTACTAACAACAGGCAGGATTCACCTCTTGGAAGTTCTAACTTTCTCTCCAAGGCCCTGTTGGTCAGGACCCAGAGATAGAGGTCAGGCTATCTATGTCAGGGCACATAGATAGGGGTCAGACTGTCTTTGTCAGACCGTCTCTGGAAAGCAAATTAGACACCATACAGCAGACATAGAGTCAAAATCATATTAAATAATAGTTAAATGTATTAATGATCACATAAAATTGATTGTCAATAATTCATTATTTTGAAAGGATAATAACTGATTATTTAATTCATGAGGTTATTAAAAATCATTCAAAAGGATAAGATGCATATGATGAAGATGCATATGATGAAGAGGCAAGGGTGTCGGCCCACTCCCCCCTTCAACACGTATTATGTAAATTGATGCAGCTGTGTTTGTTTGTGTGTGTGTGTTGGGTAGGTTGGGGCAGGGGCAGTGTAGGGGGATATAATGTACACTTTGTACGGTATAAAAACCATTATGCCCATGGAAAGTCCTCATAAAACATGGACACGTGTCTATGTGTAAGAAAAGTTTTTTCTAACTAAATCATTTCTTCCATTCTACTGTTGTATGAGTCATCAACAGATGGAAATTGTGATACGTAATGTAACTGGGTTGTGTAGCTTGTGTCAGAAGTAATGCATAAGCACCTATGACTGCCGTTTCTCACACAAGCTACACAACACACTTACATCATCCCTCTCATTAACACTTGTATGACAGTGGACTGGACTGGAAGCAGTTTTTCTTAAGTTGTAAAATATTTGTTTCAAATATATCTTAGAAGATATATTTATCTGCTGGGGTTGTATGGAACACCGACCGGTGTGTGTGGTTTTAAGGTGTCAAAAGAGTGGCAGCCATTCATTTGTATTACATTAATATTATTTTAAAAATATTTGTATCAGAAGAAAGTGTCATGAGAATTTTTGGACGAACTACCCTTTAATTGCTTATTGTATTGTGGTAAGTTAACATTGTCAGGTACATGGGAGAACTCGAATGCTCTACAGAGGAAATTCTTCTGGAGCTTGGCCAACACATAAACTATAACCAAAGTTGCAGGTTCAATGTCAACCGGAAAAATGTTCTTGATGGTGCATTCAAACGAAAATCATTTGCTCCGTATAGAAGAATTTCTGTCCGATTCTCGGATGAATGTGGACATTTTGAGGAGGCTGTCGATTTGGGAGGCCCGAGGAGAGTTCCTCACCCTTTTAATCGAAGCAATTGAAAAATCTGCACTGCTGGCAGGCCCAGATGGCCAAAAGAACCTTGCTCTTGACTCAGTTGGTATGCTTTTTAATTTAATATTTTTCACCCAACAAATTTCACCCATTTGTTTTCACAACCTTATAAATAATTGTCAATTTTCCACTCCAGCTGTCAGAGAAGAATACTACCTTGTTGGTAAAGCAATTGCAGTCAGCATGGTGCACGGGGGACCTTCGCCAGGATTCTTTTCGTCAACATTGTTTGAATTGATCTGCAAGGGGAATGTGTCACCAACCATTGAGGATGTGAGTGACTTGGATTTGCAAGATAAAATCCAAAAGGTACATTTTTGCATTAGCAACTAATTAAACAACATAACTATACACTATCATATTCAAGCCTGTTTTGAGTAAGCAATAAAGAGTGCAAAGCTGTGCTGTATGGTGAGTAGGGATACGGCAGTATGAAAAATTCATATCATGACAATAGTGAACAAAGTAATGACAATTATCAGTATTATCGCGGTTTTGTTAAAATTTGAAAGAAAATGCTCAAAAAGAACTGATACGCACAAAGAAAACATTTCAACAAGTTTTATATTGGAAAATAAACAAACATTTAAAATTAGCAGCTCTATGCCTTTGTTTTAAGCATAAACATTATAACACTGCGCACCTCCATGTCTCTTTTATCCCCAGACACGCTCTTTTCATTCAACTGCAACTTGCCATTTTGCGCCTCAGTTTTTAATTGTATTGAAAATGAAATCAGAAGACTTTAGTTGTAATATAATGTTTTTGTGATCATCTTGTCTGGATGATTGTACACTGTACAAAATGGATTATTAACATCTCAGTTTTATAAGGTTTTAAAACATCTCGGTTGTCTGGCTATCACCAGACCAAGCTCAATTTAAAATTGAATATTGGTCTGGCGAGTCTGTTCTGTATTTTCTACTGCACAAGAGGCGTGATCAACGAGCATTATTCGAATGACTCTGTATGTAATTGGATAGTGCTTCAACCAGTCAGACCACAAGAGGCATGAACAACAGGCAACGACCCATCGCTTCCCTATCGGTCATTAGCCGCGTTTCCATTACCCTTCAAATTGCGCAAGTTGAAAATATGCCCAATGGAAACGCGGCAATTTCGCAAAACCTCCCATATATCGCAAAAAAGTTTTAACGCTCTCATGAGGTGGTTTTTCAGGCAATTCGAAAAAGGACATTTTTGCAAAACTGCAAAGGAAACGTTTTTTTTCCGCATTTACAGATCACCTGATGTGGTGACTAGAGGTCTTCACGGGTCCAAAAATTCGTACCCGAACCCGAAGAGACCCGCGATATTCTACACAGAGCTGCGGAAAATAACTTATTGTCTCAGCCTACCTAACGATATAGCCGATGTCTCCCTTCCTGTAGCCTACCTGATTGTGATGTATTACAATATTCCTCTGTAATTGTTCCAAACATGCTTAATTCACTCATCATTTCAGTTGTAAAAGTCTCCTTTATTTCACAGTGACGGATTTGAGATAACTCGCATAATAACTTTGACTGTTTTCCCTTTTGAACTAATAACTATTAGTTCAGTGCGTTTACATTAGCATTATTTATTTGCCATAATCTCTCTGAGCTCAGTCTGACTAACAGAACTTTAAGATTGAACAAGACAGTTCATTCAAATTATTTTTAAAGTCATTACAGTCACTGCGGAAGCTCGGGTTGCCATAGAAACATGACACGCACTTGAGACTGCACTCGCGCATCAGCTGGAGCAACCTGAAATATGAGCTTTTTTACGCAATTTGAGCATCACAAAAAACATTTATGTGACAGTTGACTTGAGATTTTGTTGCTGATTTGAAATATATTCTTGAGTACATTATTACCGTGCGCATGCATTAAATCTGGCTGCTTTCTAAATGGCTGAGAGAGCGCGAGCGATAGAGAGAGAGATATAGAGAGAGAGAGGGGTTGTGTTTTTGTTGTATATTTCTAAACCTTGTTTCCTCACACTTTTCTTATCCTAATTTAGCAATTTGCAAGTTAAACAAAACACACAGCCATGCTGACTGTCACAGCCAGGTGTTCTCCGAGTCCTATTGACGTATTACATAGGCTACAACATTAAACAGACCTGAAGTAATAGATTGGGACCCGGACCCGGCTGACCATTTCAAATAAAGACCCGAACCCGTACGGGTCCCGGGTCGGATCCCGGGTCTACGGCTCTCACATTGCACCTAGCGGTGACGCATTGCTGCAACATAGGGCCTATATGTTATTTTTTTAATTGAGTGTGATATTGCAAATTTAAAATGTCACAATTTGCATTGTAATAGATTAAAATGCATATACTTCCAGATATGCATATACTTCCAGATATATTTCCAGATTGCCAATGCTGCAACCATCAATGATTTATACCAGGCAACTGAGAACATTACAGAATACTTGGCAAATGCAGGCTGTCTTCGAGGTAAAAAATGCCATGAAGACAAACATCAGCTTGTGGAAGATATTTTAATGTTCCAGATTGTGACCAGAGTCCATGGCCCACTTGAACGGTAAGAATGATATATCATGATTACATGGCTCTTGAGAATAGTTGATTCAGATGCACCATCAATTTTAATATTTTTTATTAGCCACAGTAAGGTAGACTTAATATTCTTTAAAAACAAAACAAAAAGAAAAACATTTTATATCCTCTCACATCACTGCAATCTATAAAACCTAAAATATTGATTAGAGTTTAAGTTGTGTGTGTGTGTGTAGTAATGAGCAGTCAGAATTATTTTAGTTATTGCAGCAACAGGTAGATTACAACTTGAATTGATACTCTTGAATAGAGGTCTCTTCATTTAATTGTCATGCAAATTTGTGACAAAATATGACTTGTTGTTTGACAGACTTCTTTAGCACACAAAATATTTAAGCCTTTGTTGTTATTTTTCTTGAAGACTCAAGGAGGGCCTCAAGACTCTTGGACTGTTGGAGGCTGTTGTTAAACACAAAGAACCCTTCAGACACCTTTTTTGCAGCCCACAACAGCCACTCACTGCAGACACCCTTGATGAGGTATTTAATATGCGTTACTCCATTGCTGGAAGTAACAGACAGGAGGAGGAAAACACTGCAGTAGCCTACTGGAGGGACTATCTTCTAGATGCAGAAGGCAAGTAATGTAACAGATTAGTATGTTAATGGCTTATTGTGCAATGGGAGCAGTTAGTAACAACATATAACAGTATGAACCATTTACATCATAAAACAAAATTTTCTTATTTATTTTGGCTTATCCTTAGTAACCAGGGGTGTATTCCTGAAAGCGCGTTTAACTTACTTATCACAGATACCCAGAACTCTCGAGAAGGGTATAACTGCAGCTCGGAGAACTCCAAATGGGGGCGGGAACTCCAAAACGGGGTAGGAGCTCCAAAATGGGGCGTGGCTTCCCACTGACAGGAAAGCTCGCTAAAGTTAGAAAATAACACTGAAGGTAACTTTATGTCGATCATATGATACAAGATCGTTTGAAATTACGTCATATCTTAGCTTAATTTAGTTAGTTTTATTGATGAATTTAAGTATAATGTTGTTGTTTTCTGGTGTTAAGTTGCCATTGATATTACGATTCTTAGACAGCATTCATGGAGTTTCTATCATGTTTTTTCCCTCAACTTTTAACGCTTAAGAAACGTACAGTATGAAGTTTGTGTTTTTAATAATAAGTGATAAATTAGTGTGATAATTCAATGTGTGTAATATGTTGATTTAATTTTTTTTAGATACATGGATCAATAATTTCATCTGGACAGACACTTTCCTTACAGTATAAGCATGGATCTTTCCACTGTCCTGCCTGTCATTTCCAGACAGGACTTGAGTCTGAGGGAAAAGCACATATTGACTTTCCATAGGCGTTATGGATTTCATACTGTACAAACCATATTTTCTATCCCCCTACACTGCCCCTGGCCCTAAACCTACCTATCACAGGAAATGAAAAACTGCAAAAATATATGTGTATATTAGATTTTTACTTTAAAAGTATATTGACGTGTGCATGGTATAACGTGATATCAATATACTTTTCCAATGTATTTTTTAAGCAATATATGTTGTATATATTAGTGTTCTTTTTCCAATTTAATACGAAATTCTATTAAATTCGTGGATATATATTTGTTTGAAGGCATACTTCACTGCTTTTTCATATCAAAATATGTTATTCCCTTAACTAAGACGAGTTGACACATGCCTCTCTCGTCTCAGTGCGTGCTCTTAATCTCTCTGACGTGCAGTAACGATCTGATAGCATTTAGCTTAGCCCACTAAGCCCAGTTCATTCACTATGGTACCAAACAGAGATCAAGTTAGAAGCGACCCAACACCTCCACGTTTTCCCCTATTTAAATACAGTTACACGAATAGTTGAACGATCAAGTATGGTGACAAAATAAAACGTGGCGCTTTTCTAAGCGGATTAAAAAGGAGAACTATAATGTTTGGCGAAATAGCACTTTTGACAGAAATGAGAGTGGCAGGGGGAGATGTGAGGGAGGATTTTTTAGGCGGGACTTTTTACTGCGAGTACTGAGTCGAAGTACTCTCAGAAGTGCTATTCCGCCATACATTATAGTTCTCCTTTTTAATCCGCTAATTGGTACCATAGTGAATGAACTGGGCTTAGTGGGCTAAGTTAAATGCTATCAGATCGTCACCGCTCATCAAAGAGAATAAGTGCACGCACTGAGACGAGAGAGGTGTGAGTCAATCTCACTACAGTGGCTCTACAATAATTTTATAAGGCGAAGAGAATAGTTTTTTTTCACCAAAAAAACGAATTAAGGTAAGGCATTAAGGCAGGGGTCTCAAACTGCCGGCCCGCGGGCCATTTACGGCCCCCCCCTCCACCTCCCTCCGGCCCGCGACTGATGTAAAAAATATATATAATAATCCGGCCCGCAATTAAAAAAAAAAAAAAAATTCTATATATATTAATTAGTTTTTTTTATTAGTTTTTCTAGTTGCTTTATACTCATTTAAACTACCCCTTCATATCGGTTCTATAAAAAAACATGAACGCCTAAAAAAAAACGCGCATAGCCAACCGGCAGATTTGAAGGTAAAAAAACCCGCCGCATATTTGATGAGAGTTTGTTGTTTTGCTGCTAACGAAAACGAAATATGTCTCTTTCGAAAGCAAAAAGGAAAGTGGATGGTGAACACAGACAGTTTCAAGAAAGATGGACGTTGCAGTATTTTTTTGTGGAGTTTAATGGAAATGCTACCTGTCTGTTATGCAAAGAAAAAGTCAGCGTTCTAAAGGAATACAATCTCAAGCGTCATTACTCGACTAAACACGGAGAACAGTATGACAAGTACCAAGAAGACGAGAGGAAAAAACAAGCCACGCAGTTGCAGAGAGAGCTAATGTCCCAGCAAAGCCTTTTCCATAAAGCCAAAAAGGATGCTGATGCTGCCGTTGAAGCAAGTTATGTGGTGAGTGAGTTGATCGCAAAAGCAGGAAAGCCATTCACTGAAGGGTAGTTTATGAAGGACTGCATGTTAAAAGTCACTGATATTTTATGTCCAGAAAAGAAGAGCTTGTTCAACAATCTCTCTCTATCGGCAAACACAGTGGCAGAGCGGATAAGCGAGTTGTCGAGTGACATTTATGACCAGATGCGCGGCAAAGCTAGAGATTTCACTGCATACTCCGTGGCCCTTGACGAAAGCACAGACAAAACAGACATTGCTCAGCTAGCCATTTTCATCAGAGGTATTAATGACCAATTTGAAATGACGGAGGAGTTGCTGAGTTTGTGTCCAATGCACGGCCGTACTACAGCCAAAGATATATTTCAGCAGCTGTGCGACGCGATTGAGCGCGCAAGTTTACCATGGAACGGACTGGTTGGCATTACCACTGATGGTGCCCCGTCTATGACAGGCAAAAAAAACTTTACTGGTAGCGCTGGTACAAAGCAAGCTAGATGAGGAACATGCAGATCCAGCAGTTGTTCTGCACTGCATTATACACCAACAGGCACTGTGCAGCAAATGCTTGAAATATGAACATGTCATGTCTGTTGTCCTGAAATATATCAATTATATCAGGTCAAGGAGTTTACAGCACCGCCAGTTTCATGCCCTTTTAGAAGAAATTGAGTCAACATATGGCGATGTACTTTACTTCACTGAGGTGCGCTGGCTAAGCAGGGTCCTGGTCAGCTCATCACAGCAGCATATGAAAGTGTGAAAGCCTTCTCCACAAAACTGAGATTGTGGAAAACTCAGCTTTCTGCAAAAAACCTCAGTCATTTCACAACATGCAGATCTCTTGTGGAGGAGGGCACATCATTCAGTGGTGATGAATATGCCTCTGCTATTGAAAACCTACTGCAGGAATTTGACCAGCGTTTTGCTGACTTCAAAGCACACCGTGACACTTTCCAGCTGTTCGCAGATCCCTTCTCAGCTGACGTGGAGAGTGTCCCAAGTTTGTTGCAAATGGAACTTATTGAATTGCAGAGCAACAGTGAGCTAAAAACTAAATTCAGAGAGACACAGGGAAAAGCAGACAAGACAGGACAGTTTCTGAAAGAATTACCTCCATGCTTCCCAGAGCTGTCCAAAGTGTTCAGTCGGGTAATGTGCCTTTTTGGAAGCACATAGCTGTGTGAGAAACTTTTCTCAACTATGAACTTCAATAAATGCAAGAACAGGTCCAGGCTTAGTGATGCCCATCTTGAAGCTGTACTTAGGGTTTCAACTGTGACCTCAATCAGGGCAAACGTGGCTCAGTTGTCTGAGAAGAAACGCTGCCAGGTGTCTGGCAAGAAATAGAATAGTGTGCAAATATATTCAGTGATTGCATGTGTTCTCTGCAAGGTTGTTTGTTTTATGCAAGGTATTGACAAGTTATTTAAGTTAAAATAAAGTAAGGGAAAAATATTTGCACTAACTGTACAAAAAAATATATATATGCTGCTGTTTACATTTTTTATTAAATTCTATTACTAAATTTTTTTTATACTTAAGTAATTGAGAGCTAACATCACAGCAAATAAAGTAAATGTCCATAAATAGTGTGCTTTCTTGTTGTGCTTGAATGTTAAAATGGCCCTCCTATGAGATGTCAATCACAGCAATGGCCCCCAGCTAATTTGAGTTTGAGACCCCTGCATTAAGGTAAGAATTTAATGACAGAATTTTCATTTTTGGGTGAACTAACCCTTTAAAGAATGTTGACCTGAATTTTGCAGAAATGGACCTGTTCAGCTAAACAGTTCAAGGTCAGTCGCACCATAAATTAACTGTTTAACTAGCAAGTTATTCCATTGTTTTAGGAGACAGTGGCCCTCATTTATCAAAAGTGCGTACACCAAATTTCCAGCGTACACCTTGCGTACACCCAAACCCATGGTGACTTTGAGATTTATCAATATGGACGTTGGCGTACAGCACGCTCAAATCCTACGCCAGCTCAGGAGGTGGTGTACGCACGTTTGAGTTAGTGCGAAAATGCGCAGAAAAACAATCCCTAACACCACAAAACGCACTGACAAGATATGCTATATGACCCACTGTTAAAAACCACAACAACAACATTTAGTGTTTATTTTTGTGTAACATGAACGTCAATGTTTAATTTGTGTGACTTTACCAAAGTGTTTGATCTGTAGGCATATGTATTCCTCCAGTCGCGAGCCTGTGCGCTTTACCTGACGTTTCAGGCCCGCCTGGCCCGGCAGCTGCGCACGGACTGGGACTAAAATAATTCAGACTGACAAAATAATAAAAATGGCCTTCTTCTTTTAAATAATAATAAAATCAATAAAAACGGCATTTTCTTCTAAATAACAAGCGTCATTAAGAATAATAATCATAATAATAATAAGAAGAATCTTACAAATTGTCATGTAATTATTAATGTGAATGAATCTTACTCCACATCACATCATCATCACTATTGTACACCCCAATACATGTGCCGTGATACGAAATTAAATGCTAATTGTTTCAAAACGTGCTGTAAAATAATGCATTGTGATGGTAATTTATCATCCAAACAGCTATTTAAACTGCTGGAGTGCGCTTCTCAACCCCCACACTAACAGTAGCTACTCGTAATTTGGGTCCATATTTTGTTTTTGTAGGTGCCTTTAATCCCACTCTTTAAACTCCCAAATAAAACAATTTCGGGTTTTTTCCACTTCCCTGGTGATGGTCTCGATGGGCGCATCTCAATCATCTCACTAGTTCAGTACTCAGGGCACTGATCAGGGAGTCAGCCCATTGACTTATGTCCTAATCAGTGCCCTGACTAAGTGGACTAAAGAGATGATTGAGCGCGCCCGATCTCCACGTCGGAGAAGTTTCGTTTCTTTGCCGTCTTCTGTTTGTCCATGGCGTAAAATGAGGTCGTGCGGGAGGCAGAGACTTGAATATATAGGGGCGTGTTATTCTAATGACGATCGTTTTCAGCCGCGGGATTTATCAAGGGCAAGTATTGCGTACACCTGAATTGCAGAGGTGCGCACAGTTTCATAAATCAGGCGGTGAGAGGAGTGTAAGCATAATCTTACGCCAACATATACACCCGTTTCTACGCAAGATTGATAAATGAGGGCCAGTGTGCCTTCAATTCTTCTTAAATTCAGTGAAGTCAAATGAATGGCATTCAGATATGCGCTTCATTAGACTCCTTGTTCTTGTGCTCTTTCTACATAACTGCATTTTCTGCAAGTTTGTTCGACAACCTCTATGTTGCAACTTAACACTTTCTACTCTCTAATTCCTTTTCCTGTCACCTATATATTATGTTGGTTCATTAATATTCAACATATTTTCATACTGATTATTGAAATAATAAAAGTATCTATTAAAGCTGCTGTCTGTGACATTGTGTTCAATATTTACAAAAATATATATAACTAGCAGCCATTATAGGGGCCAAGCGCAAGAAAAGCAAACAAGGAAGCCAGCAGCAGACCAACTGCAAAAATAATAAAGACATTGTAGACAATTTTTAAGCAAAAAAAGAGACAATTACACGTTTTGTTTAATTATAGCGCCACCAAGTGGCACAATCATACCAATTTTTTTGTGTGTCCTCGGAGTGAGCCCATAGAAGTGTGTGTCAATTTTGGTGGAAATATCTCATTTTGTTTCGGAGTTATAGACATTTATGTGAAAAAACACATACAAAATGACTGACACATGACTTTGATTGGATTTTACTTCCCCTTACTATCAATATTTTGAGATTTGGGCTTTAACATATAGCTATCGACCTATGTTTCCGATTTTCTGACGCTGGTTTCGTCTTGATCGGACTAGCGGTTTCCAAGATATCAGCTAATGTTTTATAAGCACTTAATTACCACGCTGCTCAAACCGTACATCGAAACCTGGCAAATTTGGTATCGTTGGACTCAGCAAGGATTCAGGAGTACAAAAAAGTTACTCGCATCGAAATATCTCAACCACACCCAAAGTTATAAGCATTTGGAAAAAAAAATTCTCCACCAGGTGGCGCTGTTTCGAAACTTCTCAGGCTACTTCAGGGCATTGTGGTGATGACCCATACCAAGTTTCGTAACGATCCGTTCATGCGTTCATAAAAAATACAGCATCTTAGCACATAATTCAAAATGGCCGACGCCCAAAATGGCAGACATGGGAAAATCGGATATCCTTCGACTCGGCATTATGCCCTGAATCTAATGAGACCAATTTTATGATTTTTGGATAAACGGTTCAGAAGTTATAAGCCAAAGCCATTTTTGCTATCTCCTGACCAGTAGGTGGCGATGCGCCGAAACGCTGCAGGTTGCCTCAGGTCATGCTTGTGATGACACGTACCAAGTTTGGTTTGAATACGACAAAGCGTTGCGGAGATATAGCCTTTAGTGTGTTTTCGCAAGCGCTACGTAAAATTTGTTCGCACGTTAATCAAAAACGATTTGACTAATCAACTTGAATTCCATAACTTTTTGTCAGCACTGTCTGAGGATGATCTGGTTAAATTTTCGTGTAAATCGGACAAACGGCCTAGGACTAGTTCTAAAAAGTTGGTTTTCAGCTAATTAAAAATGGCGTTTCTATCCCTTAGGGTTAAAAAGTTATTAGCATAAACATGAGTGAAACTTTGGACAGTTGGTGGCGCTAGAGGGAAGGGTTTAGAGACTCCAAATTTGGTCCAAATTTCATAACTTTCCCGCAAACGGTTCTATGGGCTGCCATAGACTTCCATGGCGGAATAATAATAATAAGAAATCATACGATTTCAATAGGGGCTCCGCACCTTCGGTGCTTGGCCCCTAAATGTACAACATGAATCCATTTTCCAAACCGTGTTTCTGTCTTACCCTAATAAGTGTTTATATTGGGACTATTTCAGACGGTCTGGTAGGAACCGCTGTGGAGGAGCACAGTCTCTGTGTAGTCATAAACAGAGAAGTAGCTCCGGAATGTTCTTCCGCAAGACACATGCAGTTCTGTTTATTACCCACTAGAGCGCAAAAAGTTACCGCAGCTTTAAGCTAGATATATTTTATCTAAAATGTAAATAGTAACAAAAATATGCACTAGGTATAATATTTTTTAGGTAGTGAATTATAATAAAGCACTAGTATCTAATAAATGAGTACTAGTCTATAATGATTAAGTAGCCTACTAGTTTTTTCAAAAGGTAGGCCTATAATATGGGTAACCAGGTTGAAATGATATCTTTACTACACCGTAAAACCTGATGAGTTAGTTCAACTTAAACCATTTGAGAAACCGATTGCCTTAAATCATTTAAGTTTATTAACTCAAACAATTTAAGCATAAACAAATATTTCATTTGTGTCCAAGTAACTCAGTAACTTATTGTTAAAATAACTTAGGTAAATAAAGTTAATAGCACTTATTCCATTAAGGTAATATAACTTAAATCTATTAAGTATTTTTGACTCAAATGTTGCATCTCTCCAAACTTAAAATGTGTTCATCTAGTTTATCTGTTTTAAAGGGGTACTTCAGCGCTGGGAAGATGAATCTGTATTTAAGGGTGCGTTCACACTTGTCATGTTTGGTTCGATTAAAACGAACGCTAAGCGGACCAGGACTATTATGTTTTGTTTTTGTTTTTTGGTCCGGACCAAACGAACCAAACTAACCGAACTACAAGTGTGAACGCACCCTAAACTGGGTCATTAATGTAGTAGAAATGTGAAATTATTTTTGAATTTGGTGCTTTCTAGACTGAGAAAAGACAGAAAATGTATTTTTGTCTCATGGGGATGAAAGACTACAATTCCCAGAATGCTTCGCTGCCCCGTGAGGCCATTCCCAAAGCCACCGCTACTGGATTACAGTGACTGAGTTCAGAAAGTACAATTAAATACTGAACGTGTGTGTTCAATACAAACAGATTAGGAGTCCGATTACATTTAACGTCATAAATGAGTTGATGAGCTCTTGTGATGAGAGCTGAGGTAATCGCGACCACATTCGCGGCATACATTCACAACGCGTTTTCAGTTCATGCCTTTGGAAGCTTAACTTTCATAGAAATTAAACACTTACATTGCTATAATATAGTTTTATCAATTGCTACATTTTAATTTAATTCAAAGTGCAAACTCTGTTAACTGTTTTCTCTTCATGAACTTATCTCAAAATCAGAATTATCGGTGAGGTGTTAAATTGTGAACAATTGAGTTGATAAAGTCATAGTTTGAAACATTGTATTTTGTGTGCACGTGTTCTGTACTCGACTACTGATTAACTGCTTAATCATTTAGTTTCACTTTATGTTCATAGTTACATGTGAGTATGTAATTACCTGACACAATTTCTGTGTTAAATGACACATTTCAAATTTGACACCACGTT
Source organism: Pseudorasbora parva (assembly GCF_024679245.1). Classification (NCBI taxonomy): domain Eukaryota; kingdom Metazoa; phylum Chordata; class Actinopteri; order Cypriniformes; family Gobionidae; genus Pseudorasbora; species Pseudorasbora parva. Next base: position 11,130,353 of record NC_090176.1, on the reverse strand, counting down.
TTCCCTGACCACACTCGCTACATGTGTTACTCTTTTTAGAGTGTAGCAAAAGTAAATGTCTTCCTTACATTTATTTTTCATGTTTTTTTTTTTGTGTTTATTTAAAATAAGACAAATCTGATATTAATATAATCTTCTAGGCCTATCTGATTGTTCTTTAATGATGATCTAAACACCAGAAGACAGAAATCGCGGTTTAAATCCCAGTGGATCAGGTGGGGTGTGTGGTTGTAACACGGTATTACAATGAGCCCCTATTAGAAATATGATATGATATTTTTTTTTATTATTCTTTTGAGAAAACCATGAAAAAAAGGGTTAATAAAGACTGGGAGTCAATGTTCAGAAATTATTCAATATTATTATGTTTTTAACTATGCTGTGCTGTATTAAGCGATGCGTTTGTTGTCATACTCAAAAATTGTATATTTTTAATGATGAAAAAATGCCTTTATTTTATTTAAAAAAGTTAATAATTGTATTATATTAACAAAATATGTTAGTTTGTCAATCAATCAATCAATCAACTTTATTTATATAGCGCTTTTACAATCACGATTGTGTCAAAGCAGCTTCACAGTGTCAAACAGGGTAGTATTGCGACAAAATTAGATTTGGCTGTACAGTCGTACTGGAGAAAACAGTGATGTTATCAGCTTAGTTTAATTTATCATATAGCAACAATGTTGGCAGATCAGTATTTAAGTTTATAGAATTAAATAAGACCTAATTCATACATTTTATTTGTATAATAAGTTGAATAACTTTAATCATATTTTTAGTGTCCCCAACTGAGCAAGCCAAGCCAAAGGCGACAGTGGCAAGGAACCAAAACTCCATCAGGGCGTTATGGAGAAAAATAAACCTTGGGAGAAACCAGACTCAGTCGGGGTGCCAGTTCTCCTCTGGCCTATTAACACACCGTGTAAGAATATTATTCTGGCAACCTTACAGGTCAGAAATCATATTAGATTGGAATATTCAAAATTTCAGGGTATAACGGAAGAGACAGATTTATTTGGAAATAAATGATGGGATGGTGCGTCGATTACACAAGAGTGTGAATACATGAAAGATCGGAATTATTGCGCCGAAGACGGGTTTTGAGCATGTCGTGCCAGTGAGGCAAATTCGGAGGAGACACCATTTGACACGGCTCAGCAGACACTCCAGGATGAGCTGGTCATGTCCAGGCAGGTCCACCATCCGATCCGGACAGGGCCCAGATCCGGGATAAACCTCGGGATAAACAGAGACACAACATTAGCGTAGATGCCACTCTTTTTATGATGTAACGAGTACATCAGGTGTTATGGGAAGTGTTCCCGGTTCCGGCTGACCTAGTTAATGCAGCCTAACAATCAGTCAATTGAATTGAATAATAAAAAGTTACAAATGTTCTATGTGTATGCCATAGTAAAGAGATGTGTTTTTAGTCTAGATTTAAACTGACAGAGTGTGTCTGCTTCCCGAACAATGCTAGGAAGACTATTCCACAGTTTAGGAGCTAAATAGGAAAATGATCGACCGCCTGCAGTTGATTTAGATATTCTAGGTATTATCAACTGGCCAGAGTTTTGAGACCGCAATAGACGTGATGGAGTATAATGCGTTAAGAGCTCGCTTAAGTACCGGGGAGCTAAGCTATTTAGTGCTTTGTAAGTAATAAGCAAGATTTTAAAATGTATGCGATGTTTAATAGGGAGCCAGTGCAATGTTGACAGAACTGGACTAATATGATCATACTTCCTGGTTCTAGTAAGAACTCTAGCTGCTGCATTTTGGACTAGCTGGAGTTTGTTTATTAAGCGAGCAGGGCAACCACCCAGTAGAGCATTACAATAATCTAGCCTTGAGCTCATGAACGCATGTACTAACTGTTCAGCATTTTGCATTGAAAGCATGTGCCGTAATTTAGATATATTTTTAAGATGATAAAATGCGGTTTTACAGATGCTAGAAACGTGGCTTTCAAATGAAAGATTGGTATCAAAGAGCACACCCAGGTTCCTCACTGACGACGAGGGCTTGACAGAGCAGTCATCAAGTGTTAGACAGTATTCTCGGTTACTACTTGTGGAACTTTTCTGTCCAATAATTAAAAATTCAGTTTTATCTGAATTAAGTTGCAGGAAATTACTATTCATCCAATTTTTTATATCAGCTATGCATTCCGTTAATCTTGTGAATTGGTAGGTTTCGTCAGGGCGTGAGGAAATATAGAGCTGAGTATCGTCAGCATAACAATGAAAGCTAACGCCATGTTTCCTAATGATATCTCCCAGTGGTAGCATATACAGGGTGAAAAGCAACGGTCCTAACACTGAGCCTTGCGGTACTCCATACTGAACTTGTGATTGGTGTGACATCTCTTCATTTACTGCTACAAACTGATAACGGTCAGATAAGTACGATTTAAACCATGCCAAAGCAGTTCCACTAATGCCAACATAATTTTCGATTCTATTCAGAAGAATATTGTGATCGATAGTATCAAATGCAGCGCTAAGATCGAGTAACACTAATAGAGAGATACAACCACGATCAGATGATAGGAGTAAATCATTTGTAACTCTAATTAGAGCAGTCTCAGTGCTATGATACGGTCTAAATCCTGACTGGAAATCCTCACATATACCATTTCTTTCTAAGAAGGAACATAATTGTGAAGACACAGCCTTTTCTAGTATTTTTGATAGAAACGGTAGATTCGAGATTGGCCTGTAATTGACTAATTCTTTAGGATCAAGTTGCGTTTTTTTAATAAGTGGTTTAATTATAGCCAACTTAAAAGTTTTCGGTACATATCCTAATGTCAAAGATGAATTAATGATATTAAGCAGAGGATCTATGACCTCTGGAAGTATCTCTTTTAATAGCCTAGTCGGTATAGGGTCAAGCATACATGTTGTTGATTTTGATGATTTTACAAGTTTAGCCAATTCTTCTCCTCCTATACTAGTGAATGAGTGTAATTTTTCCTCAGTGACACTACAGCGCTCTGTCTGAAGTGATACTGTAATAGACGGCTGCATGGTTATAATTTTATTCCTAATATTATCAATCTTACTAGTAAAGAAGTTCATAAAGTCATTACTGCTGTGTTGTTTACAAACGTCAGAAGCTGAAGCTTTATTTTTTGATAATTTAGCTACTGTATCGAATAAATACTTAGGGTTGTGTTTGTTTTCTTTTAATAGTTTAATAGTTTCTTTTCTTAGTTTGTCTGTATATTTTTTGATTGAATGATAACATTTTAAGCTGTTATTTGGATAAACTACCCCATGGGGTAGTTGGGGTATGTTGTCACATTTCACTTCCATTTTTTCGGGAGGAAAATCAAGTAAAAAAGCATACACTTAATTGTATTAGACGTGTAAAATTAATGTAGGAAAAAAATAAATACTCTGAACCCCAAGTGGATATACACAAACTGAGACAGTCAAAAATCCTTAGGTTGTGCCCCACTCTCCCCAATATAAATTATCTAATGTGTATAAATGCATATTCTCCTAATAAACACGTGTCTAACTGGGTTAGCTTCTGGCTGATTTTAAACACCTTTATAAATGGGCATTTCATAACTGTTTACTTACTGTTTAGTTTTAACATATTGATGTAATAAAAGCTGCAAAATGCACGATTTAATAAATGTATTTACCTTTTTTTTTTAACTGGCTGAATTAAGTAATATATTACACGCAAACTTCTTTCGCATTCCAGTATAAGAGTCCTACTATATTAGCCTACATGTTGTAAATAAATATACTTGTTTATGGAATGTACAGGGATTAACTGGCAAAAACACATTGGTCCTCCTCACTAGACTAATTTTTAATGCACAGAGCTTACTGTAATTACGTCAACTGAGAACATTGAAGTTTTTTTTTTTCGATAACAGGCAAAATTTCAGACGACACGGCGCAGACGTCATCTGAACGTAGCCACATACAAGCCACATACTCGCCTGTAGCTTCTCAGTCGAGTATGTGGGCGACGAAAGTGTAACGCTTCTTATCACACGTCTTTGGTCACGGCTTTGCTAACGTACTGATGAGGCGGCGTAATGTTGAGGTGACGTACTTATGAGGCGACATATTCTCAACAACGTTTGTGTCACGCGTCTGTTTAGGCGACTGTAGCAAAGTTCGTATAGAAGGAAGGAAGAGGACACGGGGGTCGGCAGGACTGTTGATGCTCTTTTATTATCGTAACTTAAATCACACTCAGGCGTGTGTTGGCATTCAAAACTCATGAACAATAAACACTTCCGGTTCACAGCACTTCCGGCTCAGGTTCAGTCTCTTAGTGGGTCGCATCAACAGTCCGACTCTCTCTCTCCCTGGTCTCTGGTTCCGCTGGTGTTTTATCCTGTCTCCGCGCTCATTACTGGAACAAGAGACAGGTGTTATTAATCTGCGTCCAACCCACTCACTTACCGCTCGTCCCGCGGCTCTCTCTCCCGCTGCAGACCTCGCTGAACCACGCCCCCCTTGCCACAGCGACGTACCCCTTCTCTCATGTAAAAGTACACGACTGTCTACTTCGGTAGGATATCCGTGGCACGATCGGCTCGCCATACACACGTGCCTCTCACACTCTTGACTGGTCGTTATGGTTGATTTGATGAAAGTCACGCACGTGACGCATGGATCCACAGGACTGATTATTCATCTTAGCCAATCATGTTGACAGGAAAATAAATAAACATAATGTAGCGACGGCAGGTTTAGGGAAAATAGCGCAGTAAAAGTACTGATACATCACTTAAAATGTACTTAAGTAAAAGTACACTGTTTTTAAACTACTTTAAAAAGTACAATTCCTGAGAAAAACTACTCAATTACAGTAACGAGAGTATTTGTAATTTGTTACTTTACACCACTGCTATCTATCTGCTGTGTTCACACTGACCGATGGATCGGCGACAGAGGGGTTCACACTGCGTGACAGTACAAGAGGAAGAATCGCCGACAGGTCTCTCTCCGGTGCGCAAACGACTTTTCCCAATATTGCCAACCAAACACACGTGCGATGTGACAAGTAAACAACGCGAGATCACACGTGCATCAGACTGGATTTGTTTTTAAAAATTATAAAACTGCAGAAAGTTTGCTATTCAAATTGTCTGTGTGCTGATTTGCAGTGAAAAGGATAAAAATAAAAAAAAATAGTATGAAGGAGGAAATGGTTGGGGAGACGCAGGGAGCAAGGATTGTGTTCTGCAAAGAGACTTTAAGTTAAATAAATAATTTTGCAATGTGGTTCTGCTGTAGCAGGACAAGCAAATGTTTGGGCTTTGTTTCTGTTTGATTATATATATATATATATATATATATATATATATATATATATATATATATATATATATATATATATATATATATATATATACAGGGATGTAGTTGAGGCTAAACGGACGTAAACGCCGTTTACGCACCTCCCAAAATGCGAAAAATAGCGTTTACCCACCTCCAAAGTGCATTTATCCACCTCTAAATAGCCTACAGTTCCTAAGCCATTTTAAATTAAGCTTATGTCGTTTTAGTTTCATATTGTTCATTTTCATTGGTCGTTTGTTGTACAGTTAAATGAAGTCTTTCATATTGCGCTGCAACTGTCAGTGTGAGTAGTGGGAAGTTCGGATCATTTTACTGACTCAGATCTTTGAGTCTCGTTCAGCAAAATTAACTAATCTTTTCTCTTTCTGTCTCTATGGGACTGACAGGAAGAACAAAAGACTCAGATCTCACCTGTCGATTCAGAATCAGAACCCATATGTTGCGTAATGCGCATGCAGTCAACACAAAATGAACGAATCACTGGGACAACTCGGTAGTCCCGAGTCATATTAAAGATTCGTTCAAAATGAACGAATCATTCATGAACGACACGCAAAGATTCAAAAAAGGATATCCGTCAATTTTTTAAGCGCCGTCAAGACAGCAGCCCTCCTCCTAATGCCAGCAAACGGGCTCGGCTACAAGCCCAAAGTGAGTGAGCTCGGAAAACAGTACTAAACTTTATGTTTTTGGGGTTAATTTGGTTCACGGTTAGATTCATGTCACTGACTCAAAAAGTCATCTCTTCCTTTTCCCATTAGCCAATGTAGGCATTCAAGTAAAATTCAGGATACATTTTTATCAGATAAATAACTGGATGTAATTATATGCATTCTCTGGTATTTAAACCACTGAAAGTTTGTGACAACAAGCTCCCTTTGCTAGTCAGCTAGCTAGTAATTGTCATCGCTACAGCCGTTCGCGGGTACGGTAAACGTTTCTAAGGTAACAGCGAGTTGGACCAATCATAGGTGTCGCTGTTAAGCTTAGGACTGTGGGTAGTGTAGTTTTTCTTACAGACCTCTAGCTACAAAAGCAGAAACTTTCGTTTCACAACTCGTGGTCTGTCTACCTCAGATGTTTTAGACATTATGGCTGATAATCTAAATCCTTATGGAGAAAAATCAATGGGAGTTTTACTTACTGTTTGCGTCTGTAGATTTCTCATAAATTCATCAAAAGTTTACATTCTAAATCAGGGGCGGCTACTGGTCTGTCAGAGAGGGGAAGCTCATTTTCGGCCAATTGTCTTATTTATTTAATAGCAAATTCTGCCCTACGTTCCTTTTCAAGAAAATGGTCTTTTACCCTGTGAATGAATGAACGATCTAAAAAAAATATTAAACTCTGTAAAACTGAAACAAGGAATGTGGTGTATAATTGTGTGAAATGTATGATGAAAATGAAGCAATTTCGCCAAGCAAATGTCAAAGAAATAGGTTGCAGCAGTTTTTATTTCGACTGAACTTGAGAAATTCGCGATGGGACTGAGCGCGAATAGCTTCAGTGATTCCTTATAGTACAGAATCGCTGTCAGTCAAAAGGAGATGCAGACCCTCCAATCATCACGCAGAAGCTCGGAGTCTGGGCCAGCCCACTCCCCATTCACTCCCAGAGACGCTGAGCGTCCGTGGGCGGGACATAATCGCAGCGTTTATCCAATGACCGTCTAGTTTCGAAGCGCTGAAAAAAAAACTTTCAAAGCAGCCCCATTGAAGTCAATGGACGCTGGGCTTCAATAGGGAAATGCACTGTGACGCTGCGGGAATGTATGAGAAGGAAATCGAGTCAGCCGACCTGCTATATGTTACTGATTCTGAACGAACTCGTCTTTGAGATGAACGTTTTCTAACGCATTTTTAGTCAATACAATGTTAATATAATAGTACATATTTGACCATTAATTTTGTGACATTATAAGGGAAGCCGAGCTTCCCTTGCAGTCTTAAAGAAATCGCCACTGTTCTAAATGCAATCGCAAGCGATCGCTGTCTGCGTCCTGTCATCATCAACACAAAGCTCTCGCTCTTCTGTACAATGCTGTCGGATCCAAATATGGTCATCTCCTTTTTATCAGCAACCAATCATGAAAGTAAAATGGGTGATTTAACTCTAAATGCGCAATCTCATTGGCTGATGCAAATTTCTGTGACCCATTTTCTCAAAATGACTTTTCTCTCCAAGTCCGAAATCTCCACTTCAGAAGAAACTACAGCAGAATACACCAAACTTTCCAGTCTTGTACCTAGTTATATTATAAAAACATTTACAGAGGGATTTGTAAATATATAATTCCTAACCTGATTTATATAACATTTTATTCAAAAAAATAAAATATTTTGAACCTGGCTTTATCCAATAGCCTACTCAGATTTCATTTTTTTTTAAAAAATATGTGCAAATTAGCACATATATAATTAGATAATGCCTCATTTGCATATTTAAACATGAAATAATTTTTTTCTCATCTTTAATCAACTGGGAAAGTTTCATAGCAGGGATGGAAATTAACTTATTTGTCCACCGGCCACTGTGGCTGGTGGATTTCAAAATCTACCAGCCACTCAATGGTTTTACAGCCACTTTCTTGTTTTTAACCGACAATGTGTAACTGCATATGAAAATTAATACTACAAGCTCTACAATACTTAAGCAGTTTATTTAATCTCAAGTTTCAATGAAATACTGACATTTTCTCTTTCTCTCTTATACTCTCACATACCATGAACTGATATACATTTCATTAAATGAGTAGGGCTCTGTGCGCTCTTTTTTTACCTGGATGTGGCATTTGGATGATTCGTGGTCTTTTATAGCTTCCAGTTTAAGTTTTTAGTCCCAACAATGAAACTATTAGTTTTGGCATCTTCTGAAGCGTGTTGACGACATACCGAGCAGAACATTGTCATATTCTGCACCTGCCTCATTAGTAATTGGCAAAAACTGTAATCGACAACTATTTTGATAATCGATTAGTCAAGTAATTTTTTAAGACAAAAGTAAAATTCTTTGATTCCAGCTTGTGAATATGTTCTAGTGTGTTCTCTCATATGTGACAGTAAACTGAGTTGTGGACAAAACGAGACATTGGAAGATGTCATCCTGGGCTTTTGGGAAACACTGATCCACATTTTTCGGACATATTATAGAACAAACAACTAATCGATTACTTGAGAAAATATTCAACAGATTAATCGACTATGAAAATAATCCCAAATCTAATCATTATGTACAAGTGCATTGCATTGGAACCCCTGGATATAAGCCTCCCCTCTCTATCTCTCTTAAATATTTTTGTTCTCTCTGAGAACAATAGCTATCATCAGGATACACACCAACGCTATCTCACAACCAATTCGTACTAATTCATAAGAGTGAATAAAAGGTGTCTAATTCGTACGAATTTGTGCGACCTCACTTGTACGAATTCGTACGATTTGTCTAAACCCACGTGATGGGTAGGTTTAGGGGCGGGATCAGGGGTAGGTCATTTGTATGAATTCATATGAATTTGGTAACTCGTAAAATATGTACGAATTAGCAAAACGTATGAATTCGTACGAGTGAGGTCGTATCAATTCGTACGAATTAGCCACCTCGTAAAATTAGTACGAATTGCCGTGAGATCGGGCTGCATACGCCGGTAGGCAGTGGCCCACCTTACCGTGACCACGATGCGGTCACCCAGAATTTATAGTTTACCCACCTCTTTTTTTACCACTACACCTCTGTGTGTATATATATATATATATATATATATATATATATATTCTGTCTATAACTCCTCCCCGAACCTCCTGCGGCCCTGTATCTCACTCTTTCATTGGCTGTCAGGTCATTGCCCATGTAATTTTGTAATGTAATTCGGAACTCATTTCACACAGCAAGAGTTTGAATCACCGACAGGTCCAGATATTTAGAATGCCAAATATCTCGCGGGCGTCTGTGATTCTCCCTGACCGCGTCCTTGATCATTCACACTGCGTACATTTTCACTCGTGTGGACCAGGGGCGGAGCGGGGGGGTGGCTAATGGGGCTTAAGCCCCGAATGTTTTGTCAAAAGCCCCGAATCTTTTTGTAAAACAAAAAAAATAAAAATAATTTTGTTTCATTTCCTCTCAGTCTTTCAGACTGGAGCGGCAAAAAATGAAACAAAAGCTCCTTTACCGTGTGTGTGTGTGTGTGTGGCAGTCGGCACTGTCGCACATCACTCAGCTTGTTTGCCAATGCCAACTGCCAATAAAAACAAACGAAGAAGAATATACATCTTCTTCGTCGTTGTCATCAGGGATTGGCGGGCTTTTGTATTTCACCGGCGCCGTAGTTAACTATAGTTAACATGGACACTACACATTTTTTTTAAAGGAACACTAAACCTCACTGGCCAGAGAGAGATTCTGCATCAGACGAAAGTGTTACAGGTTTGTGAATCCGCTGTTGTAACACTTGAGTTACATGACTGTATTGCTGGCTAGCTAGAGTTAACATTAGGTTTTACTTATTAAGGCGAGACACGACAGGTGAAAACATAACGTTAGTCAATTTTGAGATTTTGGGCCAGTTTACTCCCTTAACATGTAAGCTTTCATGTCACAATAAAAAAGGCAACATTACACATTTAAGGTGGTTATTTCATTATACTTTGTCACCGTGCGCCTTTAGATTTCTACCTGAAATCATCCCAAGTTACTCTAACGCGAGCTCCCGTGCCGTCTCCATTCACAGAAGCATGTCATGCCTGGTGTCATTATAAAGCTCTCAGTCTCACACACAGCGCTGTCTAATCCAAATATGGGCATTTCCTTTGTAGAACTAACCAACCGCGAAAGTTTGCAGCCGAAAACAACATCTGATTGGTCATGGATTCTGATGTAGCAAATTTGTCAGCTAAGCAAACTAAACCATACTGAATTTGGATTAATAATGATGATTAATAATGATGTTTACACCAAATTCCAATTTCACCTATGCAGGCTAACTTAAAAATAGTCAGATAATGGTTGCCTTTTTTATTTGCCAGGAGTTAAAATGAGTCATCCTTAACATGTTTGGTGTTTTGGATTCACTACAGCTGGAGAACAGTTAAATACCAAACAGGTTGTAGGCTCTACTGGGTGATTTTTTTTTTACTGAGTAACTTATTTTCCCAGATAGTATATAGATTTTTAGGCATTCTATTATCTCCAACAGCCTGAAAAATAGTGCATTTAGCTGATGTAAATGGAAAAAAAATCTCCCCGGGGGAGTATGCCCCCGGACCCCCCTAAGTTTGGGCTAAGCCCCGAATGTTTACATCGTCTGGCTCCGCCCCTGGTGTGGACGAGCACCGATTTGCCTATGATTTCGGGCATTTCGCAAAACCTGTCGGTGAGTCAAAATCGGGGCTAAAATCGTTGTGAACTCAGCATTAGGCTGGCCACAATAAAAGGCCACTCTAAAATGTGCAGTTCAAATCATGAGAAATGGAGGCAAAAACAAAAGTGTTATAATTTTGTTCAGTTAATATGCATTCTCAAACAATCACACATAATTTTGCATATTCATGATATAGCTGTGATATATATATTTTTTTACACATATGCCTGCCTGTGTATACACAATTTGTAATAAATTAACTTAATCATCATCAATGCCAGACAATTGGCTGTGATTTTTCATTATTTGTTTGAGGTAAATCAAACTTTCATTGTCGATGTTTGATTTAAGGATTTTTAGTAGTGGGATTTTTTAAAAATATAATTCTGTGTATCAAAAAGTTTCATGTAGATGTTAATGATGGTTTATGCCTGGGTCGGAAATCAGTTGTTGTAAGCTGTTGCCGGGTGTGACAACGCCAGATAGGTGGCTGCGATCTATTTCTTTCTTTCTTTGAGGTAAAGGCGGGCATACACGGTGCGATTTTTGCTGTCGTACGAACTCGCAGACAATTTTTTTTCTCGGGAGAAATCGCATGGACATCGTGGATGCTCGTATGGTCGCGGCTCGCACCGTGTGAGAAGAAATACGAGACGAGTAAGTTATGCCTGGTTTAGACTACAAGATATTTTTGTCTGTTACGGTAGTCACTGTGTCAGATTATGCGATTTTGACTCCTAAAATCTTGTCGTGTCCTGGACTAGAAACATGTCAGACTACACGTTGCTACTCGACCAATCATCGCTTGTTGTAACGACGTGCGTGATGTCACTGACTTTCAGAAACGAGAGTGTAAACAAACGATGTCTGAAGCGGCGTGTTTTGGCTGTTTTATGTTTAGAAAAGTGCAAAAATAGAAAGAAAACCCAACAAAAGACATGTTACTGGCTTCCTGGAAGAGGACATTATGGGCTGTCAATTCTCCAAAGCGAACTTGAGGTAAAATATTGTTCTTTTTATATTAAATATTTAGTTATTAGCCAGTAGTAAAAGCTTGCCACCACAACATATTTGTAAAACATCTATTAAGCTTACATTCCAGTAACGTTAATCACTGGGTTGCTGAAGAGCTTCCGCTATCGTTCGCCAGCATTTTGCTTATTTGGTTGTGGTAGTCTGTCGATGACACATCGTACAGGCAGGAGTACTGTTGCCACAGCTCCACGAACCTTTCCTCCATTTTATAATTCCACCTAAAGTTAGCTGCTCCGTCATCTCTCGTGCGTTTCGCCGTGTTTGAAAGCTGTGTATGAAAACTGTCTGTGCTCCGGTTGGTCAGCGTCACACGTGACGGAACCCGTCGTGAAGGACCGCAAAAAAATTCAACATGCTAGTCTTTCTGTCGTGACGTCGTGAACTATCGCAGACGCGGATTTGGTTCTCGTATACTATGACACACTATACGAGATGAAACGATCGATTCTTGCGTCCAGACGTCCATTATCGTTTACGAATCCCTACGACACCTTACGTCACACAGATCGTGCCAAATTCGGGCTAATATCGTGTAGTCTGAACCAGGCATTAGGCGCACCTCCCGACTAGGGTTGCCACCCGTCCCTTGAAATACGGAATCGTCCCGTATTTTCAGGAAAAATGACGCGTCCCGTATCAAAGCAATACGGGACGCGATTTGTCCTGTATTTTACATAGGTCCACCCGCATTGTGTGAAGACACGTCCTATTCTGCCCCTAATTGGGTCGCTGCCATCGTTGGTTTGTTTGATTGGTTTGTTTCAGGTTCACGGGCCGTGAATCACGGCCAATCAGAGTCAGAAGAGGTATAGGTTCTTTTCTATATGGGCAGAATCCATTTGAAACAATGGCGGAGGCAGGTCCAAATACCTCCGCGTCCAGCTGTAAAAGTTTCAGAGCAGAAACGCAAGCGAATGCAGAGGTACAGAATAAATATTTGGCTGGAAAGTGTCCGCGGCAATGAATACCAAGCCAATTGCACAATAATTATTTGTCGGCGAGTGTTTTCAGTGGCGCACGCTGGCCTGTCAGATGTGAGACAGTATGCAACGGGAGAGCAACATTCACTAAATGCAAGAGCTAACCGAAAACAAAGCACTGTCACACAGTTCTTCATACCTCAAGCATCTCCTGAGGCAGACAGTGTTATGTTTTTTTTTTTTTTTTATCACCTCAATTTTTTGATTGATAACGTTAGATTTCATAAATGCTGCCTATTAAGAAATAATGTTAATAATGTAGGCTACATTAATGATGTTATGGTATGATTTGTTTATTAAGGTTAAGTTGTATAGTCAGACACAAGCATTACTTTAATAAGAGATAAGATATATATATATATATATATATATATATATATATATATATATATATATATATATATATATATATATAATCAAAATAGGACCTTTTAGGAATAAAATAAACAACTATTTGTTATGCTTAACAAATTATAATTGCATCATCCAATACTATAGAATTAACAATAGACTATAGAAATGGAATAATACATAAATATATTCACTTAACTTACCAAAAATAAAAATGTTGTTTAGTTTTTTATTAAAATAAGAAATAATTGTAGATATTATATCATTTACAGTTATTTAGGTGTGGTTTCACTGTTTGGATGGTGTTACTGCAAACAATGACAAATATTTTAGTCAAAATCTTTGGTCACAACACTATAAAATTACTCGAGTTAATTAGCAATTTCTTCTCCTACTCCCCTCTAGGTTACAGCAGCTGAGTTTGTTTTTCATTGTCATAGCTGTGTATTATACTAAGTGCATCTGTTCACACTGATTTCAATAGCAGATATCATATTATAATGTCCATTGGTATCAATCTTAATATATATATATATATATATATATATATATATATATATATATATATATATATATATATATATATACAGTCCCCTCCAAAAGTATTGGAAAAGTGAGGACTATTCCTTTATTTTTTCTGTAGACTCAAAACATTTGGGTTTGACATCAAACAATTTATATGAGACAAAAGATCAATCTTTCAGCTTTTATTTCCAGGCATTTACATCTGGATCTGATACACAACTTAGAAGATATAACCTTTTGTTTGAACCCACCCATTTCTCATGTGACCAAAAGTATTGGAACATGTGACTGACAGGTGTGTTTTGTTGCCCTGGTGTGTCCTATTACATTGATTATTCAAACAATAAATAGCACTAAATGTCTGCACTCAGTTTCAGATTTGGGTTTTGCCTGTGCAGACTTCATTTATAGTTAGACGTGTAACCAACATGAAAACCAGAGAGCTGTCTATGGGTGCAAAACAAGCAATTGTGAAGCTGAGAGGAGATGGAAAATCAATCAGAGCCATTGCACAAACATTAACCATAGCAAGTACAACCATTTGGAATGTCCTGAAGAAGAAAGAAACCACTGGTGTACTAAGTAACAGACCTCGAATGGGTAGACCAAGAAAAACATCAGCTGTTGACGACAGAAACATTGTGAGAGCTGTAAAGAAAGACCCTAAAACAACTGTTAGTGACATCAGCAACAACCTCAAGAGGGCAGGAGTGAAGGTATCACAGTCTACTGTCCTCAGAAGACTTCATGAACAAAAGTACAGAGGCTACACCAGAAGATGCAAACCTCTCATTAGCAAGAAGAATAAGAAGGACAGGCTGGAATTTGCCAAAAACTACAGAGACAAGCCTCAAACATTCTGGGGCAAAGTTTTATGGACTGATGAGACAAAGATTAACCTCTACCAAAGTGATGGAAAGGCTAAAGTTTGGAGAAAAAAAGGATCTGCTCATGACCCCAAACATCCAAGCTCATCTGTGAAACACAGTGGAGGTAATGTCATGGCTTGGGCTTGCATGGCTTCTTCTGGGACGGGCTTAATTGATCTTCATTGATGATGTAACACATGATGGCAGCAGCAAAATGAACTCTGAAGTGTACAGAAAATTTTTGTCTACCAATTTACAGAAAAATGCAACCAAACTGATTGGGAGATCCTTCATCATGCAGCAAGATAATGACCCAAAACACAGTGCCAAAGCAACAAAGGAGTTCGTCAGGGGCAAAAAGTGGAAGGTTTTAGACTGGCCAAGTCAATCTCCAGACTTAAACCCTATAGAGCATGCATTTTACCTGCTAAAAAAGAGACTGAAGGGAGTAACCCCCCCAAAACAAACAACAACTGAAAGAGGCTGCAGTGGAAGCCTGGAAAAGCATTACAAAAGAAGAATGCAAAAGTTTGGTGAAGTCAATGGGTCATAGGCTTGATGCAGTTATTGCAAGCAAAGGATTTTCAACTAAATATTAAGTCTTATTCACTTTAATCTATTTTAAGTTAATCTGTTCCAATACTTTTGGTCACATGAGAAATTGGTGGGTTCAAACAAAAGGTTATATCTTCTAAGTTGTGTATCAGATCCAGATGTAAATACCTGGAAATAAAAGCTGAAAGATTGATCTTTTGTCTCATATAAATTGTTTGATGTCAAACCCAAATGTTTTCAGTCTACAGAAAAAATAAAGGAATAGTCCTCACTGTTCCAATACTTTTGGAGGGGACTGTATATATATATATATATATATATATATATATATATATATATATATATATATATATATATATATATATATACAAATTAGGTTTTAAGTTATGATATATGACCACTGCACTGGCACACCATCGGGACTGTGGTCATCGTGGCCACGAGGGGTGTGGCCACCGCTGCGGCAGGCGTCCCTTATTTTTCTGTATTGAAGGTGGCAACCCTACTCCCGACCTTACAATAATTTTTGAAAAGTAATAATGTTTATAAAGTTCGGGGAGTCGGCCTGATTTTTACCAACTTATGAACGTCCCCTATTGCCAAATCATGCACAAGCACGTCACATAGGCTCAATCTATGAGTATTATTAGCTCAGTGGCTGCAAACATACAGCGTTCACACACACAAACACTTTCTCTCTCTCACGTGCACCCTTCTCTCTCCCTCTGGTTGTTTCGGTTAAAAGGAATGGCTACTGTTCTCTGCTTTTCAACAAATAATTTGCACACATTTTTTCTTCATTTTTTGTATCTGAAGCTATAGCAGCAACATTGAAAGCTCCGGTGTCTGTGTTTAACACGAAAACTCGTGTGATTGCGGCGCGGTGCAAACAGCTGTGCCGTGTACCAGCTGATTTGATTTTCATCCCAATTTTTTTTTAATGATATTCGGGTAGTGGTCAGTCAGGTCGTTTAAAAATAAAAATGCCAATTAAACCTTTGTAATTTATATAGTACTAGACACAATTTACTATGAAATACATTGACAAGGAGGATCCTCTCAAGCATCAAGTGCAGCCAGTGAGCGCACATTCAGCTCCGCAGGTTGTGGCGAGAAGAAACCTTCTCAACCCAGGTACGGTTGATTAAATATTATTTCTACACAGCGCAAGGAAAGCTAAAAATAAGTAGGCTAATCTTCTGTCTTAGGCCACCAACAGCATCTTATTAGCCCTTGCAAAATGGGCCCGGGACAAAATGCCTGATTGGCGATTTCCCAACACGTT
This sequence comes from Pseudorasbora parva, assembly GCF_024679245.1. Classification (NCBI taxonomy): domain Eukaryota; kingdom Metazoa; phylum Chordata; class Actinopteri; order Cypriniformes; family Gobionidae; genus Pseudorasbora; species Pseudorasbora parva. The sequence continues at coordinate 11,114,055 of NC_090176.1, read as the reverse complement.
GAACAGAGTACTGCTATTGTACCTTTTTAATAGGCTACTTTTAAATGCATATAGCTCAGTAATGTCAGTTTTATGTATTTTCTGAGAGTGGCCAGGATTTGGGAAAGTCGGGGAAGAGACACACACTTCGATTAGACTGGATAAACACGCAGCATCTTAATTGTTATGAAAATTAAACAAAATAAATGAATAAATTGACGCTACAATGAGCATTTACTACTTTTAAAAAATGTGGGTCAGGAAGCGGGTCGGGTATAATATTTTCTTTCTTTTTTGGGGGGTCCGAGTTGCGGGCGGGTTAGTTGAGAACGTTGGTCGGGTGCGCGTTATACATTGACCCGCGCGCGCATCACTGGTGGATATGTATGATTTTACACGCTCCTACACATTAATAGTAGGGATGGGCAACAGTGGTCGAGAACGTGACAGTGATGATTGATCATGAAAACGCTGATTGCCCTGACTTATATTTGAAAAATATATTTGTCTTTTTTTCTGATTGGTTATTGCAGCATTTTGAAGGTACCTGAGGTCTGATTGGTTAGCGTTAGAAAGCACGCCTTCCAGACCGCTAAACAAAGTGAAACTGAAATGCACGCTGCAGAAATACCTGAAATCACTCTGATCACGAAATACAGTGCAAGATGTGCAGCGCCAAATTGTCATATACACAGAATTATAATGAGAAAAAAATTGTAAATTGTAATAGAATGTTGTATTCTCTGTGCTTTAGTTTCCCGTGTGTAACTGGGGGGTAAATACCTTTAACGTTTGTTTCTCTCCTAGCATGTTTAAAACTGTTATTTCATTGCTATTTACTGTGTTCAGTGAATTAAGTCATGTTAAACGAGACAGGGGTAGCTGCAGCTTGGAGTAATGGGCGTGGCAAGAGGTAGGGGCGTGGCAGGAGGTAGGGGCGTGGTGAGAGGTTTCTCATTGGTCAAAGGAGCTTCCTCCTGGCGACTGCGTTGGCCAATCAGCAGTAACCTTAGTTTTACTATAGTATGAATCAGTGGAGGAATGAGTTTTGACTTGAACACAAGCCTTTTATGACATATTCAACTGACGTTTTAAAAAACTTAATTGTAAAAATGACTATTGAATGTTTTTTTGGATAAAATGTTGTTTGTTTTGCTTACTTGATTAATGTCACTTAAAAGTAGTTTATTAAACGGGTTTTACTTAATTTTATATTATATGATGAGTGTTTGATCAAACATGTATATATATATGTATGCTTGTATACAGCACAAACATTTGCTGTTATAAAAATAATATTACTTTTAGTTTGTATGTAGCCTACTTTAAATGAAAGTACAAAATTAGTATGACTTTAATAGTGTCAGGAGACATTTTTATCTTTAAAATAATAATTTGTTTTTTTAATTATTTTAATTAAATTATTTTATTTTTAAGTACAGACATTTCAAGTATAATGCAATAAAAAACGATAATTACAAAGCATTGTAAATACAGCTCAAAGTGTGTAAATCAGAGAATAACAATAACAAGTATAAAATGAACAATACAAATAAATACACAAATATAAGTTTATGAATCAAGGTAGAAAACGTTTTGTTTTGTGATCTCATGTTTGAAAGGGTTTCAAAGTATACTGTGAGATCAGTCTTATAAAAGGTAATATAGGAAGGGTTCTTTCATTTGTGTCAAAACTTCGCAAATAATTTAATTATATCATTTTGTTTTTCAGAAAAATATGGGTTTTGGAAACTAAGTAAAATGCCATGAAGTTCTAAATTCTAATACTAGGAATTTCTATTTTAAAGTCAGTCCAGAATGAAATAGAAAAAGGGCAATACAAAAATAAATGTTTCATATATTCAAGTGATGTGTTAAAAAAGTGCATTTATCACAAACAGTATGAATGTTTTTTTTAATGATTGATCCTAAAAAAGTCGCGGTGGTGATGACGTCACGTAACCCGCGCCATACAGACGGTTTCGAAGGTAACATACCCTGCGTCTCAATCAGCTCCCTAGTTCACTAGAGTGAAAGAAATTTATTTTATCTTGTATAATTATTTGTTTAATTATAGTGATTCAGTTTATGGCTCGCTGTTATGCTGATCAGGAAGCTTTTCGCGTCCTGGTCGCGATATTTTTTTCCCCAGGATGGTAGGGGAAGGTACCGCCTTTTTCGTCTATGATTGGCTAGAAGGGCTCTCCTTCGATTGGTTATATATCTCACGTTCATGGTAGGCTGTCAGCTAGTCTGTTTTGATCGTCTTTACAACAGAAACGATCGAAGTCAATCCAACATACTAAGAAAAGCACATATCCGTGTCTTCAGATTTATATTTCAAGTCCACAATTTCATTGGCAATTTTATAGAAGAGACCAATTTCATAGAAGAGACACCACAGTATGATACAAATATGACAGATTTTATTTATTGTGAACCTAACATTGCATGCTAGTAATAGACAATTTAGTGCATGTTAAACATAGTAATTGTGTGTGTGTGTGTGTGTGTGTGTGTGTGTGTGTGTGTGTGTGTGTGTGTGTGGGCATGTTTTGAGACATATGAGGACACAAATGTGTACGACATGGGTATGAGAGGTTTTACAGGGAGAGGGGGAAATATGAGGACATTGTCCCCACTTTCTAAATGCTTATAAATCATATATAGGATGATTTTTTTTTTGTTGAGAAAGTAAAAATGCAGAATGTTTCCTGTGATGGGTAGGGTTAGGGGCAGTGTAAGGGGATAGAAAATACGGTTATGTCACAAAAACAAACGTGTGTGTGTAGGCTATGTGATTGACTTCGTTTACTTCTGTTTTAAAGACGATCAAAACAGACTAGCTTACAGCCTGCGATGAGATGTGTAACCAATCAGAGGAGAGCCCTTCTAGCCAATCATAGACGAAAAAGGCGGTACCTTCCCCTACCATCCTGGGAAAAAAAATATCGCGTCCTGGGCTGCGTTCGGAACCGCATACTTCCCTACTATATAGTATGGAAAAAGCAGTAGGCGAGCGAAAAGTATGTCCGAATCCTTAGTATTCATAAAAGAGTAGGCGAGAACTACCAGGCGTTTGGACTATTTCTCGCGAGATTCGGACGTACGTGTACTCAAGTTGCGTTCGAATATGCCTACTAACCTACTATATAGTAGGCGAAAACAGTACGTGAAAGGAGTAGTATGTTCGAAACCTCAGTAATCATAAAAGAGTAGGCGAGAAATCCCCGGATGGCCTACTGCGCTCCGCCCAGATTGTGAAGCACTCATCGTCGGATACTTTTCTATCCCTGCCTTCCCATAAGGCCACAGGAAAGGATACGTCAGGTGGAGGAAAGTGATGCGGGTGTTTTCAAACGTGAGTATTACAAACGAAAATCACAATTCTCTTGTGTTCAAATCACGTTTGTTGAGCTTCTGTAGAGTAAACTTTTGAATTGTTGAAGGTGTAAAGTTGTCTAAATAGTTGTGATTGTACTGTAAAAACACGTTTTATTGTGTAGGCTATAGCTAACAGGGGAGCTCCAGTAACACACATACGTCTCCAAAGTGGATTACATATGCATGTTAAAGATAAAGATACTTACTAAATGTTTATTTAACATCTGACAGGAATTTTTGATAAGTATTGCAGATGAGCACATCACACCATAAAATAGACATCTGATACATCTGAATAGATCAGAATGATGTGTGTGTGTGTGCGCTATAATGTAGAGTTCACTGTTGTCAACTCTGCTTACTTTACATGAACCTGAGCAATGGAAATAAACAAATCTACATAAAGTAACTAAACAGAAGTTATCAATTTAATTTGTCCATTAGTACTGTTGATAAACTGATGAACATTAACACATCAGCAACTACATTTAAATGTAGTATTGAACATAAATCACATAGGTAACGGTAATCTTGTCTGATGTTACAGGGACAGAAGAGCTCGTGTGTGTGTGTGTGTGTGTGTGTGTTTATCTGGTGGAGAGCGGCTGATAAAGGAATGCTGTCATCAAAGGCTTTGATTCAGTATACTACAGAAATGAATAAACATCTATTTAAATCTTAAGTTGTATTTTATTTCAAACAGTTATTTTAGCACTTTTCTGATTCTTGATGGCTCTGTATTTGCTGCAGAGCTTTTGTGGAGCAGGGCCTGCAAGACACGGGTGTCATGTGTGGGGAAAACCTGAAACAAAAATATAAAGTAATATCATTTAGTTACTTCTAATACAGAAATCAAATGACATTGTGCTGTTTAAATGAGTGCTTTTGAATTATGTTTGTGCATTTTTGTAGGATCTGAGATGTCAGCAGACGGGTGTGAGCACTGAGGATCCTGGACCCTCCATCACTTCACCTGCCCTTAGTGCATCATCTGGGCCAGATATTGCTGTGGTCTCTTCATCCTCAGTAAACCCAGAGCCAGTGAGACATCTAGAAAAAGACCAAAAGCGTCTAACAGTGCACTTATTACAGGGACGATCCCCCTGGAGCTAAGAGCCTTGCTCAAGCACACACTGGTGGTGACGGTTACGGAGATCAAACCAGAAAGCCCACTACACCGCAAAAGTCCAAACGCTATGAGGGCCATGATGGATGGCTAGGACAGATGAAGGTGTTCACGCTGGTCAACTGCTTCATGAATATAAAGCTGCAGAACTGGCACACCTGTGTTGAGACGGGCAGCAGATGTGGCGTTCACCTTCTGTATGTGTGATCGTTAGAACAATACATTTGAATAAAGCGTTGTTTCATGTGTTGACTTTTATTCATTTCTTGTGATGTTTACTTTTATTAATTATTTTACTCATTCATTCATGTTTCCTTAGTTGTCAGTAAATAAAATGATTCACATCATATTCACATTGGCTGCATTTGTCTAATGTGTATTCATGGCATGCATCGCTATGTCATATGACAAGTTGCCTTTTGTATGTTTTACTAAAACGATATATATATAAAAAGGTAATATAATTAAGTATTGGTCAGCATTTGTCATTATTATTGTAAGTGTTTGTGGGTGTGCTAGCAGTGCAGTTCATTCTGGGTGAAATCTAAAAAATTTTTTATAGTATTACTTACGTTTTTCGAGTATACAATCAACAGTTTCCTCCAAAGGCGAGATCTCCGAGCAGCTGAAAGATTTTTCTGAGCAGACAGTACAAACACTGAGGGAAACCGCACCGGTCGGGGTGTGGAGTTACTGATGCTGAGCTCTTACTGCACCTGTCACTCATATCTTTTTTTTTAATTGTTTTATAATTGCATGGTGGTATATTTAACAACGAACAATCATAATGATAAAACTAATGGGTTTATGTACATTATATACAGAGAAAAAACTATAACAAGGTTAGATATCTTGAATAAATCATCATAATGCAATAATTTTTATTTATTTGTTTGTTTTAGTTATTTCATAAGCCATCAAACAGGAGTTAAATTTAACAAGAAAAAGAGGGAAATATAAAGGAGATTTAGCCCACTTTTGCTTGTGGATGACATTTTTTTGCATATAAAATAAAGAAATTAACAACATATTCAAGAGATCACGATTTGGGGGTTTTGCAAGGATAAAAAGGGATGAAATTGTCAGATTAGTAGGGTTAAAATGTATTTCTTATAGTACAATGACAAAATAAATGGGCAGCTGTTTCTTAAAAAAGACCACAAAAAATTAGCACGTTTAAACCAATATACAGATTAATTAAACCTGTCACACGAGTTGTTGCGCTTGTGATATCGTCATGGGTCACATGATAACGTCAACATGGCGCATAAAGTGCGGATCGCATTCATACTTAACGAGATCTGGATATATAGTACCTACTCTTTCAGCGCTCGTTAAGTAAGTACTTATTGAAATTGAGTACCTACTCAATGAGTATGCGGTTCCGAACGCAGCCCTGGTCATAGACTAAAAAGACGAGAAGACCTCACGGCACGCCCCATACCTCGCGGCACGCCCCATTCATTTCCGACCTCATGGCACGCCAATTGCTCCAGTCATCAGTTACCTACCTCTACTTGGGTTAAACAGTGGTTATCTGTATTTTCCAGGAGTCGTCAGCAGGTGGCACTGTGTGTGTTGCGTGCAAGGCAATGCGCATGCGTCCCTCTCACATCGATCATTTTGTCCGTGAGCAGTGTGAGAGGCGCACACTCTCGGGAAATTGGGAAATTGTTTTGTGATCATCCACGGGTAACTACAGTGTTGTATGATTATATCCGGGATAAATACCAATTGTCGATGTATATTTTTCTGTGTTAATTCAGAGAACAGTAATATTTTAAAGGTTATGTTGTTTATAATGTCCGCGATTATATGACGTTACACCATGCGGTGTAGGCTTGTTAATTTGGCATTAAGAAATGTAATAAATGTAATGTTGTTATGTAATTGCTTACACAGTGTACAACAATGTTGGTGATTTCAGCCCTTGTGAAGTGAATTGTGGTGATATGTAGGAGCTGATCGTTAAGTGAGTGTGATTTCCTTACATTTCACTCCAATGATGTGTAAGTGGGTAATATAAAAATGTACTCATGTTGTTTTGTTGTTTCGGTACAGTATTCGCACTGTCGTATTGTATTGTGCACATTTTTGTTTTGGTATGTTACATTACTCTTTATCTTTGTTTTTTCTATCTTTTTCAGAGATTTTTGTTGTGATTTCTTTCCATTTTTGCATTATATATATATATATATATATATAACATTTCACTCACAACAATGTGGAATTGTGAGGAAGTTAAATTTGAGTCTTCAGCTCTGAATTTTTTTTTCACGTTTCCTGATCGTTTTGTGAACTTTCATCTCAACTAAAGTTGAGAGGCCATTTTTGATAGTGAATCATTTTCTTGGAAAAAAAACGTAGACGAATAGAACCCCTCAATGTGTTCCTGGTGGTTAATATAAATCCCCGGTCACATGTGTATCAGCTGTTCCACAATGAAAGAAAATCCACAATGACAGTTACTTTAGACAATGCACAGTCAAGTTAAAGGGGGGGTGAAATGCTGTTTCATGCATACTGAGCTTTTTACACCTTTAAAGACTTGGATTCCCATCCTAAACATAGACAAAGTTTCAAAAACTAATGTTGGACGTTTGATGGAGTATTTCTGTGTTAAAAATACTCCTTCCGGTTTCTCACAAGTTTCGGCGAGTTTTTTTCGAGTATGGGTCTACTTGACGTTAAATAGAGCGGAAGGTCCTTGTATGGGCCGTACGTGCTCTTATCCCGGTAGGGTGCGTGCGCGCGCGCGCGTAACTAGAGGGAGAGAGAGGAAATGCACGGCGTAAACAGTCTCTCAGGTGCAGATCCAGTCGTCCGTGAACACTTATGACGCGCCGCGCTCCACTTTATTCCTATGGGTGACGTCGAGCGACTTCAACGCTTCAGCACAGCATTCCGGGAAGGCAGCGCTGCATTTGAACCGTTTTGAACGCAGAAATGACGGGAAGCTTTAAGGCATCGCTTCAGTCGCGTCGCAAAGTGGATTCCACGGTCACTGCTGTCACAGGACTTCACCAAATCATACCAAAGAAGTGTGTTTTTGACAGAGCGGTCCCAGCGATAAAGGTTCGGTCCTTGGAAGCAGCCAGTGAGTAAATCAACATCAAATGTCTCTGCTATTGGCTACCGTCGCATGAGTAAACATCAGTAAACGATACGATCGCGTGCTTCGTCATTCAAATGCGCTAACGGTTACTCCATTGTTGTTCTGTTACACTGACTCTGACGTGCAAAACCGTTTTGCTTGCTACCTCTAAGGTCTAACGTTAGTCACATACAATAGTCCATAAACCAAATCATGTCCTCATAAACTGCGCGTAAAGACACACAGAGGCCCCTAAATACAGTACATACCACAGAGACGGACATCCTGATGTTGCCGTTTCTCCTGTTCAATTTATTTCAGCCTCAGATTTGATTGTGGATCATTATCTGTATTAGCTGAGATAGATGGGTTTCTCCACGCTTGAGGACGTCACCGCTTTGCGCGCTTGTCATTCTTTAGCTCCGCCCACACGATACGCCTCCAGGCGCTCGGTTTTTTCTGGAAAGACTCGGTACAGCCCATATTTCTTTTATAAATATGATAAAACTAAAGACTTTTCGGAGATATGAAGGATGCAATACTACTCTATAGGTACTCAAGATTGACATGAGATTGACTGAAACTGAGTGTTTCACCCCCCCCTTTAATGTGCGCATCCGCTCCTTTTCTGCAGATGCAAGTTGTAAGATTACTTTCATGTTGTCTATTACTGATTAATCTTATATAAAATGTGTTTGGTTGAGTTTAATGACCAGCAGGCAAAGCGGTGCTATTCATTCTCTTCAGCTCAAATGTGAACAACAAACAGCATGACAGCCCGTCATATTCTTTCTAGATAGGCTGTTTCTTTTCAAAATCATTGCTGATATTAATTTTGCAGCAGTGGTATTTTGTTCTCATGTTTTTGATCAGTATGCCTGTTTTATTTAAAGTTGCTTCTCACTATTGATTCGAAAATGTGCAGTGATGTCTAATCACTTTGATCATGAAAAATAAAATTACCAGCACCAATCTGTCATGTACATATCATTATAATGAGAACACAATTGTAATAGTGTTGTAAATTATCTATGGTTTTCGCTGCCCTTGTATTAGCATTGTTAAGGGAGGAGCACATTCAAAATGAGTTTTATTAATCTGATTAATCATATATAGGATGTGTTTGGAGTTTATTAATCCGCTAGCAAAGGTCTGCAGGGTGGTGTATTCACAGTTTCAGCTCAAATACAATATCCAATATTACTGACTGGGTTATTTAATACGTTACGTTTCTTTTTCAAAGACATTTAGGCATCATAATCTAGTAGTTATTTTTATAGTCATATGTTCATATTTTCATAGACATCCCATGTTTTTGGCAAAAATGAATTTTTTTAACAGTCTTAAAATAGTTTTATATCTCCATGACGGAGATGCCCCACCCCCCGCACAAGCCTTGCCCATGGTCACTGGAGTACTCGTTTTTTGAGACCTATCAATGATCGAAATGAGAAATTGACAAAAATTCCCATCCCTTATTAATAGATTGAATGTAAAAATTATATGTTTTAAGTGAATCTTTTCAATGCACTATATTTCATACATGTATTTGAACACATAAAATGCATTTGTTTTAACACCATTGTTGAGTTATAAAATGCAGTGAATTTCCATAAGCACAGTGCCGTTTCTAGGCATAGGCAAACTAGGCGGTCGCCTAGGGCGCCAACAGCTGGGGGCCAATGAGCCCCCGCCCCAACAAGATTTTTTAGTTATTTCATATATATTTTATTATTAATATTTCGTACTTTTGCTATTTCAAGGCATTATGATTAGTTGCGATTATTGGAGTGAAGTCGCCATGGTGATAGTGGCGCTGCTGTAATGAAATGAGATCATGTAGAGGGCGGCAGGGAACGTCGTCATCTGTGGCGTGGTAGCGCTCGTGTCCGAGTGAAAAATGCGGATAGCTCACTTAATGTAACTGGAGTGGATGCATACGGAGGCGATTAACATCACTTTATTCCCCGCTGAACTCTCATCACAAACTCCCTTTCCGTCCACAGCATTACTTAATAAAACAAAATAACTGACTGTTAGCAACAGAAAACAGAAAATAATCCCCACACATGGGAGCTCAAGACTCAGTTCGTACATACACAAAATGCAGACTTCGTTTGCAGGGAGCGCGCAACTCTTAAAGGGGCCACACTATATTTCTACTCGTTACAGCGTGCTTTAGTTTCATCATCATGAAAAGGTCAAAGCCAGCTCAGCTCAGTATCGTAACAAGAAAAAAGAGGAAATATAAATAAAGAAAGCGAAATATACAGGTATGTTAGCCTACTTATTGGTTACTTGTTCTCTACTAAGCTGGTCGCTCTATCATAACGTTGAGCAAAACATTACACTGAATATTAGTACTGGACGGACCACACGCCATGCTCATTTATTACAGCTGCAGAACATTATAGCAGTTCATTTGAATTTTTTTTTTTTTTACATCAGAGATAGCCGTTTAGTGTACATTGATCAAGTAGGCTAATACTGTCATAACCATGGGCCTCACTAGGCCCTTTTTTATGAACTTATGCATCAGCCCCCGCTAAAAAAATATGTGATTAACCTTTAAAACATGAAACTGGCGCAAGGCTTCGGCTACTGCTTCGTCCCGTCTTTTAGTCTTTGTGTCACTGTGTTCTTTAATCCGCAGCGGAGCCGAGTGACATGGTTTTCAAGCTATTGTTATCTAATTTTTTGGCCTTCAGAACATCTTAAAATACACATATGTAGATCACAGAAATCAAAATGTTCTCGGGGGAGCATGCCCCCTAACCCCCCAACATCTGTGATCTCAGTGATAATAAACCTAGCTACATTATTCGATTAATGCATGTACAATATGCCCATGAAATAAGGAAGTCATATTTACTTAATAAGTTGTAGTTTAAAGGGGGGGGGGGGGGGGGGGGGCAACATATGAATCTCGCCTAGGGTGCCAGAAAGGCTAGAAACGGCCCTGCATAAGCATCACAAGAGCGAGTACAAGTAAGAGGCAACCACCCTCCGCTTCGCATCGGGCGGCTCTTCGCCTCTACGCCGTGCATTAAAATCCTTTAATGCATGGCTAGCCGTGGATTATCCCGCTTATACCATGGTTATTTGCCAAGTTAAAAAGTTAAAGCTGTAACTGATGTTTTTTTAAGAGACGGGTTAAAATGACGGTTGTTTTCTTAAGTTACGTCTCGTTCGTTCTAGCACACCGTCACTTTAAATGAAGTAGAGCCATCGAAATGTTTTTATATGAACAAATTACCACATTTATTTAAATTCATTATTAAAAGAGATGCCCGCAGTAATATACCAAGGTTCATGTTTTTTTAATAATTTACTGACAGACATTAATAATAATAATTAATAATAATATGTTGAACTGTTTAAAACTGCAATAAACCACACACACACACACACACACACACACAAACACACACACACACACACACACACACACACACACACACACACACACACACACACACACACACACACACACACACACACACACACACACACACACAGACACTTAAAACACATTTAAAAGTAAATTTTAATTGATTCATTGTATTTCCCTCACTGCAGTTCTGGCCCTTCTATGCTGTTCCCCATCTCTGTCCCTTGCATTACAGAGCCACGTTTTAATTGAGGCTTCCACCTTATATGCAGTGGCTTGGCCACTTTTTGTCACAGCATCTAAGTGAGAAAGAAAACAATTGAACTACAAATGTTAAAAACAAAACAAGGGTTGTGCAAAACAAGTACTGTTCCTGTTTCCTTTTTTCATTCCTGTTTTAAGTGCTTATCCCATATAAACATTACATGCTATTACTGCTTTGCAGACCAACATCTCCCCAAAGGCCATCTTCTGGCCAGAGCCCTTCCAGCACAATTGCTGGGCAAGTGGGGTGGTCAGCATGCAGACCTGGGGTACTTCTCAATATCCCTCCTTGTTTCCTCGCTCCTCAGCCATCTTTCAGATCTCAATTCTCTAATTGCACTGCGAGGAGTGAGGAGGTTTCCTGAGGAGTCATAAGCGAGGAGACACTGGAGTATCCTTTGTGGAATTGTTTTATTGACCAAATGTGACGCACGCATTAATTCTCCTCTCCCTTCATATCGAGCACAGTTTATTCATTAGTATTATTATTTTTACATGTATAAAACACAAATGTTTGTCAAATGACAACAACTGACAGTTGCAGAATTATATCAAAGCACAAGAAAATGAACGAAACAAGTAGAGAAACAAATAGAAATTAATAACTTGAATTCGTTGTTAATAACTGGTAATATTAATTCAAATATGGACAAATGTGGTATTTTGTGGAGGGTGAAGCTCATAATATAAATAGTTATCTCTAATGTACAGGAATCCCGACTAAATCCAGTGGTGCAGTCGTCATTAAATGACGCCGCTTTAAAGTGACATTAAAGGGAGCCAGGATATATCATTTCACTTCATTCAGTTCCTCCGTCCTCGCGTCCTTCCCTTGTATCCTGAAGGGGCGGAGCTAAGGAGCGAGGAAAGGAAACGAGGATGCACAAATAAGAATTGGGAAGCACCTGTTTTGTGTTGGAGGTTTGGCTTGTGCCTCCAATTGTTGCCAGATACGTTGCCTAAAGTAAATCAGTAAAACATTAATGCATTCACAAGACTGCTATAATGAAACTAATGAAAAAGTTCAATCCTTTATGTATTTATTCATTTAGCAGGTTCTTTCTGCCAAAAGCAACTTTTAAAGAGGTATTAAATACCAAATATTTAATAAAACCAAATATGCCATTGCACTGTAGCAGGCCAATCTCAATCTTTTTAGGGGTAAATGGGTACCCTCTGGCAGGTCTACAGCCGTAGAGGATTGCTTTGTCAGTGTCAATAACAATTGTTTGATTACAGCAACCTCTTCTTTTAGATTTGCTGGCTGACTTTTTGAGTCGTTCTGTTGCTGTTGAGATAGAGAGACAGTTACAGACAGAGGGATGGACAGACAAATAAGGAGATGGTGAGACAGTTATTGTGCAACATAATTTGCACAATAATTGAAATCATGTAATTGGCTGCCTTCTTGAATGAGGTAAAGGTGGTAAAAAGGTGGTGGTGCTAAGGTTGTAAACTGAAATTTCCCACTCTACATTCCTATAGGAATTTACATCTGTGTAAGTTTTATAATTAATGCAAAACCAATGACACACTTCCTTTTCCGATTAAACTTTACCAGCATGCTATCATTTTCTGATTTGAGACAGGAGGATGTCTCAGCCTTTTTAGCCTTCTGTCTCGCTTTCTTATAATCTGCTACAGAACAAGAAATATACACACAGTTTCAGGACTGTGAAATGCAAGCTGAACATTTGTCACCATATTTCTAAAAATTATAACTTCTTAAGGCACTTTTAGATACACATGGTGAAACTAAATATTAAAAGAATAATAAAACAATCACAGGCTCATACCAATCAAATTAAATTAGTAGCCATCAACTAAAGCCATCTACAGCATCTGAGGTGATTTAGGCGTATACAAACTGATTAATGCAGGTGAAAAGTGGCATGCATTTGCAGTGCACATAATTTATTACAATTTCATAAGATGTTAATCAAAAATCTCCAATAGGTGATTCATTGAATCATCGTTAACAATTCCAGCAACACAATACCTCACTGTAATGTTAGGAAACGCACATTTGCAAGTATTCTGCTGTGGCATATGTGGAACTATTTTCTATAATTATAGTAGCCATTCACCTACTGCTTACAACATCCACCTCTCCGCGTCCTTAGAAATCTACGTCATGGAAAAATGGTCACTTCATCTTATGCAAAAAAGAAAATATAATACAGCATTAATTAGATGCAATGTCTTACAAATACAAAGGTGAAAAAGTAGAATTACTTCTGATAAATGCTAACTTGCTTTTTAAATCAGTGTTGTTTGGCATCTTGTGTGATTTATGTACAATCATAGAATCTGTGTACATTATTGTCAATTAGGTGTCTTTCAAGTTAATAGTCTTGTATTATTTTTTGACATAATCACTTGAGGTGATTATAACCAATGTGCAGTAGAACGGAATGATTTCATGTGCTACAAACAAAAGAACGGATTAAAAAAAAGCAGGCAGAGATACACTAATATTTAAATGCAAGCTCTAATATACATGCAGGAATGGGGTTGCTGCACATCCCAATCCAAGTGGAAGCAAAACATATTTTGCCTCAATATCAAAAAGCTTGTACAGTTTGACCTCTGCAGCAAGCTAGCTCACAAGCTGTGAAGATGCCAATGTCTTGTGAATTAATTGCCTCTGTGTGCAGTGGGGCCAGATCCAAAAACCCTCTAAGTAGAATGAACGTTTCATCTGTGGTTGTGTCATACAAGATGTTCTCAACCAATCCAAGTTGTCCATCAATCATCCTCATGCATTTTTCTCCCGTCCTACATTTTATTGCATTTTCAAGTGTGACCCTTTTGTACTGCAATTCCGATGCACCATCTGGCACTGTTAGGCCATTTGAGCGCTTCCCACTGAATTTGTTTTATTTGGCTGGTAAGTGGACTTGGTCTGTGTAGAGTGCCTCTCTAAAACATGAGCTATTGGCTGGAGAATGTGTTGTGGCTTTCTGACCTTTCTTATGAGGTGGCCCAAGAAGTTTTCAAAACAAAATGCAGACACAGTCTAAGGGACCAAACCTCCTCACATCATCTGCCAGATGACACTGACACTGGACTTAGACCATCTCCTCAACCCCATACAAGGTCCTAAACTGTTCAAGGAAGAACCTAATCAGGTTGTCTGCATAATCACAGTAATGAGCACAGGGTTGGAGAAATCATCAAATAAATGCTGATGGACAATGAAATTAAATTGTTGTAAAGTAGAGTTGGGAGAACATCTTTCAGGACTACTGTACCAGTGAGTGGGTGGCTCTTAAAAGAGCCGTTGTTGCTGCTTCATTGTCGGAGTTCCACCCGCAGAGCTTCTGTGATGTTGCTGCGCAGAAGCTCGTTACCCTCAGCCCTCAGGTGGACTCCACCTCTGCAGAGATGAGACACGCCGATGTTTCGGTGCCGAATGCAGCGCATCCGTCTCCCTGCCAAGAAGTCAGATATCGCGCTGTTCAGCCACCGGCGCCTCCTCTCGATCCCGTAGGCCGTCCTGCCAGTCTGACCTCTCCAGTTCAAATGTGGCAGAATGCCCGAAAACAGGATCCTGGTGTCGGGGGAACGGTCTGAAGACTTCCACCACGTCGGCCTTCATTTCCCGAAGGAAATCCATACGGCTGAGGCCTTCCCGGCACAGACTGTTCCCTCCCAGGTGTATGACAAGGACCTCTGGAGCAGGAGCCTTGGCCCAGAGAGAGCTCAACACTGGAAGCAGGTGCTCCCAGCATCTGCCACCTCTGCCTTCCCAAGTCACCTTGGCGCTAAGACCAAGGCTCCTGTCCAGGCCCTGTGCACACACGTGAGAGTGCAGCCTGCGAATAATGGAGAAATTATTTTGACCACTTTATTAAAAGTTTTCTTTAAAGCCTTTAAATTTCTACATTTCGTTAGAAATTGCATACTTATTTTAATCAATATCGATTGCCTACACTTAAGCAGCAAATAGACTTTAGCAGAAAATAATCGTGTAGTTATATATATATATATATATATATATATATATATATATATATATATATATATATATATATTTAAACAATGTAGAAGCAGCAGTTCAGTTATATAGAATAAAGATGATAAATTATATAATAATTTATAATTATACTAATTATAATTATTATATAATTATAATCTATAAAGATAATATATATTCTTTATTCAGTTATTTGATGCCTTATTTGATGGCAAAAGGGAAAGAAGCGGACTCTGCCGAACGCGGATTCGAAGCCATGTCAATCGCGTCAAAACGATGCATTATAAACCAACCGCTTAACTAACTGCGCCACTAGATATGACACAACAATGTAGCACTAATAGGTATTAAAAGAAAAGCTCCCGGGCCAACCATTGCCCTAGTCCAAGGCAGACAGCATGATAACACTTATGATTAAGGGATTATAGATGCAAACACATTATGTTTTACTTTTCCAATGAGTAGAATAATTACAAAAAAAGAAAGAAAATACAGAAAAATTTAAATCAGCTCTAAATTTAGAGCCTTGTCTGGTCGGAACAGTCAGAAAGCGGGAGAAAAAAAATCCGGCGCAGACCTGTAACTTACTGCACACTACACTTGCATTCACTACAGCAATATAATAATAAATAAAATAAAAGCGATCTTTTATTTTACTATCTTATTTTTTTCCATTTATAGAAACATTTCTTTAGATTTATTATACACTTATTGGGGCATATTGCTTTATTCCATGCTCTTAGCTTGAAAAGGTTACTTTTTTAGCTATATATGGCAACTGTTTTAAAGTATATTTAGAACATTAGTTATCGTGAAGACGCTTGAAGACAATTCGACACTTGGAAAAATGCTCTTTAATTGAATGAGTGGGTGGCTCTTAAAAGAGCCGTTGTTGCTGCTTCATTGTCGGAGTTCCACCCGCAGAGCTTCTGTGATGTTGCTGCGCAGAAGCTCGTTACCCTCAGGGCTCAGGTGGACTCCGCCTCTGCAGAGATGAGACACGCCGATGTTTCGGTGCCGAATGCAGCGTATCCGTCTCCCTGCCAAGAAGTCAGATATCGCGCTGTTCAGCCACCGGCGCCTCCTCTCGATCCCGTAGGCCGTCCTGCCAGTCTGACCTCTCCAGTTCAAACGTAGCAGAATGCCCGAAAACAGGATCCTGGTGTCGGGGAACGGTCTGAAGACTTCCACCAGGTCGGCCTTCATTTCCCGAAGGAAATCCATATGGCTGAGGCCTTCCCGGCACAGACTGTTCCCTCCCAGGTGTATGACAAGGACCTCTGGAGCAGGAGCCTTGGCCCAGAGAGAGCGCAACACTGGAAGCAGGTGCTCCCAGCATCTGCCACCTCTGCCTTCCCAAGTCACCTTGGCGCTAAGACCAAGGCTCCTGTCCAGGCCCTGTGCTCACACGTGAGAGTGCAGCCTGCTAATAATGGAGCTACCAACAACCCAGACACAAGGAACGCGATGATCAGCCATCTTGAAGAAGAGTGAAGAAGCAGCAGCGGTTGCCTCGGTATTTATAATGAAGTATCATTGTCACGTGTCATTGTCTATTGCGCATTTGATAGGCTAGCCCAGGGCTATTCAAATTTTACCCTGGAGGGCCAATGTGGTGCAGAGTTTAGCTCCAACCCTGATCAAACACACCCACCTGTGATTTTCTAATGATCTTGAAGACATTGATTAGCAAGTTCAGGTGTGTTTGATTAAGGTTGGAGCTAAACTCTGCACCGCATTGGCCCTCCAGGGTAAGATATGAATAGCCCTGGGCTAGCCCAACAGCGCTTCAGAGCACATCACAATTGATAGCACATATATATGTGTGTGTGTGTGTGTGTAGTTTTCCCCCTGGTTATTAATTATATTTTCGTTACGCAATAAACTGCATAATTTAATGTATAATTAATAATCCGCTCTATGAATGCATGTTCCACTCATGACGTTTGCTTAAAGATGACATTTAACTGTACTGTAGCCGATATAGTCTACTTGTTGTAGGTATTAAACAATGTATTTTGTTGCATATTTATTTTATACAGTAATGTTATTCTTTTAAAAAGTTCAAAGATGCGAGGGGGTCAGAAATTATTTTGACCACTTTATTAAAAGTTTTCTTTAAAGCCTCTCAATTTCTACATTTCATTAGAAATTGCATACTTATTTTAATCAATATCGATTGCCTACACTTAAGCAGCAAATAGACTATAGCAGAAATAATCGTGTAGTAATATATATATATATATATATATATATATATATATATATATATATATATATATATATATATATATATATATTTTTTTTTTTTCTTCTCACCATCACATTCAGGAGCATACATTTACAAAATGGATATATGTACTGATTCACTTACATGAGGAATCCCAGGAATGTATTATAGTTGATCTAAGGATCATAAACATTAAACATGACTCTCAATTTCATTACTATGGCTGGTCATTTGCCAATTTATCACAAACGTCAGATGTTGATGTAATGCACAAGTATGTTGGAAACTGAGAATTGAATGGATAATTTTGCATGTAACAGCCGCATAATATTTGATTATAAAATGATCAAGAGAGACAAAACCAAGTAATTACGTTCAAAATGTACTTTTATTTAATTAATGGCAATTTGGATAGCACTTAGTCTGGAACCTCACCCTTAAGCAAGCCAAACCGAAGTAAAAACAGAGTGGCTTACTCTTACAGCCGTTTCACACTGCAAGCTTGAGTATCGCATGAGCAGTGTGTATGTTTTCCAGTGTGCATGACAAGCAAAGAGTGCATTCACACAGAGAGTGTGTAGTTTTGGTGACGTGAAGCTCGTGCTCTGCTCATGCTTGCAGTGTGAAACGGCCGTTAGGGATCACTGGAACACACAAGCCTTTCCACCGATGACAAGGTGGCGATCGTTGGAAAGGAACATTCACTCTCTATTCATTCTTTATCTAACACACTCACTCACTCACTCACTCTCACACACACATGCACACAAGGAGACAAAAAAACAGGTTAGTATTACACATTATTTTTTTGCATTTGTATTACCTTAAAATCAAACTAAATGAACCAAACCTGAGTATGGACATGCTCAGTGCTGACATACTTTACCCCTGTGCTTCTACCTCTGCTTGTACAGTCTTTAGCGTTGTCCTCAATGCCATACACACTTCCCCTGGGCATGAAATTGAGAAATTAATATTGGGATCACTAAAAACACAAGTACTAAAAAAAAAGTAAGAGATAAATAAAAGTAAATTCACCACAAAACCTTGCAGAAAGAAATGAGCCCATATATTGGTGTCCAGCTTCTTCTCAGACATTCTGACTTCAAATGGCCGGTTTCTGAAAAACATCAAAACCAATATTAGATTTCCCAGTTTCCTCCAAATGTGGTTATGATGTGCAGTGGTACAGTGACTTAAGTGAGATGTTTAAACACTTAGTTTTATTATATGGTATTGCTCACTGATATCCGGTCACAGACAGCACAGCTGTCGTCTCCAAATTCTTCCTGCACATATCAATAACAGGATAAAAGGGGACTTCATAAAATGCATCAAATACAAATTGTACAGACTGAACACAAATTCAACTTAAAACTTGTATTATAAGGTAAAAAATCCCAACAAACATTAAATTACAACAGTTCATTACCATGTATCGCTTTACCTTGCTGTCCTCATGTCTCACTGCCACTGTCTATGTCATCCCTGGAGCTGCCACATTTTCTCCATACTGTATCCGCCGCTGCCGCCGTGTCCTCCCTGGAGTTGCCGCACTACTAATACGTTGCTAATACGAGCCGAACTCCGCAAAACGATACTCTTATTTTGGTACCAAACGTCACAAAACCTCGACCTGACCATACAACGCACAATCAAACTGCAACCCAGCCATACACGCCAACCCATAGCATAGGCTGAGGTAGCCCCATGTTATGGTTCCGTATGACTCATCTCAACACAACCATACGCACCGCCAAACCCATTAGGACTAAGGCTGTTGCCCCAGCTGTTGTTGTTAAGCAGATTCAGTGGCCCAATGGGTTGATTCCGTATGGCATACTAGCTAAATGCACAACAATAGCCATCTACAACAAAAACTCACCTACGCAAAATACAGTACACCTGATTATGATAGGTATGATAGCTATGTAACACCCGCCTGAAGGCACAAATCCGGATGTGAGACGTAGATGTGATCCAGGAGTGTGAGCTTTTTGGTTGTTGCTGTGGTGATCAGTTGTGTGTATCCCTTTGACTGGAACAATTCCAAAACCGTTTTTTTGCCCGTACCTAAGAGGTCCTCGTTGAAGACGCCACAGACAATGACGGGATGTTTTTCCGCAATCTCCAAATAATCCAAAAGGCTCTTCACATTCTCCTAAAAATCTTCAAGCCTATAGCTCGGTGGCCGGCGCAATTTTAACGGTTTCGAGCAAGTCGTCCTTTTTTCCGACAACCGGCTTCTTTTTCTTCTTCATCCCTCCCGTCCTTGGGTCCTTCCTGTAGTCTTCGGCATTGACGGTGACGATGTCAGTGTGAAGAGCGTGGATTGTTTGTGATTGAGTTGTGTCTGTGGACTTCCTTGGTGGTGGCAAATACGTGCAGTGCATCACACGGGCAGTCTTCGGGATTCTTCACGGCCTGAAGTAACAGCGCTCTATCGCCTTCTCAAAGGTCGTCAGACTTCGGCTTAACTCGCAGCCGGTTCAAAAGCTGGGCAAAAGCAAGTTCCTCTTTCTGATGCATAATCTCTGTGAGGGTAATCATCTGAAAATGGTCTTTTCTAGAAGTCCAAAACATCCTCTTCGAACACGCACAGTGGTTTGGCTTTACCCAGAGGTGGCAGTTGGTAAAAGTCACTCACCGCGAGAATAGAGATTCCACCGAAAGGTTTCTTGCTGCCTTTGAAATCTGAAATCTCCAGTTTACGTAGGCGAAAAGATCCTTTGAAATCATGGAGATTTCATCAATGATTATAATTTCGACGTCGCTCAATGTAGCTCGTAGCTCATCTAGAGCATTCCTGAGTACCCTGAATCCGTCTCCGTGTTCAAGAATACAGTGTTCTGGAACATCGTCTTGTACAACATTCTCACCATCCGGATTGACATCTTCTCGTTCCGCAACGCACTCCAAGCAGTCGACTTCGACTTCAGATGCAAAAGCAGTCCATGCTTTCTCGGATGGTCCTTGCTGTTGCAGCTGATCGAATGCCTTGTCGACTTCTTCGCTGTGTTTCTCGAACTTCGCTTGGTGTGCTTGCACGATGGCACGAACAGGCATCAGGAAACCCGGGTGTGTGGGTAGCTCCACAGATGTGCTATTGTAAAACTGCTCATATGTTGGAAATCTATGAGGTTTTAGCTGTTCGTTGGAACGATGGGGCACATAAAGTTTGACTAGTCTACCGTAAAATCTTTCGGGTTGTTTTTCTTTTGAAAACCGCGCATACCTAATAACCGCAGCCTTACTGATGGTTCTTTTTAGGAAATATCCCATACCGTTTAGCAGCCGGTGAACATTTTTACCTTTTAGTTTGCTGACCGTAAACGATGCGGCATTCAGAAGCAAAATCTGCCACCGGCTTGAGTTTGGTTCTGGTGTCGCTCATCGCTTTTTGTTCGACCTCACGTCGCTTCGCCCTTTTTCTGTCCTCTTTTCGCTTCTGCTCAACGTCGGGGTGCTGCGGTCGGGGACAAGCGATACCGTTTTTGGTTGCAAACCTGCAGCTTCCCGACGCACAAGTGTCCTCGTTGTCCTCCTCTTCGGGACGTGGCGGTCACGGACGAGTTATCGTGGTGCTAGTCACCGGTAGCTTAGTGAAGCCAAATCTACATAATACATTTCCCTTCTTGCATGATTTGGAGTGGTTCCTGCTGTGAAGCTGAACTTCAGTGACGATGCGATGAAGTTCAGGATCAGAGTCGGAATCGGGCAACCGGCAGGATATGTATCGGTCGATAAAATCACAAACGTCCTTAACCTGATCGTTCTCAAACTCTGGTGCATCCTTTATCCAAGCAAGAAGATGAATATGTGGGCTTCCTCTAGCTTTAAACTCAACTCTGTAAAAGTAATCCTCGACTTTACCGATGGGTTGGGCGGGCGACAAGAGCAGATGAGTCATCAGCGCGTCGACGCATTTCTCAAACATGCGCATGACCGTGACAGGGTTGCTCCGGAGCCCGTCGCATTTCGTCGTCCAGTCGAGCACTGAAAAGTCGAATTGTTCACCTTGCTGGGCCTTGCTCGCCGTTATGACTTCAGGCCATCGCATTTCGGCTGCGCTGAACGTGCAAAAAAATGTTGGGGTCCAACATTAACTGTCTAATCATAGCCTGCAGATCTCTCAAAGTTTTCTCCCAGTAAGCTGGAGAACCTCTCAGCGGTTGCATGAAACGTGTGGCGTCTCTGTTGTGGACCAATCGCTCGATTTCGCGGTTATCCTGAAGCAGCTTGTTGGAAATTTGCAAGATCTCTTGCACAATGTCAGGCGGCTGCATGCAAGTCTCTAACGTGAGACCCGGTCGGATTTCGTCTTTTTCTTCTACAATAACGTGTTGCTCGTCCTGCTCAGCAACATCGACTTGTTGTTGTTCCTCGTCGTTTTCGTTATCTAAGTTGAACGTCGCCGTTTCTCTTATGGAGATGTCCCTGTACTCGGAATGCATCGCTTTCAGCGTCGCTAAAGCTGAAAGCACGTTACGCATGTTAACGGTAAGGAAGTGCTGGTAACCTTTAAAATGTATGTGTCTCTTTAGCTTGACCTGCAGTAGCTGGGACTCACTACTAGGTCTTGGGAGAGAGTTGACCGTCTTCTCCACATCAGAGGGCACACAAACAACAGAGCCATGCACCGCTCTCTGTCTTCCCTTGGGTAAGGCAATTATTTTAGCAAACGGTAAAATTTTAGCGACAAGTTGGCGTTCAAGGACATACAATTCAAGCATTTCCGCAGGGATGGGTAGCAATTCCAGTCAGTTAGCTGCTGCAATTGAATACATGTGGCCTCTTTTAAGATGGCTGTCACACGTGTGGCAAGTCCACTCCTCTCTTCTCTTCTCTCTAGCGGAACGATGCAAGGACTTGAGCAGGCACGATCACAGGTGTGGACATACTTTCCAGTCAAGCAAGTCAAGCGGCAACTTGAACGTTTTTTTGCCGTAGTTCGTTCTGTTACAGGCCTTGACTTGATACGGAAACAGGGCTCTGTGACAGAAGGTGCAGACATGTGTTGGACCATGCCGAATCTTACATCGGAACACATTAATGGCACTCTCCATCGCTTGGCCAACCAAAGGCTGCGGTGTTTCCTGGCTGAAGCAGATGTACTGTCTGCAGGGCCGTACCCAGGATTTTCTAAATACCGAGGTCCAAATATGAATTTTGGAGGGTTTGAAAAAAAACATTTCCCCCTTTTACATATGCATTTTAAGACATAAGAAAATCAACTAACTAACTTAAAACCATGTTAGCTAACTTAAAACCATGTCAGTGTGCAGTATAAATTATTTTAAGAAGACAACAGATTTTTATAAATGAGAATCTGGTTAAATGTTAGAAACTCAGAAAATCTGTTTTGTTGTTAAATTGAGCCAAAGATGACATATGTGTGACTCCGTCTTTGAAAACCTAGCTAAAGTAAATTTTTGTGATTTACATTATGTAAAGAACATTATTTAAACATGTAACCTTGATATATTTAATGTTGAATGAGTAAGATCATGTCAAAGATAGAAATTAATGTGAAAATATAACCAATGAGTGAAATCAAAATGTGATGCTCCTAATCTCAATATTAGATTATGAGACTTTAGCCTGGATTTCACAGACAAGAATCACATTATGTGTAGCAATTAGGACTATATTGTAGGCTAATGCTTTTTCTATTCTGAGCACAGTGGGCTACCTGCTCTTTCTGTCTCATCACCATCATCTTCTCTTTCTTTTTTCCCCAGTCTCCTTCTCTTGCCCTGTATCTTTTCTCTTTTCAAAGCTGAGATTTGTTTGAAGCAGTCTTTTCATTTTCGTCTGTATCGGTAAAAACAAAGTTGTAAATGTAAATTTACTGAAGGCTTCCAAGAAAACCAGGTCAAAAAAACGTTGTTAGTTTGCATCCCTGATTATTAAGCGCTCTTGCGGTGTTGTGATGTCAAACTTCAGTCGTTGTTCGAAGCTCCGGTTGCTGGTTGTGGCATTTGTCCCGCCTCTCCTCCACTGTGATTGGACATTGATGTTCACCCAAAGTTGAACTGTGGACGCCTATAGCGTGTAAAAATGGACAAAACCTGCCAGCTGTTGGCGCTATTGAAAAGTGCGGCGCATCCATTGGAAACTATTGAAAACACCTGTTTGTACACACCGCCTTAATAGGCTATTAGTTTGCAACTTCTATTATGTAACGTACACCTCGGAGAATTACCGAGGTCCGGACCTCTGGGGACCTCAATGGTGGGTACGGCCCTGACTGTCTGTATTACCTTTTAATCCTGAGTGCGCATTGCAACCGATGAAGAATCCTATATGAGGCATCACCAACACATTTCTGCATCTTGCGCAGCGCACATCGCAGAATGTGATGTGCTCTAAACTCTGGGTCACCTGCATATCTCTTAGCCATATAAGCTTTCATTTTACTCTGGAACAGAGTATCTGTCCTATATTGCCTAACCATGTACTCTTTCTTTTGACTCTGGTAAAGAGTATCTGTCCTATACCGTCTAAACATGTACTCTTTAATCTTTTTCTGGAATAGCGTATCTGTGCTATACCGCCTAACGTAATGTTTTATTTTGTTCCGGAAAAGAGTATCGGTGCTGTACTGCCTAACCATGTACTCTTTCTTCTTTGACTGCACAAGGACATTTGTGTTGTACCTCTTTATCATGTATTCTTTCTTTTTTTGACCAACCTCATCTATTTTGTACCGCCTAGCCATATAGTCTTTCTTTTTTTTTTTTTATTGAGGATCCTGATTGTACTTTTTCTTAATGTCTTCTCTTTTTTTGTATGCAATTGCCAACAGCTGACATACCTTTTTCTCTCGGCATGAGAAATAGTTGTCTTTATGTTGTCGTTTTGAAATTTTCAGCAATTTACGCAATTTTCTCCTTCTGTGCTTATTTCTTTTATCTATTATGTCCTGGTTTTTAGCTACTGAGTCAAGAAGATTTACTTCTTCAGCTCCAACTGGTTCTGGTAGAGCTGAAATCACTTGAGATACCTGTTCACAAACAGATGGTGAAGGTAGTTGGCCAGACTGTTGCTCCATTTCAAATGACACAGGCATGAATTCATATGTCGCCTTGTCACCACGATCATGGAAGACCTTGAGGAGTCTGTCAGTCATGTCACTTAGGTGGGTAAAAGTCAACATGACAGCAGTTCCACGACCGGTAGGATGAGGCAAGCCTTCTGCAGCTCTGGAATGGGAGTCAAAGAATCTATACCTTCCACATCTGTCTCTGAACACAGCGATGCACTCTGGAGCAACGATGAACTGTGCATGGCTGACATCTGTAGTGAGGCACTGCAGTCTTTCAGTGAGAGGAATCCACCACCCTTCCATCTCATGGGTCCCTCTGGCTCGTAGATATCCCAACGTCACTTCAGACTTCTGTACCTGATGTGCTCGGTTAAACGACGACACGCTCACCGGTACCTCCTCCATAGAGAGATGATCGAGATTAAATCGTCCTTCAGCAATAAGCTGCATTTTAGCAGCGACGTACAACGCATCACCATCCTCTAAAACACTATCGAGGTCCGGCATTTGAAACGGAATCCTTTCATTGTGATTAGCCAAGAATGTCAACACACGTGCACGTGATTTCTGGAGAAAACGTCATATCTAACATCGTTCTGGTAATGAGACGCCTGCACAGACAAAACCCTACCTTCTGCAAACATTCGACCTGAAAACAGGTACAGCAGCCGCGGTGCTTGCCTATTCAACCTGTAAATAAATAATTCATGGGATTAGACTGAGGGTCAAAATTAGCATTTTAGAATGTGTTTGTGTGAGTGTAAGAATGAGAGTGTGAGTGAGTGTGTGTGAGAATGTATGTGTGATGTGTCTGAGTGTGTGTGCGAGAGAGAATGAATGTGTGTGTGTGTGTGTGTGTGATTGAGTGCAAGAATTTATGAATGTGTGTGTGTGTGTGAGTGAGTGAATGAATGTGAGTGAGAGTGTTGAGAGAATGAATGTGTGTCTGTGTGTGATTGAGTGCAAGAGTTTGTGTGTGTGTGTGTGTGTGTGTGTGTGTGTGTTTGTGTGTGAGTGAATGAATGTGAGTCAATGATTCTTACCATCTTTTGCATCATCCCTCTTTCAAATAATTGTCTTTCCAGATTGTCAAGTTCTTCCATGGATGTGAGAGGAAAGACATCATCCTCATTGTCCACCACCAGGATTGGAGCATTGAGATGGGTGTTACCTGCAAGGGACTGGACCACTGAAGTTAGGTGATTGATCTTCATGTCCAGTTCATTTAGTGTCTCCAGAATTTTCCTCTCAACAGCTGCAATACACTAAGTTTATGTGGTAAAGTATCTTTATTAAACTTTAAAATGTAGAATGTTTCAAGTTTAGCACTTCAATTTAACATACGTGTACACTGATCAGTGATGCAACTCCAGCGTCTCACACCAGAAGCAGCTGCAAGCACAAAAAGCTCATAAATGTCTTAAAAACAACACTTACACCATGACAATAGAACCCATTATAATCAGTGATAATGTGTAGACTGAATCGTGTTGTCACGATACCAAAATTATGACTCCGATACGATACCAGACTAAAATATATATACTTCGATAACGATACTAAATGGATACCACGGTAAAAAACAAACAAAAAACAGATAATATGAATAATATGTTTTTAAAAATATGCAAAAAATTGCACAAAAAATAGCTTTCTTTGTCATGTGCTGCGCGTATATATTTAACTCTTCTACATTCAATGTTTAGTGACCGGTGGAAGCAGAGCTTTGCACACGTCCTGACACCTGCTGTCACACGTCCACGCACATTAAGAAATACAGCTCATATTAGCGCTGTCCTCCTTAAAGTACCGGTACTAATAAAAGTCTATATCGTACCGTTTGTAATAGCAGGGTATCGCAATACTTTTCTAGTATAACATTCAATACTTGACTGAATGCACCGTGACAAATTCCCATAAGCACATTCCCTGTTCCATTTCTGACAAAGTCCTGCCGCTTTGTTGTGTTCAATGTAGGCAGCTTTTAGCTGTTGCTGTCGCGGCCAAAAGTGGCCCGCCACCGATAAGATCTGGCAAAATTCTGATTTTGTTATTATTAGTTTGTTTGTTTTTCCAAAAATTATAACTGCTATTTAACTTTAATTAAGCAGGTAATCATCACCCTCTTTTATTAATATAATATAATAATAGAATGGGTGTATGTATAATATTATAATGTGTATGAAGACATATGTAGATAATACACATTCTAAAAAAATCAATAACAAATAGATGCCTAAATGTATTAGCACATTGCTAGGTGGTTGCTAAGGTGTTCTGGGTAGTTGCTAGGCGATTGCTAGGGTGGTCATCATTTGAGTTTTAAAAGCTTGCATGATGAAATTTTCCTTTTCAACATTCATTTTAGTGGCTGTTTTAGATCATGTTTGACTTTCTCCACAACGTTTTTCTGCATTCTCAATAGAGTTCAATGGGTCACATCATCAGCATTGCGATAGGAATGGCTTATGCAAATCTTATCACACTGTTGGAATACACTGGTGAAAGCATCTACAGTGATTTACGTGCCACTACAGCTTTTAAAATCTCAGGGTGATATATTAAATTAATCAATTAAAGGGTTACTTCAGCGATTAGCATATGGCTTTGTATCAGTATAAACCCTGGAGCATATTCAAATGATTGTGCTCCAGCTTTTCTTCACCAGAAAGATCAGTCTTATTTCTATAGAAATAAATGACTTACTCTGCGTTCTAGCCTTTTTTCGAATTTTCCACCCTGCTCAGTAATGTCTGAAATGTATTACATTTTTCATAATTTTTTTTACTTTGCATTCTTCCTTGGCATGTAGATGGTATTGGGTCTTGATAGGATCTCAGGACAGAGAATGTGTTCTCTAATTAATTATACAGGAAAAAATGTATTACTTTGTGTTAGATTTTACTCATGTGCAATGAATGTGTCCTCCATACACTTCATAACCTTTCGTTTTGAAGTGTTTTAGGGGTGCAGGTGGAGCTTTTGGTGTGGGTGGAGCTTTTTCTACTTTTTGTGGGGGGTATCATGAGGCTCATCATCTGATGAGTATATTTTCCTTCTGAGAGGAAAATTAGGATTATTTAGATTTTTTTTTGCAAAGCTGGATTAGATTGTTTGTGCCTTCTGACACGGGCTGAATTCACGATAAGAAAAAAAAAAGTATCTTTGTTACTCACATAAATATATTGTATGGCTTCAAAAGACTTTGAATATGGTTGTTTTTAAATTACTTTTCAATGTATCTATTTTAAAAGTAAAATATGCATTTTGACAACTTACTTGTGAATTCTTTTCCCAGGAACTTCAGATTCAGAAATGTCAGAAGTGTAGCATGCCTTTTTCCATTTTTTTGAAATATTGTCAAAAGATACTGAAAGAAACAAAGTATCTTTACTCAGTTCATGAAAGCATTAGGCTATGGGTAATTTAGTTTTAAGTGATGTTTTAATCTTTATGTACAGTGTAGTTTAACTTACCTGACTCATGCAGAATTCTGGCCTGATGTTTGGTCCAGCCTTTATCTGGCTGTGGTGCCTCCATCAACCTGACAGTCTTCAGTAACCAGTCCAAGTCTTTGAATGGAGGCCACCATGAATAGCCATCTGCGTACCAGGACTTTGCTACAGGCCCAGTTGGCCCTTCACCCACAAACTCCACTATCAGGTACATGTTTTTTTTTTGGTGGTTGTATTTGTTTTTAAGCTCCAACAACCTAGAGCCCCATAATATTGAACGACATTCATTAAATTCCAGCTGTCCGTATCCATGATTCATATACATAAAATATTTGTAACAAAACAAAAAACACATGCATTCAAAAGGAAAAATAATAATTATTGTGCGTCTAAAAGAGGGAATGAAACAAAATAATGGTCATAAGGAACTAAAAAAGCTTTCCCCTTTTTTCAGTGCTCTCCAGCTTGCAGAAATTAATTGTTGTTGAGAGGTCATCAACTCGATGGATATCAAGTTTCTGTCAACACAGAGACTTGGAATCCTGACAGCCTGAACGTGAGAGGACCCAGCCTAAGCAACAAGAGGAGAAGCCGCCTCATGACTCCAAGGCACACAAGGTGCATGTAATCAAGGGGAAATCCAGAGACTAGTGAGGTTTCTTCCAGAGGTGAGGTGTCATGGTGGTGATCCGCATCAGTTTTATTTCGGAAACTCTCATCATTTCTAAGAGTCATGTCATTTCTGGGGAAGGTCATTCTGTTCTCCATGTAAACCCCATCCTGAATGCGCTTTTCACATCCATGGTAGCTTGTGTGTCCTTTCACTTTTTTGAGAAATGCATGTGCAGGTCCATCACAAACCATCAAAATGATATTTAATGTTAACTTGACTCCCTCAAATTCAAAACCCTTACCCAATTTTTTTATTTCATTGATGAAGTCTTGTACATACTCTTCCAGGGAGCTAGGTTTACCTGCACCACAAAATAAACCTATTGTCACCGGTTCCTCCTGCACCAAGTTTTGAACGGTTCCAAGAATAGGCCAGAATTGAGTTGCTGAACTCTTATGGAGAGGCAGACCATCAATGTTCACTTGGAGCTCCAAATTGCTCATGTTTCTCAAAATGTCCAAGTTCTTGTGGAGTACTCCTAAAATAGATTGAAGTAGGCCAAAATGATAGAACTGGCCACCAGCCTTGATCTGTATTTCAGATCTGTTGGAAAGGACTGTTCCTAAAAGTGTCCTGGCATCTTTTGGCAGATTCAAGTCATCTTCACGGAGGATATTAAGTAAAGAATTTAGTGCCACATGTGTTATTTTATGCTCTGTTGCCCAGGCTGCCAAGTCGTCATCCAGGGAACTTGAATGCAGTTCAGACTCTGTGTCTGAGTCTGTGTTAGACTCACTGCTATATAAAGCATGTGCCATTCAGCCTCATCGATTTGGGACAGACAATCAATAAATTCAACATCGTCACCATCAACGATGCTGCTTGTGTCACTTTGCATGCTACCATCCTCCTCCCTCCATGATGGTGATGATACTGCATGTATTGACTGCAGTTGTTTGTCCACCTTCTCTTTTTGGCTTTTCTTCGCTATGTCCAGTATGATTGTTGTTTGCATGCCATGGTGCTGAGACATTAACAAAACAAAGTACATTGTAATGATCTGATAAATGCAGTGGTTCTCAACTCCAGTCCTGTAAGCCCCTTGCATTGCACATTTTGGATGTCTCCATTAGTACACGATTCAACTCATATAATAGATGATCTAGAAGAACAGCACATTAGATGGAGACATCTATATTGTGTAATTTTGTGGGTCCCCAAGCCAAGATCAGAATGGAGAACCAATGGCTTAATGTGTTAGTCTGTGAGTACATACAAGCACATACCTTGTTTTTGACAGTGTCAACTGTGGCTACTGTTGTTGAGTGAGTGCTGATCACTATAGACAACTTTCTGTAGTTAGGGAAACAATATAACATTAACTGTCAGTTTTGTTGTTTGAGAGTTAAGAGAACTAAACTGAAGAATGGTTAGCCAAAATCGCATTATTGTAGTATGTGTATGTAAAAATATATTTTGATCTGCCAAATTTGAATAGCACGAGACAATGTTTTTTTTTTTTTAGAGCAACAAGCTTTGAAGATTTTTTGTTTTTTACATGTTCATTTAATTAAGCTTTTATAGTTTTGTATACAAAATAATTTAGTCTTAGTCTTTTTAGGGCCCAATTACAAAATGTGCAGGGCCCAGTAGTTTTCCTGTAATTTATCATATCACCAGAGCAAATAAACAATGACATTTGATATTGACATTGGGGGGGGGGGGGGGGGGGGGGGGGGGGAAACACTCAGTCTCATGTCAATCTTGAGTACCTATAGAGTAGTATTGCATCCTTCATATCTCCTGTTGGACTTTTTTTCCCCAAAGTCCTCCCCAAGTTCAATGATCGGCCAAGAGTCGAGTTATCAATCAAAAGTATACATTTATTAAAGTAACAGCGAGTAAAAAAGGTTTCTGAGCTCAGGATTCAGACCAGCAAAGACCAGCATCAGGAAAATCCTGATGGCTTCACTATGGCTGCTCTCGAATGAATTCACAACTTTATCATGCATATTTTATATTCTTCGTCCCCTTCTCCTTCTGTCTCCTCCAATTGGGGTGTCCTGCGTCATCAGTCTCCTGGCAGCATTTCTATGAACATAGGTTAACACACACACACACACACACACACACACACACACACACACACACACACACACACAAAGAAAATACAGCTCTGGTATTTTTCCATCTTAGTAATACCCTACCCCCGCTGTCTCACCCTTGCTTGACCTCGCACCACCTATCAACAACATCAGGACGTCCGTCTCTGTGGTATGTACTGTATTTAGTGGCCTGTCAACATTTGTGTGTGTTTACTCAGAGTTTATGAGGACATGATTCAGTTTATGGATTATTGTATGCGACTAAACCTTAGCAGTAGCAAGCAAAGTGGTTTTGCACTCACAGTTTTACTCACCGCCTGCTTCCAAAGCAGGACCGAACCTTTATCGCCGGAACCGCTCCATCAAAAACACACTTCTTTGGTATGATTTGGTGAAGTCCTGTGACAGCAGTGACCGCAGGGATCTACTTTTGCGACGCGACTGAAGCGATGTTTTGAAGCTTCCCGTCATTTCTGCGTTCAAATCGGTTCAAATGCAGCGCTGCCTTTCCGGAATGCAGCGCTGCCTTTCCGGAATGCAGCGCTGCCTTTCCGGAATGCTGAAGCGTTGAAGTCGCTTGATGTCACCCATAGGAATAAAGTGGAGTGCGACGCGGACTATAGCAACATAAGTGTTCACGGACGAGTGGATCTGCAGCTGAGAGAGTGTTTATGGGCGTGCATTTGCTCTCTCGCCTCTAGTCACGGCAAGCGCAGCCATCCGGGAGAAGAGCCCGTATGGCCCATACAAGGACCTTCCGCTCTGTCGACATCAAGCCAACCCATACTCGAAAAAAACTCTTCGAAACTTGTGAGAAACTGGAAGGAGTATTTTTGACACAGAAATACTCCATCAAACGCCCAACATTAATTTTTTAGACTTTGTCTATGTTTAGGATGGGAATCCAAGTCTCTCTCTCTCTCTCTCCCCCCCCCCCCCCCCATTTCTGGGAAGCACGTGTAAATCACTCTCCTTCTTGATTAGAGACGAGGTGACATGCTTGCACATGCACACTTCATTACAGGTAGGTCAAATAAGTTTGTTCTGTTTCATGGCATTGTTTTCCGTATAGTAAATGTTTTAATGATGATGGTCGGGAGAATGGGGCCAGCACATCTGCTAAAGGAGTTTCGCATCAAGGGAGCATTTTAACTGCATGGCAAGAACTAATGTTAGTGACTCACTTTCCTCTCATTGAAGCTTGCAAAGGGCACTCTTCTGCAAACTTAGTTCCAGACCCAATTCAATCTGAAAAAGCTAACGTTAACTTGATGTATTCGTAGGCAAAATAGAATAGCAGGTGTTGAGACCAGTTGAAGCTAAACACAGTAGTTACAGTGGCCCTGCAGAAACGAGTTTGAGTTTGGACACTCCTGAACTTGTGTACATACCCATATGGAAAAGTCTCGCTAAAAACATGTGTGATTCTTATATGTTCCAAAAGAAAACTATAAGGATCATATATGCTGCAAAAAACACATATACAAATTGTGCAATATTCATGTATTTTCAATCATATATGTCCTACACTGTAAAAAATATATATGCTGGATTGTGTTAAATACAACCCCTGCAAATCAGTGAGATTTTACTTTAGTAAATTAATTAGCAAGTAAAACAAATAAAAATGGGTAACCCTAACGCAAAGAAAATATTTCCTTATATATGTGAATGATAAATATATTAAATTATTTAACTGCATATTAAAAATATACAGGATAAATATATTACAATATTTAATAATACATGAGGAATTGCTGCTTTCAATTAGAAAAATATGTGACAATATATTTACTTCACTATACGACAATATATCTCCCTCTATTAAATTGAGCAAAAACACATGAAATAACAATTAATTTTAACATTTAACCTCCTTTAAATCAGAAGTAAAGCATGATGGGAAGTAGAAATTTGTTGTAACTCATTCTGTAAAGATGGGTGTACATGCATTCACATTAATATGGGAAATTCAATATACAGTAAGGCTACACAATAAAGGATACAACTTAATGGATATTACATGTAATACTATTTATATCTTAATTACTAAATATTGTATGTGTTAAAATATAGCCATATTTTATAAATATAGTCAATATGCATACATTGCAGTAGCTATATTAAAAAAGGCTTTAGTTTTTCTTTATTACTTTATATTTCCTTTAATATAGGCTATTTTGCATATAATTGCAGTATATTCCCATATATTTGTTTCATAATGTTCTACCCATACAAACTATTTGTTAACAGTAATATCAGCAATATTTAAAAAATAATAATTAAACACTCAAAAATTGCATTAGTTCTGTCATCGCAAAATGCGCATGCGTCACCGCGCCGCGGCCAGGAGGAAATCAATGGCCTATATGCACACGCAGGCGATTACGTACTTCCGCTAAAATCTCCGCCAGCTAAGCTACTTCCGCTACCACACTACTGAGGTCATTTTTTCACCTGCAAAGCGATAGTTATGGCAAAAAAAACGTTTAAATTCCAGCGAACTGACAGCACTACAGCTGAACATTGTTGTGTGCCTTTGTGTCAAGCCTTGAGTAAGTAGTACTTAGTTTCCACACATTTCCATCTGATGCGGAAATAAGGCGAAAATGGCTTGTCGCTATACGGAGGGACAACTTTTCAGTTACTCCCCATACCCGAGTATGTAGCCGGCATTTTAAAAAAGAGGATGTTCGTGAGCCGGGGTCCGAGACAGGGAGACGGCTATTAGTTAAGGGAGCTGTTCCCGCATTGTTTGAGTGGAACAATTTCACCCTTCCCACTTCAAGACCGGGGGTATGGGAGAGGAGAGAGCGGCCCCCGCCAGCGGTGTCGCGGTTGATATCCCCATGGACCACGACTACGCTTCTGCTCCAGATCCTGCCGTTTTTGATTTAGCCCTTGAAGACAACGTGTCTCTCAGAGAGGAGATCCTGAAGCTGAGGGATCAAGTCGAAAAGCTGACGATGACTCAGCGCTTTGGGATTCATCGTTTTGCTGCCTCAGACAAGGACATACGTTTCTTCACGAGGTAAGATATAACCAGCTGGAATAAAGTTTACTTACTAATCTTTGACTTGACTAAACTTTTGTCAGTATCCTTGCATCTGTGTTATTGTCAAACATACTGTGCGTGCGTGTGTGAATGAGTGAGAGATGATGTAATAATGGGAGTGATAATTCTCAGTATCCTTGGATTGGTGTTATTGTCAAACATACTGATTGTCACGTAGTGCATTTGCAGCAACATATATAGTTGTGTGTGTGTGTGTGTGTGTGTGTGTGTGTGTGTGTGTGAGACAGAGAGTGAGATATAAAGTAATAATGGGAGTAATAATTAACAACATTTAAATAATATCATCTAATATTTCATAGGAAAATGTATGCATAATTTATTTCCCTATTCACTTGTTGTGTCTCCCAGAATGCCTAATAAATTATTTAAGTTCCTGATTAATGCTAAACTATTTGAAAAGTAAAAATGATAAATGATGATACAAGATGTAAAAGCTAATATCTTAATTGTATTTGTTTAGATTTGCATCCTATGACCTGCTGATGAGATTCTGGGCCTTAATCGAACCCTCGCTACCATCTATGGTCAGTGTGACTCAAGCACAGAGAGGCACCTTAACAGAGCCAAGTTCCACTGTTGTAAGTACCGTATTTTCCGGACTATAAGTCGCTCCGGAGTATAAGTCGCATCAGTCAAAAAATGCGTCATGACGCGGAAAAATCATATATAAGTCGCACTGGACTATAAGTCGCATTAGGGCAGAGCTGGAGCCGCGCGCATGCGAGCACGCGAGCACCCGCGCGCGCATGCGACCACCTGCTCGCGTGCACTCGCTCGTGCCCGCTTCACTGCATAACCCGAGCAGAAGAAAGAAAGTTTGAAGTGAGTGAGAAACTTGTAAGGGACTGGCGAAAAGCAGAGGTTACTTTAATTGTGATGAAGAAGAAAAAGAAATCTACTTGCGGACTGTAAGCAAGATGGCCAGAGCTGAAGGAACGAGTCCACAGAGGCTTGAACTCTCTGCCGGGAGAGACGAATGCTGTGAGAATCGTTCTCCGCTGCATGTTTTACTACATGCTGTTTGTATTTTGCAGAATAAGATTTCCTTTATGGGAGCATTTTGTTTGTGTTCAGTCTTTCTAAGTTGTTGTGTATAAGTAAATATTAGGCTACAGGAGCAGCATAGAGCGCATTCTCGCGGCTATATGTTTATTCTTGTCAGTCAGTATGAATTAAATTTGATATATAAGTCGCACCTGACTATAAGTCGCAGGACCAGCCAAACTATGAAAAAAAGTGCGACTTATAGTCCGGAAAATACGGTAGTTATTTACATGGACCATACAATACAACTTAAAGTTCAGGGCTAATGAACATTGCTTTCAATATATACATTTTATTTCTTTTGAACAGACTCGTTCCCTGCAGCCCATTGATGAGATGTTCTTGTTTCTCAACTACCTTGCGCTGGGTTCAAAACAACGTGACCTTGCTGACCAGTATGGAGTCCATCAGTCCACAGTCAGTCGGATCATCACAACATGGAGCAACTTTCTTTACACTGTGCTAGGGTCTGTGAGGATCTGGATACCAGAGGAAAAAATAAGGGAACATCTGCCAGCTGAGTTCAAGGACTATGCAGACACTACAGTCATCCTGGACTGCACGGAGCT
Source organism: Pseudorasbora parva (assembly GCF_024679245.1). NCBI lineage: Eukaryota > Metazoa > Chordata > Actinopteri > Cypriniformes > Gobionidae > Pseudorasbora > Pseudorasbora parva. The sequence goes on along the minus strand of NC_090176.1, from coordinate 11,078,698 downwards.
GAGGTGCCAGTGCCCTTCATCACCTTTTCTCCAGAGTGAACTGTTCTCTGCATACAAGTCCCACTGTACGCTGAAAGGGCTGCTCGGAGTAGCTCCACATGGGGCGGTCACATTTATCTCCCCCCTGTATGCTGGTTCCATCAGTGACAAACAGATCACGCGAGAGTCTGGAATTATCTCCCTTTTGAGACCTGGGATGGCCATTATGGTTGACTGAGGTTTCCTTGTTGATGACCTTGTCCCTTGCAAGATTAATAGGCCAGCATTTCTCTCTGGAAAATCCCAGATGTCGGACTGTGATGTAATGGAGTCGCAAGCAATTGCACGCCTCAGGGTGCATGTTTATCGTCTAATACGCCATGTTAAAGAACACAAGTTCTTTGACACAGAAGTTCCACTTAGGCTTTTTGGCAACATTAATCAGCTGTACACTGTTGCTTGTCTCCTGACGAATTATGAAAACGGGCCTCTTGTAAAGGCTTGGGCAAAGAAGCCAACATAGCCCTATAGAAACACATTGTCTGTAAATAGCAAAATCAAATTTTAATGTAAAAAATTGACCACAACATGTCTAGAAATCTAATGAGAATCGAGCAATAATGAGATGTTTATTGTTAACTTTTACAAATGTATACAAATGTTCATTGGTAATTTATTTACATTTTTTGTAATCACTTTGTTTAAATGTACCTTTGTATATATTTTGTTCTATAATTTTTTCATTCATTTTATAGTACCTCATGTTATGTATGCACTGCTGTACATTGCATATACGCTTTGAATATAAAGTACTGAGTCATTTGTATTTTATATGTACTTTGGTTCATCTGTGCTTTTAAGCCATCTGTATAATAAACACATAAATGTTTACATAATAAATAGTTTCAATGATTTGACTTTACATTTAATTTCCTTCTTCACATTTTTGGAAAAGCCTTTTATAATGAATAGCCTTTCCTGGCCAGAATTGGAGGTATATATCTATTATTGATAACACCACAATTTTTTTTTTACGGCTCCCAAAAAATGTATTTCATTCTGGTCGTTACAAAGAAGTTATAAAATATATATATATATTTTTTTGTGGTACTTATGAATTACCTAAAAACAACAACAAAATAACATTCAAAGGAAAGTTTAATTAATTAATAATATATTACATATATTCACACATGACATTCATAGGAAGGAATATATGTAATTTAATAAATTAATAATATAACATATACACACACATTACAATATTTTCAGTACTATGAAATATAACATACAATATAAAATACTTTAACCAAACAAATGTACAAATTTATGTGAAATAATAATTAGAACTGACAGTAAAAGAAATCATTCTGTAAAAGTGTGACAGGCTATTATCAACTAATTATTTAGGTAAGCATGGAGGTAGCAATAAAAAAAGAAATGGTCAATTTTTTCTTTCATTGTTTTGGTAATTTCAATGTCTCTGGGAATCCTCTGAATACAACTCAGTTACAGTTAACTAAACACTCAGTTTCAGTCAGTGTCATGTCAATCTTGAGTACCTATAGAGTAGCATTGCATCCTGCATATCTCCGAAAAGTCTTTATTTTTTTTATAATTATATAAGAAAGATGCGCTGTTCCGAGTCTTTCGGGAAAAAAGCCGAGCGGGTGGGGGCGTATCGTGTGAGCGGAGCTAAATAATGACGTGTGCGCGCAGCTGTTATTGTGTTGAGCGCGTCGTAAAGCTGTATCATCCCTAACAGCGGGAACAAAACTTTATTCAAAATAAAAATATGGCTTTTAATCAGATACAGCCATACATCTATGATCCGGAATCAGACCCAGAGGCTGCTGTTGAACAGGAGCAGCAGCAAAAACGACTAGAGCAGGACGTCTGTATGTGGTACAAGTTATACACTAACTATATAATATGCTTAGCGGCTTGTGTTATTTACATATTTATACTTGAATTATATCGTCGTATTTTTGTCTTTGAAGGTGTACATGTGGGAAGTGCAGTTGTGCACGTGTGTGTGTGTGTTTACGCGTGGTTTGTGTAGACAATTGTAACGTTAGTAAGCGGACTGGTTTTGCACAGCAGGCTAAGTTAGTGTTTACATAGAAAGACACAGAATAGTAGCGCATTTGAATGAAGAAGCGCGCTTATTTAGTTCAACATATTTCCCCACTCTTTGTGTATTGTTGTTTGGAGTGCTTTTACAATACACAAACAAAGTTACACATATAGTGGCCAGCTAAACAAATGTACACGCACTACACATCGCATGCTCCATTGATCAATTAACTATACGTGATCATGTTTGGGCTACTTAATGAGCATAGGCAAAAACACAGACATTTGAAGCAGTCTAACTCACCGCCCGCGGTTCTAACGTTGGGACCTTTATCGTTGGGACTGCTCCATCCTTCAGCATTAGGCGATCAAAAAAAATCCGGCGTCGAGCTGGGCCTTGTTTATGAAACAGTCGGCACCGAAATGCAGCGAACAGATATAAACATTCGCGCAACTCAGTTGCTGATCTGGAAAAGCAAATTCCATCCACTGTTGCCTTACCGCGGGGATTTTGGGGAATCTGTGCAGGACTGTCTTGGTCTGGCAACCAAAAACGCACTTTTTTGATGTCATTGTTAATTGTGCACATCACCTGTGCAGCGCAGCCTACGAGCCAGCGCTTTGATGGGCGTAGCCTGTTACTTTCGCTCTCTCCCTCTCTCTCTCACGCTCTTCCGGTAGAATTGTCCGTAAGGCCCATACAAGGAAATTCCGCCCCCATTAACGTCAAAGGGGACGCATGATCGCAAAAAACTTGCCGAAACTTATGACTAACCGGAAGTAGTATTTTTGACAAAGAAATACTCCCATCAAACGTCCACCTTAACTTTTGAAACTTTGTCCATGTTTAGTATGGGATTCCATGTCTTTAACAGTGTAAAAAGATCAGTATGCATGAAACAGCATTTCACCCCCCCCCCCCCCCCCTTTAATATATGGGCAGTCAACATAGCTTGCTACATTGGGGCATTTAATTTCAACTAGGCCAAACACAGACTGCCCCTTTGGATCATACACGATGCCATCAGGTGATGACCCTATCCAGGGTGCGTCTGGGTGGATAAGAAAGCCACATGGATAGTGGTTAACCTCCCTTGCTCTGCAGTACTCCTCTACTGCTGCAGGTTCCATGTCAAGCCCCCTCCGCATGTCTGCAGTCTGATGGCAAGGTCTAAGAAGCTTTTTTGCAAGATTTTCAGCAGAGCTCTGTGCCCTGGTGTGACAAACCTCTGAATTTGGAGGAGGTGATGCGGGGCCGCCTTAGTTGGTGCCATTCAATGCAGGAACTTTGCTCTTTTGTACCGTTGGCAATTTTGTGTGCTGTCTCTAATGTTGTTGCCAGGGACATCATGTGGTGCTGCTGATGTTCAGTGCAGACAAAAGAGCAGGTAGAGGGCCCCAGCGTGTAATCATGAAGTGGCAGCTGTGGGAGAGAAGGAGCATCTGTTACCCCTTTTCCACCAAGGCAGTGCTGGTGCTAAATCGGAGCCAGAGCCTAGTTTCAAATCGGTTCTTTGTGTTTCCACAGCCAAAGCACCAGCTCCGAGCCAGGAAAAGTGGTTCTTAAGTAACACCAAAACATTGCTGGGCTAGAAGTAAGAACCGCTTGCGTCACCGGCTGGGGGCGGCGTTACCGTGATCAACAAGATGAACACAAACCTGTGACCGCCATTTTTTCAATAGCAGCTAATCAAGCTAACAGCTGCTGGATTGTAATCTCCGTCTATACAAATCATGGAGAGCTGCACAAATGCGTTGGATTTGCGGCGTTTTAATGCTGATGTAGGATCATAAAGCCATGGGCCACTGAGGGAAGGCTTGTTCGAGATGCATCGGCGCGCGCTGTGCAGACTGATTGCGTATGACATCAAAGTAGAGCGAGCGCCAACGACCCCTTATGCTTTTGAATCGCTCGCGCAGTATTTGGATATCATATGTGGGTTGGTCTGCGCAGCGTCAATGCATTAGATAGAACACGCCTGGAAATTGTGTGTGTGTGTGTGTGTGTTTCCCGCTGCCTCGCTAGCAGTAGAGTCCTGCAACGGGTCGGGTACCCGCGGGCATAAAAGTGGCTAAAACAGGTGGATTGTGACATAAATTATAAAATACACGGGCGGGGTGTGGGCGGATAATTAATTCCGTGCGAGCGGGTAGAAGCGCGGATGAAAAATATGTGCAATATTTTTCTGTGCTGTGGCAAGGCGGAGGAGCGAGCGAGACCGGGGCGTGATGGCGAATGAGTGTCACCTGTGAGACACACCGGTCTCAAATCCTCTCACGAGGGAGCTCGGCGGCATATAAGGACGAGAGATCACCAGACCTGGATTTTACGTTGAGTTGTGTTTGTTTTATTATGTGTGTGCGTGGCAGATGTCCGTGAGGGGCCGCGTTACTTTCGCTTTGTTTGGTTAAGTCTTTTAAATGTTCGCCGGTTCTCGAAAAACGATCAAAACGATCCGGTCGTCCTTCTTCCCCCCCCAAACATACTGTATTACAATTTCTATGTCCAATTTACCATTACACATACACGCAACAACTATTTGCCATTTGATCCATCACGTCACCACCACTGTGACTTTTGTTGATGCCACTCGTAGCCCAGATGGAGCGAGCGTTGCAGGATAAGCAATGGATGAAGTAAAAGTAAAGTTGGTGAGTGAAGTATATAAAATTGTTGACAACGAGTCTATAAAGGCACTTTAGCCTGTTTCTTTAACCCATTCATGATACTGTTGATGTTGAGAGAAGTGCAATATTAAAAAAAATAAAGCATTTTAATTGAAATGATTTTAGCATGTGTGATTTATTGCGAGCAGGGATCGGGTAACGGGCAAATATTAACGGGTCTGGGATGGACCCGTGCAGGACTCTGGTATGACGTAAGACCTGGCTCTGTTGTGGCTCTTAGCATGTGGAAAAGAAAACGGTTCTTAGAAGGCTCTCAAGTCGAACCAACTTAGAACTGACACTATCACTGGCTCCGAACTAGCACCCGGTTCATTCTGGTGGAAAAGGGGTATGTGTGTGGACATGTTTTCGGCACTCTCTTTGCTGGCATGTGATAAGATAGCACACTTCCTTCTTGCACATTTCCAAATGCAGAAGCAACCAGAGGAACATTAATGTCCATAGCCATAGTTGTTATCAGCGGAGCCACATCACTTGGAAGATCATGGTACACTTCATCCACCCTGAGTGTGGAAAGTTCAGGCAGAGGTGAACTGACACCTTTATACAAGTTGCTCCTATGGAAAAGACCACACACACACACACACACACACACATGTTGGTCTGTGGTTTACAGGGACTCTCCATAGGCGTAATGGTTTTTATACTGTACAAACCGTATTTTCTATCCCCTTACACTGCCCCTGCCCCTAAACCTACCCATCACAGGAAACATTCTGCATTTTTACTTTCTCAAAAAAACATAATTTAGTATGTTTTTAAGGCCATTTGAATTATGAGGACATTTGATATGTCCTCATAAACCACATTTATAGTGTAATACCAGTGTAATACCCATGTAGTTATACAAATTTGTGTCCTCATAAACCACATAAACAGGCTCACACACACACACACACACACACACACACACACACACACGTTGGTCTATGTGGTTTACAGGGACTCTCCATAGGCGTAATGGTTTTTATACTGTACAAACCGTATTTTCTATCCCCTTACACTGCCCCTGCCCCTAAACCTACCCATCACAGGAAACATTCTGCATTTTTACTTTCTCAAAAAAACTTCATTTAGTATGTTTTTAAGGCCATTTGAATTATGAGGACATTTGATATGTCCTCATAAACCACATTTATAGTGTAATACCAGTGTAATACCCATGTAGTTATACAAATTTGTGTCCTCATAAACCACATAAACAGGCTCACACACACACACACACACACACACACACACACACACACACACACACACACACACACACAATTTCTCAAAAACACCCAAAAAGATAATTAAACTGACACTTTGCCATAGCAACAGTATATAAAATATCAGGAATCCATTCGTAGGTCTATATCTGTCATGTTTTCACATTATACTGATGAAGTTTGAAGTAAATCGGGTGAAAGTAAGACAGTGATTCAAATTTTTTTCAAAAAGTGACACATCCTGCTGCCAGTTGGTGGTGCTATAACTTTGACTGAATATTGGCATGTTTATGTCTTCAGGCCAGGACTCTTGTCAAACATGTGAAGTTTGAGGCAGATCAGACATTGTATGCCTGAGGTACAACAACTTCCTGTGTCATGGCGAAACATCAACATTTGTGAGGCCGCCACGGACACACCCTTCAGGGAAAACTCAAGATCTTCCCAATTTAACACCACAAAGGCCTTTAGATTAGACTGTGCAAATACGATGTTGATATGATTAAATCTCTAGGAGGAGTTTGTTAAAGTACAACGTCTGGCAATGGCAAAAACTGCACCAATTTACCAAAGAAAATTCAAAATATCTCAGCTCCTGTTGGTTTTTCAGATTTGGCGCCTTGGGTCTTTTTTGTAGGTATTGGGCTGTTGAATGCGTCTACCGAATTTTCATACTCATACATGAAACGTAGCACGAATGACGCTTAATTTAAATTTTGTAGGTGGCGCTATCGAACCATTTTGCCACACCTAATTCTGAAACCCATAACAGATGTATGTTTTCACCACTTCTGATGTGTGTGCAAAGTTTCATGAGTTTTCATGTGTGTTTAGGCCCTCAAAAATGTAATTCATTTGGGAAAAGAAAAATGATGGTTTGAGCAATTACAGTGAGGTCCTCACACCTTAAGCCCTAAATATCTGAGTTCCTGTTCGTCGGAGATAATGACTGTAAATTAGAAAGTTGTTCGGCTCAAAGAGAACAATATATATACAGAGTTTGGTGACTGAAGATAAAACTAACCCCCCCACTTTTGACAAAAGATTGCATTACTTTTGTCAAAAGATGGCGCTACTGAGCTCCTCCACCATGCCCGTTTTTAAGTCTTTGTCCATATCTACTGGACAGCATGTCTGATGTGTGTGTTGAGTTTCATGTAATTTGAAGCATTTTAAGAGTCTCAAAAGCAGCGAAAAAGAATGTTATAGTTTGATGTGTTGCCGTGGCAACAGTATATACAATATCAGGAAGTACTTACCAGCTTTTTATCTGCTATGTTTTGACATTATACTGATGAAGTTTGAAGTAAATCGGGCAAAAATAAGATGGTGATTTCAAAGCATTTTGAAAGTGACACACTTCCTGCTGCCAGTTGGTGGCGCTATAACTTTGACTCACAAAAGTCATATCCATGTGATCGGGCTCTTACAACGAACACACAGCTGAAGTTTAATCAAAATGAATTAATGAATGCAGAAGTTATAACACACTTCCTGTTTCCCTTTTCTCGCCATAAATTCATCTCCTCGCCACAGCCTAACCGTTTGAGATATCAAAAAGTTGCTCGCAATTTAGCATCCTCAGTGTCTTGACTTCATGCTGACCGAGTTTGGTGCTGATCGGGTGAATCGTCTAGGAGGAGTATGTTTAAATTCCACAGCATGCGTTTTCCGAACAACCCATAACAGCTCACTTCCTGTTGGGCTGACACATAACTTAGAGCATGAAAGTTGTTCGGCCCAATGAGATCTATATGTGTACCGAGTTTCATACATGTACGTGCCAAGTGTGTTTGATTTATAGACCATGTTTTCAGACCCCACTTTAGGGGGCGCTGTCGAGCCCCCCTGCCAGGCCCGGGTACCAGCATTGGTCAGGCCCTGATGGCCGCAGATTCCGATGTGTGTGCAAAGTTTCAAGAGTTTTCGAGCATTATAAGGGCCCCGAAAGTGCCAGAATAGTCGAAAAAGCTAAATTGTCCTTAGAAGAACAATAGGGCTCTGCGCCCTTTCAGGGCTTGGGCCAGATATATATACAGTGATATATATACAGTGAAAGCTGACATGCTGACAAACAAAATAATTGAAGTCATGGGGTTCTCTGGGGAGGCAGAAACTTGGCCTATAAAAAAAAAAAGGCTCCGTCATAACTTTCTTTACTCCACAAAGGCCCCTGTGCCGTTGTTGGGCAGAGATTTGTTAATCAAATTAGGAGCCAGCCTTTTGTGTTCACCCGATGGTATAATCATCTCCTTCCCAAATGGTACGATTCATAATTGTTCAAAAGAAGGGGGGTTAGCGGCAAGCCAAAATGGTCAATGGCTACTGACCCCAGCAAAAGAAGGGGAGGGGCTGATATATATACTGGGTGGAGCTGGACTTGGGGGTTAAGCCTGACAACCTCTGGAAACCCTGGATTTCAAGTTTAGAAACGTACATACCACCACCAGACCCTTTTATTGCACCCTAAATTATGACAGGATGGGACATCATTTATGAAGAATATTTTAGTCAAATAAAGGGACAGAAATGGGAAGTAAAAGGACAAGGGTTATTGATAGGCAAAATAGGGGGTAGTTGGCTGAGTTTTACTAACTTCAGAACAGGAAAATTGGTACAACCTAACAGACACAGCAGATTACCTGTTATTAGCTGCCACAACAAGGAAAGATTGTTTAGGCGAGAAAAAAAAAAAAAATTATATTAAAACAGCTGTTGGACTCTTGCTTTAAGGTCAGTAAGGGTAAGCTACAGGTGTGCAGACAGCAGGTTACCTTCCTGGGATGAACAATTGTGTCTGGGGGTAGTGGACTGTCAAATCACAGAAAATACATTTTGAATCACCCAAAGCAGGCACTATGTCCCCATGTAGGCACTCCTGACTGAACCGCTAAGGCATATGATTAATGATGAGGGCATGAGAAATCCAAAGGCACGATTGAAATGGACTACAGAAGGGGAAAAATCATTCATAGAATTGAAGCAAAAGCTATCCATGGCAGCAAATACAGAGTGCTGACTACTCAAAGAAATTCTACCTAGACATGTCAGAATCGGGTCAAAGTGCATGTAGTGTCTTATTCCAGAAAGCACGGGGTAGCAGGAGGGTTTTGAAATACATAAGTGTGCTGCTTGATCCGGTAGAACAGAGACAACCACCATGTTCTACAGGGAGTGCAGAATTATTAGGCAAGTTGTATTTTTGAGGATTAATTTTATTATTGAACAACAACCATGTTCTCAATGAACAAAAAAAAAAAATCATTAATATCAAAGCTGAATATTTTTGGAAGTTTTAGTTTTTAGTTTTAGCTATTTTAGGGGGATATCTGTGTGTGCAGGTGACTATTACTGTGCATAATTATTAGGCAACTTAACAAAAAACAAATTTATACCCATTTCAATTATTTATTTTTACCAGTGAAACCAATATAACATCTCAACATTCACAAATATACATTTCTGACATTCAAAAACCAAACAAAAACAAATCAGTGACCAATAAAGCCACCTTTCTTTGCAAGGACACTCAAAAGCCTGCCATCCATGGATTCTGTCAGTGTTTTGATCTGTTCACCATCAACATTGCGTGCAGCAGCAACCACAGCCTCCCAGACACTGTTCAGAGAGCTGTACTGTTTTCCCTCCTTGTAAATTGCACATTTGATGATGGACCACAGGTTCTCAATGAGGTTCAGATCAGGTTAACAGGGAGGCCATATCATTAGATTTTCTTCTTTTATACCCTTTCTTGCCAGCCACGCTGTGGAGTACTTGGACGCGTGTGATGGAGCATTGTCCTGCATGAAAATCATGTTTTTCTTGAAGGATGCAGACTTCTTCCTGTATCACTGCTTGAAGAAGGTGTCTTCCAGAAACTGGCAGTAGGACTGGGAGTTGAGCTTGACTCCATCCTCAACCCGAAAAGGCCCCACAAGCTCATCTTTGATGATACCAGCCCAAACCAGTACTCCACCTCCACCTTGCTGGCGTCTGAGTCAGACTGGAGCTCTCTGCTCTTTACCAATCCAGCCACGGGCCCATCCATCTGGCCCATCAAGACACACTCTTATTTCATCAGTCCATAAAACCTTAGAAAAATCAGTCTTGAGATATTTCTTGGCCCAGTCTTGACGTTTCAGCTTGTGTGTCTTGTTCAGTGGTGGTCGACTTTCTGCCTTTCTTACCTTGGCCATGTCTCTGAGTATTGCACACCTTGTGCTTTTGGGCACTCCAGTGATGTTGCAGCTCTGAAATATGGCCAAACTGGTGGCAAGTGGCATCTTGGCAGCTGCACACTTGACTTTTCTCAGTTCACGGGCAGCTATTTTGCGCCTTGGTTTTTCTACACGCTTCTTGCGACCCTGTTGACTATTTTGAATGAAACGCTTGATTGTTCGATGATCACGCTTCAGAAGCTTGGCTATTTTAAGACTGCTGCATCCCTCTGCAATATATCTCACTATTTTTGACTTTTCTGAGCCTGTCAAGTCCTTCTTTTGACCCATTTTGCCAAAGGAAAGGAAGTTGCCTAATAATTATGCACACCTGATATAGGGTGTTGATGTCATTAGACCACACCCCTTCTCATTACAGAGATGCACATCACCTAATATGCTTAATTGGTAGTAGGCTTTCCAGCCTATACAGCTTGGAGTAAGACAACATGCATAACGAGGATGATGTGGTCAAAATACTCATTTGCCTAATAATTCTGCACTCCCTGAAGGTTTGTAGCAGGATTGGCCAAGATAGTCGAAAAAAGTTCCAATATTGTCATGGGTCACCAAATGACAATATTGACCAGTCATTCTGTGGTGTCAGCTCTGCATCATTCACTTTCTCTCCAATGAGACAAAGGACGTATGATGAAAATTTTGACAGCCACTAACATCAGCTATACACATGATGGAGTGAATATGGAGTTGATGTGTGAAGGGGAGTCACATGACTGCTCACCAATTACTGAAGTGGTTTCAAAAAATTAGACCAGACTTAAAGGCAGACAAGTTGACAGGAGAAGGGGTGATGGAGCTATTTACAGACAGCTGCTGTTACAGACATACCTCAGGGTCTTTATGTGAAGGGTATGCTGTAGTTGAGGCTGTGAATGGTCAATACTATACAAGAAAATATCTGCATCCACAGGCCCGAACTGGCTAAATGACTTACCAATTGCACTAATGATTATTTGTTCCTCTGTTAACAGATGTACAGGGTCCCCCCCATATGAGTTATTGACTGGCCAACAATTTCCAGGTCCAGCAGCAGGACTTCCGTGTGAAGATACACTAACACTGGCTGCCAAACCATTTTTTGACAAACTAACTTCTTTGATAAATGTTTTTCCCCTCAGATTTCTGACAAGCTCCCTGACACACCGCCCTGCAGCTCGGAGTGGGTCCGTATGAGACAATTTCGGAGAAAGTGGTCTGCCCCGCGGTGGTCTGCCCCACTGTGTGTTAAAGCCAGGACATCCCATTGTGTTCAGTTAGAGGGCCGTGGTGACACTTGGTATCATATTTCTTCTTGTGTTGTGTGTGATCCACCCAGCAGGTCATTGACTGAGACCAGGATGGACCTGGCTGCCCAGGTCCAAGAGGGGGACAAACAGATAAGGGGGACAAACAGATACAAACTCCTGGGAATTCTGAGGACACAGGTTGGGCACCACAAATGACAGACAGTAACTCGATTGAACATCACACCAACTCACTCTAACATACAATTCAAAACAGGAGACATTTTTGAAACACCTGAATCAGAGCCAATTGCTCATTGTATAAGTGCAGACTGTGCATTGGGGGCAGGGATAGAAAAACAAATTTGTGAGAGATATGGGGTGTTCAAAATAAAACAGCAGAGAAAACAACCTGGACAGTGTGCAGTAACAAGAGAGGGAGACAGGATTGACTAAATTCTGGTGTACTGGCTTGCCCTCGTACAGTACACTCACAGAGAGCCTAAGAGATGAGAGAGTGGTGCGTGGAGAACGGAGTGAAAAGTGTGTCAGTACCACGGTTAGGCTATGGATTAGACAAATTGGAATTTAAAGAAGTGATCAAGATATTGGGGGAAGTGTTTGAAGGGACAGAGATAAAGATCACGGTGTAAAGCCTATTGAAGAGGGGGGAAGAGAAAAGGAGATCTTTTGGGGTTAATTTTGTGATTGTTAACATTTTTTAACATTTTTTTCTTCATAACAAAATATTCAGTATTTTTACTCATTGTTTTATATTGCTTAAGGATATTACAGATTGTTTTGTTTATTATAATTTTGTGTCAACTGTGACCAGAGTGTTTCGGAGTTTCAAAGACTCATCCTCAACCAACAACGTCAATGAGGCTGTGGGAAAATTGTAAAGTGCTGGGAATGGTAACCCTTTCGGCTATAATATTAGTAGGAACCATATTTGGTATCATAGAAAAATACTATGAAAAGGAGGACGGTAAGCAAAAAAGAGATAAGGTGACTCAGGAAATGAACCATCCAGGGGGAGTAAAGCTAGTGCTAGAAAAAATGGAAGGGAAAGATGCTATGTGGGAATTTGACTTATGTGAAGTTATTGATTGTGGAGAAACTCCGATAGCCTGGACGGGGTACGATGTATATGGTTGCTTATGGCCCTCTACCACTTTAGAGCCATCTAGGCCATGGTGCCATACATGGCCCTCTACACTGGACTAAATACATCACTTATCAGTCGCCTTCAACTGGTACAAAACGCTGCCGCACGTCTTCTCTCTAACACATCTAAACGGTCACACATCACCCCTGTCCTCCGCTCGCTTCACTGGCTCCCAGTGCAGTTTAGGGTGGAGTATAAAATCCTATTGTTTGTGTTTAAGGCCATCCATGGTTTGGCCCCAGTATATCTCACTGAACTAGTAAAAATATATCAGCCAGCCAGGACACTCCGTTCCTCTGATCAAATTTCTCTGGTTACCACAACATACAGGTATAAAAAGTTTGGAGGCCGGTCATTTAGTGTTCTAGGACCTAAGTTGTGGAATGCACTCCCTGTGCACCTTCGAAACATCACGGTGCTGAGTATTTTCAAAGCACATCTGAAAACACACTTTTTTAATCAAGCTTTTGACTTTTAGTCTTGTTCTTGTTTGTTTGTATTTGTCTTTATGTTGTTGTTTGATGTTTGTTCTGGAAAGCGCCTTGTGCACCTTTTGGCTGCTGTAAGGCGCTATATAAATAAATTATTGATTGATTGATGGCATGACATTAGTTGGTTCACCAAACCAGGGTTTGTAAAGAAGGTACTAAGCTCACACTGGAAATCTAATAATATCTTATTTAGACTCTCCCTGTTTAGAGGATATGGCGATGGATGGGATAAGAAAAAGATGAATAAGATAGTAATTCGACTCAAAGATGGAGGGGATGCAGTGAACACCTATAAAACAATAGGGGTAGACATTTCGGGCAAAGATCCATTAGGTTTGATAAGGATAAGGAGTGTGGATGCCCCAGTTACAATTGGTGCGGAAATGAGAAACTTAACCAATGAAAAGGTGATAACTCCATCTGATTATACAAACTTGACCCCGCACGACTGATTGGCAATTGCTACAGGATATAAGGAGGAAAGTTTATGGTTGAATTGGATTGAAAATACTGCATCTGAGCAGGGTATGAAAGGGTGTGTGGCATGTGCAAGAGCTAGACCAACCCTGAACACTGAACCCGGCCCACTGCATCCAGAAGATAAATGGGGGTATGGCTTTACCCCAAGAGAGGGAAATTATTATTATGTTTCAATTTCACTAAAACTGAAAAATCTAAAATATGTGGGAGAAGTAGATAAGAGTTGGTGTAAGACCACTGTAAGTAATGCAGAAAGGTGATAGGAGAATGGGCCAGAGCTGGATTATATTATTACTGTCGGAAACAAGTGTTATTGGTAAGGATTTCGAGGGATATAGTAGGAAAGTGTGCAATGGTTAGATTGGCTGCTCCATTAACCCTAATAGGAGAACGGGCTGTAAAGATGGATGAGACACAGAGTAAGGCTAGGAGAAAGAGGAATACATTAAAGAAAGTTAAGGCAATAGATATGTCATCATTCGATTTGATCAAAAACAGTGTTACTTATGTTGATGCTGTAGGCATACCAAGAGGAGTTCCAGATGAATATAAGTTAGCTGATCAAGTAGCTACAGGGTTTGAGAACATACCCCTGGTAGCTGCTATCTTTCCAATCACCCCAAAAAAAAAAAGTGAATCGAATAAATTATGTACATTATAATGTAATGCGGCTGGCTAATTGGACCGGGGATGCGGTGGAAGGACTGACAGAAAAACTAGCTCCGACCTCAATAATTACAATGCAGAATCATGTGGCCTTGGATATGTTACTAGCAGAAAAAGGAGGAGTGTGCTCTATGATAGGAGAGATGTGCTGTACCTTCATTCCAAACAATACTGCTCCTGATGGTAGTGTGACTAAGGCCTTAGCAGGATTGAGGGCTTTGTCAAGTGAAATGAAGAAACACTCTGGTATAGATAACTGTGGCGAGGGGGGCGTGGTTCTGCGAGGTCTGCAGCGGGAGAGGGAGCACGGAGTGGAGCGGCAGGTAAGTAGGTCAAGCACAGTTGACGAACACCTGTTTCCGATTGCAGTAATTGGCATGGAGAGAGCGCATTTAAGAGAGAGCCGGGAGAGAGTTGAGAGAGAGAGTTGGACTGGGACTTCGCGTGTGCTACAGAGACTGAGTAATATACAGAGACTGAGAGATACAGAGACTGAGGCTGCGTCCGTAAATCGCGTACTATGTGAGTAGGTACTACATTTGAATTAGAACGTACTTCGCGACCGTTAAAAAAGTATGTTCTATATAGTATGAATACGGGTAGTATGAATGGAGTCGGATGTACTACATGCGCCATGATGGAATTGTCACATGATAGACGCCGTCATGACAGCGCGGAGATTTAAAGAGCCTATTCCACCGACTGCACACATTCGCTTTTATCTGCCTTTTTACATCATTCGAGCTCACAATCCAAAAGGAGGCGTCGGTCAGCTCCTCGCAGGTCACGCCTATGTCGAGAGCTTGTGCGGAGTTTCTCAAATAATGCAAGTATTATAATTGATTTCGCTTTTAAATATTACCTCAGAAATAAATGTGTGTGCGTCTCTCTATAATTGGAGCTACAGTGGTCCCTAGAGGCGACCCCCACCAACCACTGGCACACAGGCTTAGGCTGAGTGTGAATTTGTGTGCCAAACATTTGAAATTCTAGCTAAATATCACATATTTGAGCTTCATGTTTTACAAATTATTTACTTCAAGTGGAAATCCAAAAATTACCGAGATCGTAAAGTCTTCATCTTGTACACGCTTTAAAAGAAACATATAACTTTAACGTTATTGAACTATTATAAAGTGATGCCCTATTAATGAGATTGCTAGTATCAAAGTCCCATTTAGATCTTTTTGAAACCTGTGAAAGTTACTTTACCGAAGCTGCTGAAGTTAAACTTCTTTCCTCGTGATGACACTATAATAAAAAACATTTTGATACCTTTGCTTTTGGTGGTGTTTTACGCTCTGTACGGCAACATTGTGATTTTTATTTTAAGCTTTGTATCCTAACGCACGTATCCATTTGAAAGTTAAATACACAAAAATAAAGCAAATACATTTTAATGGTGTCTGAAGTGTGTGTTTTTCTCTACAGTGCAGCACTCGTATTCAGAGTTAGACAGCATATTTTTCAGATACACGAGCAATTAGCTTGTTTCAAAACATACAGAACCCTTTAAAAAAAATACTCAAGGCCATATATTAGCACTTTACCACTGACAATCTAGCTACTGTAAAGCCCTAGAAATTAAGTGTTTTGTAATATAACTTTCTAAACAGCATGACGGTGAATTTACAAACAAATGAAAAGAGACACTGTATCATTTGATTTCTTTATTAACATCATTGTTTAGCAATTATTTCTAGTAGCCGAAGGAATCTTTTCTTTCTCTCACTTCTGGGTTAAAACACGGGTGGGTGTGTTCATCAGCTCCTGCAAAATCAACACAGATTTTAACATGTGATGGTCAGTCTATTAATGCTAACGGTACATGGACAAGCTAAGGTAACGTTAACGTTAAAGTTGTTAACAGTAATTTGCTATGTAACCAACAAAATTTTGATAATATCAACACTGGCAAAGGAGAAAAACATTGTTTTAATTTACTGAAGTTCTGTAACTATCTCATTAAACTGCTAAACAACGAACGTCTTTGTATAATGAAAACAGTGCTATCGGTAGCTGATTTAGCTTACATTCGTCTAATCATGTAGACTAATGATAAAATCTTGATGACGTGGGACACCCCTTCACAAGGAGAAGGGGATAAAGAACAAGAATATAAAATATGCATGATAAAGTTGTGAATTCATTCGAGAGCAGCCATAGTGAAGCCATCAGGACTTCCCTGATGCTGGTCTTTTCTGGTCTGAATCCTGAGCTCAGAAACCGTTTTTACTCGCTGTTACTTTAATAAATGTATACTTTTGATTAATAACTCAACTCCTGGCCGATCGTTGAACTTGGGGAGGACTTTGGGGAAAAAAGTCCAACAAGCTGAATGGGGAAAATGTGTGGAATCCAGTAAAGAGTGACTGAAACAACACAGATGGAGGTGATGGAGGCAGCTGTACCTGGAACTTTATAATAATCTTGCAGGAGTGATTCACACAAACTGTTCAACTGAACAACTGATTCACTAAATGATTCACTGAAGCCCTCGAGACTCTCTGAGAACCCCTGCTGGTCAAACAGTGTAAATGCAGTGAAAACTGAGCCCAAACACACAGAAAAACACCTTTTACAAACCAATTACAAATGTTTTATTAAACCTCGAATCTATTAAAGGCGGTTAACAAATCATCTGACACCATTAAATATAAATTGTCTGTAATATGATATTTTATTCAATTGTAGGGCTTTTAATGCAGAGCTTCAGGTCAACGAGAGACTATTAACCTCCATTTTATTATACAAATATGGCATTAAAGTTATTGTTAAAATGATGTCTACACTTTTATAAAGCTTTAAAAATATATAGACACTGGTTCATGGGTTCACAGAGGAAAAGTGAAAGTGAATCGCTTCCCATCCCTGCCTAAAACACACAAAAACAAGCTCTACAAATGAATAAAAGAACAGAAATTATACACACACCTCACATTTAATGGAGGATTATATTTAATGTAATAAAGTTGTTATGAAGAGTCTCATTATAGGTCTTTTTTTCATACATGTTATTGATTTCTCTCACCAATGTGAACAAACACAAGGATCCTAAAATTGAGGAAAAGAACAGAAAGCTTTAATACATTCATTCATTTAGCAGATGAGACTTAAAATCACACAATTACATGTAATATAAATCAACATTCATACATAGAAACAAACATCCTTATCAACCTTTTTTCATGGAGTTAATTAATTAATTAATTGCATA
Organism: Pseudorasbora parva; assembly: GCF_024679245.1. Lineage (NCBI taxonomy): Eukaryota > Metazoa > Chordata > Actinopteri > Cypriniformes > Gobionidae > Pseudorasbora > Pseudorasbora parva. The sequence goes on along the minus strand of NC_090176.1, from coordinate 11,061,261 downwards.
AGCATTTATTTAGAAAACAGAAATTGAAAGAAATGATAACAGATTGGAATGAAGTGGAGAGAAATTAATATTAATATTGAATAAGCAGATGTAAGTGGGAAAGGCTTTAGTGAAGTTTCTCCATGAGTCTTGTCCATAGACTGTAAAAAAAAAAATGGTCTGGACTGATCAGTAGAGATTGAGGAACACACTTCAGTACAGGAAGAGGCGATAAACACATTTAACGAGCGACTGAACAGTAAGAGCAGAAGAAGAGAGATGGGCGGGGTTTTGTGTTGGTGACACCTGAGGCCTCCTGCGCATGCACGTTCTGAGGACACACCTGAGTCCAAACCGAAAGTAAAGACTCGATTCTGCCGAGATGTAAAGTCTCATTTCTAGGAGTTAAAAACGGTCATTAATATCACATTACGGTAAGTTCATTCATCTGCTTCTGATATCATGTCATATTATTGTCCAGTGTTTTCTGTGTGTGATCATATTAAACTCAGTCTTTACAGTTTAACGGACATTCTAGGGTTGTGTTATGTAAAGCGTTTCATAAACAGAGCCGCTCGATTAAGACTGTTTTAATAATTAGATCAACTATCACTTCTTACTTCTCAGACTCATATCAGGCCCATCCAGCTTTGTAGGAAACAAACTTAAATGTTTTGAGCAACCAGGAAGAAAAGACGGGCCTGACTTGAAAAAACAAAATAGGGACTATCTACACGAACAGGTTTTTTTGGGGCTTTTTTTAAACCGCAGCTCTTTGTACGGTTTGGCAGTTCGCCCACACGCAGTTACTGACCATAAATCTATTTTCTACCAACATATTTTTTGTTGTTATTTTTAAAATATATATATATATTTTTTTACCTTTTTATTTATAAATACAGCCATATTAACAACCGACGAATACATCAGCTTTTACAATGTTTGCATAATCCAGAGAATATTCACACTTTAGTCTATTAAACACATAAACTTTTTAAAACTGTAGTTTAAAATGAATGCTTATATTTATGCTTATAGTTATGGGGAGTTGATAGACTCAACTCTCATTTATATTCTCCATTTGAAAACATTAAACTTTATAAATGTATTTTGCCTGTTGTTAATATGGCTGTATTTATAAATAAAAAGGTAAAACAGCATTAATGTTAATAAGACTTTGCTCTGTATTTAAAAAAAAAAAAATTCTGACTAGTGTTGTCAAAAATATCGATATTTCGATATGTATCGATTCTGGAATATCTGAAACGATACGATTCTTAGTTTTTACAGTATCGATACCAGCTGCGCTCTCCTTTCTGACCGAAAGCAAGTTGACACACACCAGCATATTCTCACTCAGCCCGGGTAACCTCTGAGCACGGCGACGGCGCGTTCTGCTGGACTTTTTCCTCATGACAGTGTGTTAGTGTTAGTGTGTGATTGGTCTGAATTTTTCACGGGATTGCACATAAATTAATTCTACTAATCCCCGCAGATTTCGTGCTCACATCTGAAGCGCACACACATAGCCTACCGTAATAAAGCCGCCTCTGACATGATACAAGTGCAAACATTTGCTTCTTTTTCCAGCTTATTATTGGTCAAATACACTCAAAGAATTATCAGTGCACATCTGGAAGAGTATTAACGTAAACACAGTCGCAAACAATTCAGGAAGAACGTGTAACAGGAACAGTGTTTAAGATCCATGCGTCCGTTAGTCTTAAAGGGACCGCAGTCATTTGTTATTCAAACTACAAAAAGACAAACAATCACAATACTCTTGACTGATCAACTTGTGTAACTTTAATAGTTTCATCTGTAGGCTATTTAATTTTTTACAAAGAACATTACCCAATGTTTTTTTAAATGTAATTACTATGCATTTGTTTTATTCAGTTTCTTATCTGAATGTTAGACCTACCTGAAAAAATAAAGCAGTCTATTTAATTTGTATTTTCTATTCTATTGCATTTATTTGTGCTATTGTTTGTAATATGTTTATTTGTTCTTATTTTATTACTGTTTACTTGTCTTTTTAAATTCAATATACCATTCGAAATCAAGCTTTCTTGTGCTGTGTGTAAGCTATTGCAACACAATTACCCCATTGTAAAAAATACATTGAGATAGCAAAAATTTGTGAGATAATTTTGATCAATTGATCAATAATTGTTCAAATCAAAATGATGTCCAACCCTAAGGAACATGCTGGCCACATGAATTTTTAGTTCATTACATACAGAACTTTTGTTCTGTATGTAAGTGAGTGAAACTGCAAAAATTACAGTGTTTAAAAAGCTCAGTTCAGTGCTGTTGCTGTAATTGTAAAAGACCGAAATAACACTAAGTAAATATTGGTTCTATATCGGTTATCGGCACATAAACATGCAAATAATCGGTATTGGTATCGGTTATAAAAAAATCAATATCGGTCGATCACTAATTGTAATAACTGTTACAACACGATTTATTTTTAGACAGTAACAGACACCGTTATAAACCATCTAACGTTACATAATTAAGCTTAGTGTTAACTTACCACATCAATGCTAACGTTAACTTTAAAACCAGCGTACACAGTTTGTAATAACACAATAACCATAACGTGTTGTTCATTATAAACGTAGGATTATGAATTATATTGAGAACATCATAGAAAGCATGCCGTAATTTAACGTTACCCTGTAAACTTTAGCGGCAGTTCATCGTGAAGCGTGTCAACTTCTTGTGGAGGGGCAGCATAAACACAAAGAGCTGGTACAGATCTTTATTCAGGAGCAGCTGAATAAAATGTTTGGATTTAGGAACATTATGACTGCTGTGTTCATTGTTACACCTAAGAACAGAACACTACAATCGCCCAGCGTCTCTACTTATACAATGGTGGACTGTAATGACCATAGACATCATATAGATTTGAAACCTATATGATGTCTAAGGACATGACCATAGACATCATATAGATTTGAAACCTATATGATGTCTAAGGACAGGGTGTCCGCGGGGTCTTAAAAAGTATTAAAAGTTGATAAATCCATTTTGGGAAAATTAAGACCCTTAAAAGGTATTACAAAGTCTTAATTAGAGGTCGACCGATTCATTGGATCCGGCACCGATAGCTGGTTGGTGGAACAATCGGTTATCGCCAAAAATCAATACCGATAGTTTTTCTGATTTGCGTCCGTTGCGGGAGCGGCTGAGAAGGCTGCTGTCATTACACAGTAGCCTAAGAGAGCTCTGAGAAGGGTCGGCTGGCATTATATAGCGCAAGAGCGGCCTCTAGAGACCAAATGAAAAACTATCACTGATTGTTTACATTAACACGTGATGCTGCGTGCTTCACAGCACACGCAGCACAGAGCGCGCTGACACATCTGATGCGCGTTTAAAACACCAACAGAGAAACGGTATGAATACAGAACACTTCAGTACATGTTGCCAAATTATTATAAAGTAATTGATTTGTTGACTAGATGCTTTAGCAGGGGAAGAACAGCAGTATTTGTACTTTGTCGTCGAGGCTGACAGGACGCTAATATTAGCAGCAACAGTTACCTCAAGCATTTAAAACGATGTAACTGAGAAACTTTTTTGATGTGAGAAACTCAGTCATGCATTCAACAGAAATATAAATGCAGTAGACGTCAACACATGTTGTTATTTTGATAAGAAAACCGTTGTGTTCTAAAAAAGTGAACTGTTTAGATTTATATGAAATGATAACACTTAATATAATACAATAATATTCCATTTGTAACATTAAGTAAGGTTAATAAATGCTGTAGAAGTATTATTCATTGTTAGTTTTATCTGTAAACCTTTTTTATGCACTATGAACTAACATGAATGATTAAGGTAGAATTGTATTGATCGAATATTAATACGTGCTGTAAAATGTACATTACATAATGCATTTAGTTCATGTAAACTATCTAAATAAATACATCATTGTTAACAAATGGGATTTGCAGTCTGTTACCTGACATTTACATACATGTTTCTAGGTTATAGCTAAAGAAACATTTATTTGTAATATTTTAATGTTTTAGTTATTTTCTGTAGATTTTTTTTTCTGTCAGAACTTTTAATATTTTCATATTTACCTATGAAATTTAACACATTTTCATGGTTCAGTACTTTTTTTAATTTCTTGTAATAAAGTTCAGCACTGCTTTTTTAACTGTTATTTTATGTATTATTATTATATTTTAATCTAGTATCTTTTTAAAAACTATCGGTCGATTAATCGGTTATCGGCAATCAAGGTCCAACCTAGCTATCGGTATCGGTAAAATCCACTATCGGTCGACCTCTAGTCTTAATCACGATTTTATGAGGTATTAAATTTTGTTCAAGCTTTGTCAAAAGAGTTTGATTCCAAAAAGTATTCATGCATATATTTATATTCATCCCCATAAGAATTAAAAAACGACAGGGTGCTCAGTCTGAGATCGGCTCGGAGCGCGCGCGCCAGGGATGGAAATTAATTATTGGTAAACTCGCTTCACCTACCGAGCTGTTTCACCTCTTTGTAAACTTTGTTCAATGCATGCGAGTGCTGCCGTATGTCTGAATATGACCAGTCGTTTTCTCCGTCATCGCCCGCGTGAAGACGCGAATGAAGACTTGTGCGTGCTGTGAGATCTGTCTATGCGTCTCCTGAGTTCTCGTTCAAGTCTTGCACTTAAACGGACAAACCGACACAAGAAGTATGTCAACCCATGTCCATCTCGATGAGTATCCTAGCAAACATAGTCTGTATATGCCTTGAGTGAACTGTATAGTATACACAGTCGAGAAAGACGAGCATATCCCTGCATTAGATCTTAAAGGAGCAGTTGCCTTTACTGCTGTCTGTTAAATGTCAAACAAAAGATAAGGACATCACTCAATGCTCTTGAATAGCTTTTGTAAGTTTAATAAGGATTAATCTTTCATAAACAGTTAAATATGCAGTTATTTTACATTTGATTACTTTATTCAATTTCTGTATTGTTGTGCAGGCCAGTAGGCATGTACATTATTATTTAATGTACACGAGTGAGGTTGAGTTAAACATTTTAGTTTGAATTTTATTTTATACTGTGCATTGTTGCAATGTGCTAAATAAATATTTGCATAATTTGTAATTGATTTATTATTTAAAAATTTAATATGAAAGGTATGGTAGGGTAGGAATTGGTTAAAAAACTTTTTTTTCCAAACTTGTTTAAACTTTCTTTATATATCAATACATAATTAAAATGTAAGTACTCTGAAAAAGAAAGTATAAAAGTTGAGTGTCTGTAGACCTCTCAGGACTGTTTTAAAGACAGCTCATTATTTCCATTCACTTCACCTTCTCCCTTCTGGGCTCTTTCCAAAGCCACGCCCCCAAAACACATATATTTACAAGGCAAAGAATACGGGTAGCATCATGTTTTTTCAATAACATCAGTTATATTGTAATGAAGATGAATTTCGTGTAAGATTCATAACATACTGTGTTTTGCATGTAAGAGTTTCCATGATGAAAGCATTGCTGATTAGTAGGGCTGCACGATTAATCGAAATCGAACCGCAATCGCGATTTGGCTTGTGTGCGATTATGAAAGCTCAAAGGCTGCGATTTTAATTAAATAAATAAATGCCCAGTGTGTTAGCGAAGAGCTGCTCTGTGATAAACGCTGCTCCGTCTGAAAGTTGCTCATAACGTGCGTTTGAAAAAGCAACACGAGTCAAACATCTTCACAAACTAGTGAAGCGTTCATAAACCTGTTCAACAAAAGACGTTTAATAACATGTTTTACCTCAGTTCATATCGTCAGTCGAGTGTGTGTGAGCTGATGTGGCTTCTCATCAGAGTGAGGCAGACGATGCGTTATTTTATAGTATTCTATGCCAATCAGCACTGCATTATAATACACTTTATTATTATGAAAATACCCTTGACGGCTTGAAGAACTCAAATACTCCATATTTTGCTGCAGTCGTGTTTATTGTCGTCATGTTTAATCAAAGCATCTCTATCTTCTGTTTACACAGCGTTAGCTTCACATCATGGATTTCCTGAAAACTAACGTCAATTACTTCTTTGACGCAAATGTGGCGTTTTCCGCTCAAGGGCGCCCTCTGGCTTTCAGTATGAATTAAAAACGTTTGGCTAATCAATAAAAATAAAAAAATACTTTAGTATTTTACTAAAATACTAACTTAGTGTTAGTATTATATTGTTATATTTATTCTGACATACTCTTTTTTATTTGTAATTATGAAAATGTTATTGTAATGGTAATATTTCTTATTTTTACAAATATTTTTAGCAGTCATAATAATTATTATTAGTCACGTTAATATAAAAACACAGTTATATACACACGCTTTTCATTTGTAAAAAATAATAATAACAATAATCGCATTTTAAATCGCAATCGCAATTTTACCCAGAATAATCGCAATTATATATTTTCCCCAAATCGTGCAGCCCTACTGATTAGCAGTAGCTAAAGCTAACTTAGCTCTAGAAACAAGTTCCTGTATGCGGTGTACTAGCTTTTACACATACATTTTGTTATCTAAAGTTGAATTTTGTGAAATTCATAACAACAGCGATTAACTTGAGCTAAGCATATTATATATATTTATCATCTCTACTAATGGCTAAAGTGTATAACATTGTAACTTTATGCTAAGTAATGTTATGTTAGCTATATTAGGCAGCTTCATGTGCTCTTGATACATGCTTCATAAAAAAAACAAAAAAACATTTTTAAATCAAAATGAATTATATCCTGTCCAGCAGAAATACAGCCAGCAATGAGTCGTTTTTCAGGTCCCTCAGTTCTCACCATCGTTGAAAAGCCACGCAGATATTTGCTCGCGTTTGATTTCTTTGTTTATTCAAAGACTTTCTGTGCATTGTCTTTTCTCGTACTGTCTTGCTTTTTTTGCATTGTTTGCCTTCGCTGACTGTAAAACCCTGCACTGTGAGTTTTGAATGCTCTTTCTCTGCCATTATTTTGCCGAGGTTTCTTGCCTCTTGAACTGCTCAAATCAAACGAGCGCACGCATGTGGGCAGATCCTGTAGCAAAAGCGGTGGTCCCCATGGTAGCGTGAGAGAGTGACAGTCGCCCAAGCCAATCCTTTGTTTCGTCCCGAACAAAAATAATGAGCTGTGTTTATTGCAGATTAAAAAGTCTAGAGTCACTCGATTTGTATACTCTCCTTTTCAGAGTACTTACATTTTAATTATGTATTGACATATAAAGAAAGTTTAAACAAATTTGGAAGGGTTAAAAACCTTTTAATTTATGCAATCGCAATGCCTTGATTTTTAGTAAAGTTACACAGTCATAGTGTTATAGTCAATAGCCATAAATGCAATGGTACTTATAATTGTCATAATTTCTTTTGGTTTTCGGCCTTGGGTTCTTCTTTATTGGTTTCGGCCAAAATTTTTGATTTCAGTGCTTCCCATTCCCTACTGACAATGTTCTGCTCGGTATGTCGTCAACAAGCTTCAGAAGATGCCAAAATGAATAGTTTCATTGTTGGGACTAAAAACCATAAAACTGGAAGCCATAAAAGACCACGAATCATCCAAATAGCACATCCAGGTAAAAAAAAAAAGAGTACACAGAGCCCTACTTATTTAATGAAATGTAATATCAGTTCATGTTTTGTGTGTGTATAAGCGAGAAAGAGAAAATGTCAGTATTTCATTGAGACTTGAGATTAAATAAACTGCTGAAGTATTGTAGAGCTTGTAGTAATAATTTTCACATGCAGTTACTCATTGTCAGTTAAAACCAAAAAAGTGGCTGCTAAAAACATTGAGTGGTAGACTTTGAAAAAAGTTAATTTGCATCCCTGGCGCATGCTGTCTACGGGTGACGTCATGTATTTTGCGAAATGCGCAGTTAGGTGTTGCCCTCCATACATTGCGAAACAGATATGCAATATAAACGATACAAAATTGGCCTACGATAAGAGATTTTATTTCTACATTCTACTACAACTGTTTATTATGTTAAAGGTTTGTTACCGATTAGAACTTGAAATGCGATGAGGTCTTAAAATATTTTGAGAATGTCTTAAAAAAGTCTTAAAAAGGTATTGAAATTAACTTCAGGATTCCTGCATATACCCTGAAGGACAGCTCGAGCTCACGCAGGGCGGGTCTAAAATGAAACGCTGCTGTCAATCAACAGTCGTGGGAGGGATGTCCGATCATGTGACCGATATTACCCCTTTAACACGTATAGTTTGAAGCAGCTTGCCCTGGGACAGGCCAGGACTGGGAAAAAATTTCAGGCCGGGAAATCCAACACCCATCCAGGCCGTCCTAAGCACCCAAATAAAATTTAGAACATGGATAACCCTATTTTTCAACTAAATAATTAGAGGCTTTCTATATACCCTCACTTCCCTTTTCCTAGTCTTAATTTTCCCTAATATCTCTCTGTCTCTCCTTTCCACCAGGATCATCAGCCTCATAAACTAAGTAAAGAGGAGTACTAGTGTTTTTGGAAATTTAAACAAAAAAAAAATTATTCTTCACATGTCACTTTTTCTTACCTCGTGTTACAAACAAAACTGTCTCCACCTTGGTGCAAATCATCCACCTTATTGTAATTTGTTTGCCCAGAATCTACATCTGCTATATTAGTAAAAATCAAAGTATTATGTTTATGAAAAAATGTTTTTTTTTTTAATATAAAAAAATAACTTAAATATCCAAAATATACCAACAATATATTTCACAAAATATGTAAAAAAAGATATTTTTTCTTATTTTGCTTCTGTTCCCTGCCTGGCTGAATTTGATGTGATTACTGCACCACAGCGAGTAAGGTTGACTATCTTTATCTTCATTTGGAAAAAAAAAGGAAAAACAATTACCCGTACAAATGGACAGACATCATTTTCTAAAATTCAAAGAAAAAAGTACAGGCTACAGTATTAACAGGTGAAAGGTGAATTTACAGGTGAGCTGGATTTAAAGCCCTGGCCTGAACAGGTCTGTAGTTTTGCAACATATCGCTGCTTCTTCTTGGAGTGTTCTTTTTCTTTGCCCTTTCTGTCTCTGCCCCCCCCTGACTGCTTTCTCTCTATCATCGGGTGCTGCTCGCGTTTGTTTAACCGTTTGACTGAGGCGTAAAGTCGAATCGTAATTGCCAGCCAGGTAATTATTTTTTTTGGCTAATTATTAACAATAATAATTTTATTGAATGCCGAATTCGAAAATTATTATAAAGGAAATAATATAACAACAATTATTTATAAAATAAGATTATTTTTTTTAAATGTTATGTTAATTTTCAAATAAATTGATCTAATAAAATACTGCACACCAACGAACCGCCTGGCTCCATAAGATCTGCTCTCATTGGCTGGATCACTCAGTAACTCCTCACTGGTGATTGGCCAGTTCAGACGTCATTTAAAAGAAGGAGCCTCAGTGGGCGGATCCTATCAGGAGTGAAGATCAACACTAGAACTGTGTCCCAAAGTGAAGGGTGCGCACTTCGAAGGCCATGCACTTCGAAGGCCAGGCCACGCCTTTAAAGTGCACGAAGCGGCACGAAGGGCGAACCGAGAGACAGGGTTGCCATGTCTGAATGATAAAACCCCTCCAATTGTTATTCAAAAGTATCGGAATCACGGCCAGAATGGGCCAAAATATCCCAAAATGCGGGGCGCGGGCGGTAGAAATATTGCTTAAGTAAAGACATCTTAACCTGTGGACTATGGGCTACAAACACCCCAAAGCAACAGTAGCCTAAATGCAACCCCATTCCAGACTTGGCAACAATGAACCAAAGCGTCGTTAATGGACTAGGCTGTGACTACTGACAGTGGACGTTCGTGAGGAGATTTTAAAAAGAGAAATGGAGCATATATAATAATAATAATAATGATAATAATTATTCACATTGGGACAGCCTTCGTAGTGCCGCTATGGCGTAATCAAACTTCAAATGCGGCCTTCGAAGTGCGCGCACTTCACTTTGGGACGCAGCTTAGATGTGCAGAGAGCAAATCTGGGTTTATAATAGAAATTATTTGAATGCGCATATAAACTCAGTGATGGCGCTTGGTAATAAAAACATTCAGGGCTCCAGCCTCTTTAGTGCCACTACTGAGTAATGTATTATGTGTGATTTGTTCTGTGTGCAGGTCTGAAGTTAGTTATGGAGAACAGGAGCAGAGAGAGATCTTCATCTGCAGAACCCAGTGATGGAGCCGTGACCTCTGACCCCAGCTGTGTGTCTGTGAAGAGTGACAGATCCATGCCTACTCCTCCTGTATTCAGTGATAAAGCCATGACCTCTGACCCCAGCTGTGTGTCTGTGAAGAGTGACAGATCCATGCCTACTCCTCCTGTATTCAGTGATAAAGCCATGACCTCTGACCCCAGCTGTGTGTCTCTGAGGAGTGACAGATCCATGCCTACTCCTCCTGTATTCAGTGATAAAGCCATGACCTCTGACCCCAGCTGTGTGTCTCTGAGGAGTGACAGATCCATGCCTACTCCTCCTGTATTCAGTGATGAAGCCGTGACCTCTGACCCCAGCTGTGTGTCTCTGAGGAGTGACAGATCCATGCCTACTCCTCCTGTATTCAGTGATGAAGCCGTGACCTCTGACCCCAGGTGAGACACATGACAGTAATGAATAGGGCTGGGCAAAAAAAATAGATTTTTCGATTAATCGTTTTTTTAAATTGTGGACGATTTCAAAATCGATTCTCAAAGACAGAGAATCAATTTTTTTTTTTCTTCCCCTTATTAATATTGCTAACATTTAACATAAGATTAAAGGGGTACTTCAGCGTTGGGAAGATGAATCTGTATTTAAACTGGGTCATTAATGTAGTAGAAATGTGAAGCGTTGGGAAGATGAATCTGTATTTAAACTGGGTCATTAATGTAGTAGAAATGTGAAATTATTTTTGAATTTGGTGCTTTCTAGACTGAGAAAAGACAGAAAACGTATTTTTGTCTCATGGGGATGAAAGACTACAATTCCCAGAATGCTTCGGTGCCCTATGAGGCCATTCCCAAATCCACCACTACTGGATTACTGAATCACTGATCACTTTCCCTCCGCAACCGCGTTCATCTTCATAAAATCAGTTCAGTTAGAGAACAGACACTACAATTAAAAACTGAACGTGTGTGTTCAATATGTGTGATTTAGACGCTGAGGGAGTCTCACAGCCCAAACGCTGCAGGAGTCAGATTGACAGTCATGGATGAGCTTGTGATGAGAGCTGAGGTAAACGCGTCTACACTCGCGGCATTGATTCACAGCGCATGTTCAGTCTGCCGCGTTTTCACTTCATGCCTTTGAAAGCTTAAAGGGCTACTTCAGCGATTAACATATGGCTTTGTATCAGTAGAAACCCTGGAGTATATTCAAATGATCGTGCTCCCCCCTCTTATATCCCCCTGAGACGAGAGATTTATGCATTTTATTTCTGGAAAAATTCCTCCCGTGACGCAAATTGACGATATTTGCGTCACGAGAGGAATGATTGCCCAGAGGCTAAAGACTACAGCCAGCAGAGGGAGCCATTTCCGCATGTTTTCAACTCGTGCATGGGGAATGGAGATCACACTTACAGCACAGCTCAGCTACAGGCATTAATTTAAACGGATGCTAAGCAATGTAAGTGTTTTAACTTCTCAAATTAATTTCTATGAAAGTTAAGCTTCCAAAGGCATGAATTGAAAACGCGTTGTGAATGTATGCCGCGAATGTGGTCGCGATTACCTCAGCTCTCATCACGAGAGCTCATCAACTCATTTATGACGTTAAATGTAATCTGAGTCTGCTGTGAAACTCACGCGGCAACTCGATCGTTATATTGAACAGACACGTTCAGTATTTAATTGTAGGAACTCAGTCTCTGTAATCCAGTAGCGGTGGCTTTGGGAATGGCCTCACAGGGCAGCGAAGCATTCTGGGAGTTGTAGTCTTTCATCCCCATGAGACAAAAATAAATTTTCTGTCTTTTCTCAGTCTAGAAAGCACCAAATTAAAAAATAATTTCACATTTCTACTACATTACTGACCCAGTTTAAATACAGATTCATCTTCCCAGCGCTGAAGTACCCCTTTAACTTTAATAAGAATTAGTTTGAGAAGTTGAAAGACTTACTTTGCTCTGCTGGCCGCACCGTTTAAACATGAATGCCTGAGGCTGAGCTGTGAGTGTGATCTCCATCCCTCACGCGCGAGTTCAAAACATGTGGAAATAGCTCCCTCTGCTGGGGGGGGGGGGGATCCATGGGTAATTCTATATAGCAATTAAAGGATACGAAATGTTGTTAACTCTATTTCTAAATTCGCGGCCATAGGGATTGAATAAGAGAGAATTTCTTTTAATAGAAAAATAAAAGAGTTGGGGATAGCCTTGGTAATAGAATCAAATCTGGCCCAGTTGCAAATTAAATTATACTTAATTCAAAAATTCTCATAAGATATAATACCACTATTTCTATCCAAATACCTTTCTCCATCCAGTCCTTGTCATAGAGTGATTTGTTCCTAACTATAATATATCTATTATTCCACAGTGGTGTGTTGTGTGGTATAAAGTTATGGCTATAAAGTATCTACCAGTATAACAAAACCTGTTGGTGAAAATTAGATAGTTTAATTGGGAGACGTTGAACGGTGAAATCACAACTTAACAAAAATTATATTCCTCCTAATTTCTATAACAATTCTCTGGGAATATGAAACCAAAAATTATTATTGCTTAAAAAAGATTTCAGCCAATTAATTTTAAAGGGATCCCCTGGTGTTGAGACTTGTATGGCTTAATATAACATAAATGATGTCTCTTACTGAATTATGTAGTAGAAAACCCATGAAAGAGCTACGTTATTTAAAAAAATCGATTTTATATTTGGAGCATGGGCGGCGCCATTTTGTTTGCGTTCTAGGTTGATGACGTAGAATGGTGGCACTCCTCAATCAGCTGGCGTTACCCGTAGCTATTTTTACCACAACACAACTCGAAAATTGTTTCAGAGTTAAACAAAACCAATGAATTGCTTTGTAATTGTACTTAAAACACACTCAAACATACATGTGCACACAAACTCACCTACACAAGTCACAAACAGATCGGCGGCCGGGCACACACACCTGACAGACTGCGTTTTCTCAATCGAGATGTTGGGCTGCTCAGTCTCCACGACAGGGGCTGAATCCGAAATCGACCCCCTATACCCTGAAATAGGGCATTATTTGAAGGGACGGCCATTTGTAGTGTTGTCCGACATCATGCACATGTTCGAGTGCAGTCATTCAGTCTCACGTTCACCGCAATAACGAGTGTACAGCCGATTTACAAACAGCTGTCCGACTTCACGCACCCAAACATACGTGTGCACACAAACTCTCTCGCTCACACAGACTCACACACACCCCAACAGATCGGCGCGAACACACACACACACACACACACACACACACCCCAACAGATCGGCGCGAACACACACGCACTGCGTGCGCGCATACATAACCCTCAATCACTATTCCCTGTGTTGATATCTAGACTGTTGATATGCAGTAGATTAACTGTAATGCCTAATGTATCCAGCAGAGGGAAATATCTATGTAGGATGATGGGATAAGTTAACGTGAGGAGGAAGAGATGCAGGATGTTTTGGTGATGATGCATGGGATTGTTTGTGGATTAAAGTTTGAGCACAAGCTCAGTGAATTAACCTCAATCTTTAAACTTTCACTTTTAAGACACAAATTACTTTCGCTACTTTTGTTCACTAATACAACTTGAAGGAGTGAATGAAGACGATCGAGTGGGTGAAGTCGGACAGCTGTTTGTAAATCGGCTGTACACTCATTATTGCGGTGAACGTGAGACTGAATGACTGCACTTGAACATGTCCACTGGTGTCGGACAACACTACAAATGGCCGTCCCTTCAAATAATGCCCTATTTCAAGGTAAAGGGGGTCGATTTCGGATTCAGCCCGTCGTGGAGACTGAGCAGCCCAACATCTCGATTGAGACAGCGCAGTCTGTCAGGTGTGTGTGCCCGGCCGCCGATCTGTTTGTGACTTGTGTAGGTGAGTTTGTGTGCACATGTATGTTTGAGTGTGTTTTAAGTACAATTACAAAGCAATTCATTGGTTTTGTTTAAAGGTGGGGTGAAATGCTGTTTCATGCATACTGATCTTTTTACACTGTTAAAGACATGGAATCCCATACTAAACATAGACAAAGTTTCAAAAGTTAAGGTGGACGTTTGATGGGAGTATTTCTTTGTCAAAAATACTACTTCCGGTTAGTCATAAGTTTCGGCAAGTTTTTTGAGATCATGCGTCCCCTTTGACGTTAATGGGGGCGGAATTTCCTTGTATGGGCCTTACGGACAATTCTACCGGAAGCGCGTGAGAGAGAGCGAGGGAGAGAGCGAAAGCAACAGCCTACGCCCATCAAAGCGCTGGCTTGTAGGATGCTGGACAGGTGACAATTACACATAGCACATAACAATGTCACCAAAAAAGTGTGTTTTTGGTTGCCAGACCAAGACAGTCCTGCACAGATTCCCTAAAACCCCGCGTTAAGGCAACAGTGGATGTAATTTGCTTTTCCGGATCAGCAACTGAGTTGCGCGAATGTTTATATCTGTTCACTGCATTTCGGTGCCGACTGTTTCATAAACAAGGCCCAGCTCAATGCCGGATTTTCCCGATCGCCTAATGCTGAATGATGGAGCAGTCCCAACGTTAGAACCGCAGGCGGTGAGTGAGACTGCTTCAAATGTCTGTGTTTTTTTTAGTCCGCTTACTGTCTACACAAACCACGCGTAAACACACAAACACACGTGCACAACTGCACTTCCCACATGTACACCTTCAAAGACAAAAATACGACGATATAATTCAAGTATAAATATGTAAATAACACAAGCCGCTAAGCATATTATATAGTTAGTGTATAACTTGTAACTTACCACATAGAGACGTCCTGCTCTAGTCGTTTTTGCTGCTGCTCCTGTTCAACTGCAGCCTCTGGGTCTGATTCCGGATCATAGATGTATGGCTGTATCTGATTAAAAGCCATATTTTTATTTTGAATAAAGTTTTTTTCCCGCTGTTAGGGATGACGCACTCGACTCAACACACAGCGTGCTGCTGCACACGTCATTATTTAGCTCCGCTCACACGATACGCCCCCACCCGCTCGGCTTTTTTCGGAAAGACTCGGAACAGCGCATCTTTCTTATATAATTATTAAAAAAATAAAGACTTTTCGGAGATATGCAGGATGCAATGCTACTCTATAGGTACTCAAGATTGACATGACACTGACTGAAACTGAGTGTTTCACCCCCCCTTTAACTCTGAAACAATTTTCGAGTTGCGTTGTGGTAAAAATAGCTACGGGTAATGCCAGCTGATTGAGGAGTGCCACCATTCTACGTCATCAACCTAGAACGCAAACAAAATGGCGCCGCCCATGGTCCAAATATAAAATCGATTTTTTAAATAACGTAGATCTTTCATGGGTTTTCTACTACATAATTCAGTAAGAGACATCATTTATGTTATATTAAGCCATACAAGTCTCAACACCAGGGGATCCCTTTAAGGGTCCCATTAGGGGTGGGCGATATCTGGATATTTAAAATATATTGAGATCTTTTTAAAACTCAATATGGATTTTGACATATCGTATATAACGATATATTGTTATATTTAATTCAGATTCATCCACTTTGCTTGTTTGCCTTCTCTGTGCTTTTTTCCCCCTCTTCTCGTGTGTTGTCTCGTTGAACACGGCGGCGTCTGCGACCAGGTTAGGATTATTTATCATGTTGAAGTATGTGCGTTGTTCAAGACTCAGTTTAGAGACCATGTTTTCCTTCTAACACAACTGCTTGCTAAAATTCCTAAAGAAATATTAATGTTCATCATATGAATTCAAATCGCAAGTTTCACCCACAGTCAGGAACTATTGGTGCGAGACGCGGTCACAGTCGCATTCATGTCAGTTTATGATTTGTGTCTAACTGATCGCATGGTTTTCTTTTAAAATGTCAAAATGATCGCATATCATTTGAAAACATTTAAAAATTATTGCAATATAATTATTATTATTATTATTTTGTCAGCTTTATCATGGGATTATGATGAATAGGTCTATTCATGTTTTAACCAAGAGGGAAAAACGCGACATCCCGGTGTCCTGAGACAGTGCTCTTCTGTAAGTTGTACTGTATCATAAAGCCTACCTTCTGACGTTCATATTTTGTTCTGTAACTGGAAAAGAAGTGAATATCGGCTCATGTGCACATGATCCGCTTGATGAGGAGCTCAGTCACGCTTTAGTAAAGAGCGCGACGTCTACTGTTTGAATTTTGATACAAATTCAACAGAAGTGCTGTTATGACAGTCACTTTATTTAGATCTCAGGCATGCCCCCATCTTTCTGCAGAATGCTTACTGTTTACTTTAAAGGGTTAGTTCACTCAAAAATGAAATTGATGTCATTAATGACTCACCCTAATGTTGTTCCACACCCGTAAGACCTTTGTTCATCATCGGAACACAGTTTAAAATATTTTATATTTTAGTCCCAGAGCATAATGCAGTCAATGCACACTATACTGTCCATGTCCAGAAAGCTAATAAAAACATCATCAAAGTAGTCCATATGTGACATCAGTGGGTTGATTAGTCTCTTGAAGCTTCGAAAATACATTTTGGTCCAAAAATATCAAAAACTATGATTTTATTCAGCATTGTCTTCTCCTCCATGTGCCTCCAAAAAGAATCAAACGGTTAATGAATCAGTGAATCGATCAAAGATTCGGGTTGCCAATGTCATAGTGATTCCAGCAGTTCTGAAGCGCCAAACTGCTGAAATCACTGTGACATTGGCGACCCGAATCTTTGATCGATTCACTGATTCATTAACCGTTTGATTCTTTTTGGAGGCACACGGAAGAGAAGACAATGCTGAATAAAATCGTAGTTTTTGTTATTTTTGGACCCAAATGTATTTTGGATGCTTCAAGAGATTCTAATTAACCCACTGATGTCACATATGGACTACTTTGATGATGTTTTTATTAGCTTTCTGGTAGTGGTGTAACAGATCACAAAACTCCCGGTTTGGATCACATCATGGATCACTAGTCACGGATCGGATCATTTTTTGGATCAGAAAAAAGGGCGAGAAGATTATTTTTTATTTGCTTTCCATTTATTGTATGAAAAATGTTGGTGTTAGCATAACCTATATGGTTATGGTTTTAACAAATATAGGCTAAAATAAAAAAACAGCTGAATAAATCACATTTAACTCAGTTGTTAAAGTGTAACGTGAAATACAACCTGTGATATAAAAATGGGCCTGAGCATATAATGAAAAAAACAAAACAAAAAACATAATTAGGATGTCAACATTCTCAGGGGAGAGAGAAGACCTCACGCCTGTTTAACACACAATCATTATTTTTATTTAAAATCCAAATGTTGGTACTGAACATGGCTTGTCATCATTGCAATTCTCTTTGTAGGTCTACACTCTTTTATAGATATCATGTTTAAACACACTACATTTAAACATTACTTTATATTTATATAGCTTAGTATCTTAGAAACAGGCTAGACTATGTTAAAATAACAAACATTTTAAATTAGAACTTACAATAGACAAAAACAGCCAACTCATTTTTTCTTTCATTTTTTAAAAATCTTTTTAAAAGAAATCCTGCAGTTCATAAATAACTTTTTTTTCACCTCCAGAAAAGTGCTCTCCATTATTTCACTTGTTTACCTAAAGCTAAAAGCCATTTTTCTTGCTTTACCCAAGGCAAAATGCCATGTGTTGACTTTGAAACAAAGTAGGCCTACACTTTACATTACATGCATATGTGGGGAAATTACTAGATTTTCGCATCAATACATGTTTGTTTAAATGTAGACAGCGCGCTGTCCCTTTAATTCAGCGCGTCCAGCACAGCAAAACAGACTCGGTGCAGAAACGATCGCGACACTTCGCACTGACGGACCGACACTGCGTGCAGTGTGCAAACTGGAATCTGACTACATAGTATGGACAAAATACGCACCGCAAACAGACTACGCTGTGTGTGAAACAGGCATCAGCAGGTGTTGCTTCAGATAGCCATGCTCAATGTAATGCCACTTTCATATGACCTACTGTTACAGTTTTGTCCACCGCCCTCCTTCCGTCATTATTATATTTCACAGGGAAGCCAAAATGCTCTCATACATGCGATGTGAATGATGCAGGAGGCTTTCAAGTTCTTCTGTGTTCCGCTAGCCATTGTTGACTGATTAGCCTATGCCTTCACGTAAACGACTGCTGTGTGTAGTTTCTTTTGAAAGCATGAAATGAATGAAAAGAAGGCAATGTATTATTTATTTTCTATTACAGTTAAATTATTAATATTTATGTAATCAGGGAGGGTTTTTTTTAAATGTCGCAAAAGCATTTTGTTCCTACATGAACTGACTACCTCCAATAAAAAAAAAGAATTTGTGGTATTTGGCATATTTGTTTTTGCTGTAGTTTTTAGGGGGTTATTTTTCCTGCAAAGATATCGAGATATATATCATATGGCTTATAAATCAATGGCTTGTAATCCTCCATCTTTAAACTCTTTAATCATCTCTACTATTTTCATGTAATGGGTTTTCTTTTTCCAAATGTAACCAAAGTTAACCTGATTGATTTTTTTAATAGCTCTATTTGAAATACCAATAGTACAGGCTCGTCCTAGTCCTCACCCTGACATGACAGTGCGTATAATGTCAATTACTTATTTTATTTGAGCTTTCTTTCTTTTTGCAATAGGCATTAATTGGCTGTGGGCTAAATAACAGCATGTTGAAATGGTGTGCCAAATTAATTTTTTTATTACAATGATAAAATTGTACGGTCAGATTTGCCGATGTGCGTTTTATTTAGGCCATTTATTTTTGTCCCTGTGCGCCGATCGGTATAAAATAGCTCATGGTTTGGTGTGGTAGGCAGGATTTTCGCGTTCATTTTTATTTCCTGTGCAGGTACAGGCTCTTTTATTGTATATGACAGTGTAAACAGCTCAATAAGTCTATTTAAATGTTTAGTGTAGGCCATATTCAATTGCATTATGCTACGATTGCAAGAAGGATCTACTGTCAAAAAATATGAGTTGTTTTTAAACGGATGTAATATCAGGTTTTTTTAGGGGTTCAAGCACGAAGTGCTGAACACCTATTGTATTTGTACTGATTTTTATTATTATTATTAGGGGTTCAAGCACGAAGTGCTGAACACCTATTGTATTTGTACTGATTTTTATTAGGGGCCAAGCACCGAAGGTGCGGAGGCACCTATTGAAACCGTTAGCGTTCTTATTATTATTATTATTAGGGGCCAAGCACCGAAGGTGCGGAGGCACCTATTGAAATTGTTAGTGTTCCTATTATTAGGGGCCAAGCACCGAAGGTGCGGAGGCACCTATTGAAATCGTTAGTGTTCCTATTATTATTATTCTGCTTCTTCTTCTTCTTCTTCCGCCATAGGAGTCTCTGGCAGCCCATAGAACCGTATGGTAAAAAGTTGTGAAATTTGGCACACTCATAGAGGCCAGTCTGAGCTGTCACTATAGCAAATTTGGTGCCTCTAACTCAATCCCTCTAGCGCCACCACCTGTCCAAAGTTTCACTCATATTTATGCTTATAACTTTTGACCCCTAAGGGCTAGAAACAAAATTCTTTTTTCATCGGATTCCTTGGCTCAAGCCGATTCGATTTCACCCTATGATGTCATTTTCCGGTATGCAAATTTTCCCGCCATTTTGAATTTTCTGAAAAACCTACTTTTTCGAACTCCTCCTAGGCCGTTGCTCCGATTTTCACGAAAATTGAAACAGATCATCTTCAGAGCATGTTGACAAAAAGTTATGGAATTCAAGTTGATTCGTCCAATCATTTTCAATAAACGCACAAACAAATTTTACGTGGAGGTTGCAAAAACACACTAAAGGCTATATCTCCGCAACGCTTTATCGTATTCAAACCAACCTTGGTACATGTCATCACAAGCATGACTTGAAGCAACATGCAGCGTTTCGGCGCAGCGCCACCTACCTGTCCGGAGATACGAAAAATGCCTATTTTGGCTTATAACTTCTGAACCGTTTATCCAAAAATCATAAAATTGGTCTCATTAGATTCAGGGCGTCATGCCGAGTCGACTGATATCCAATTTTACCATGTCGGCCATTTTGGATGTCGGCCATTTTGAATTATGTGCAAAAATGCTGTATTTTATGAACGCATGAACAGATTGTTATGAAACTTGGTATGGGTCATCACCACGATGCCCTGAAGTAGCCTGAGAAGTTTCGAAACAGCGCCACCTAGTGGAGAATTTTTTTTTTCAAACGCTTATAACTTTGGGTGTGGTTGACATATTTTGATGGGAGTGTGTTTTTTGGTCTCCTGAATCCTTGCCGACTCCAACGATACCAGACTTGCCAGGTTTCGGCATATGGTTTGCGCAGAGTTGTAATTTAGTGCTTAAAAAACATTTGCTGATATCTTCGAAACCGCTAGTCCGATCGAGACGAAACCAGCCTCAGAAGTTCGGAAACATAGGTCGATAGCTATACGCTAATGCCCAAATCTCAAAATATTGATAGTAAGGGGTAGTAAAATCCAATCAAAGTCAGGTGTCAGTCCTTTTTTACGTGTTTTTTCATATAAATGTCTATAACTCCAAAACAAAATGAGATATTTTCACCAAACTTGACACACATATGTATGGGCTCACTATGAGGACACATAAAAAAATTGGTGGGATTGTGCCTCTTGGTGGCGCTATAATAAAACAAAACATGAAATTCCCATTGACTTCAATGCAGTATTATGGTTTAAAATGCTAATGCTATAATTTACGAATGCATTAGCGTATCGTTACAAAACTCGGTATGTGTCTTCCGCTCCATGTCCTGAAGATACTCAAAAAGTTTCGGGGTAGCGCCACCTTGTGGTCAAAAGTTGTAATAAAATGTACAAAAATGCTAATAACTTTTGATTAAATTAGCCTATTGTAATGAGACTGGTCATAATACATTCATTGGCTCATGCCGAGAAGATAGATACCAATTTTGCCATATTTTGCAAACATATCTGTGCTCCATCTTGTTATTTGTTAAAAATCTACTTTTTCAAACTCATCCTAGACCGTTTGTCCGATTTTCACCAAAATTGATCCGTATCGTCTTCAGACCATGCTGACAAATAGTTATGGATTTCGGATTGATAGACAAAACAGTTTTCATATACCACTGCAACAGAGTTGAGCCATGATGCAAAAATTACTCTTGAGGCTGTATCTCTGCAATGCTTTGACATATTGACACCAAACTTTGCATGTGTCATTGTCATCTCAATCTGACTAAACCACATCAGTTTCGTAACAGTGACACCTATTGGTCGAAAGTGATAAACCATTAAACCATTATTATTGACTGTATTTAAAATTTGACTGCTATTTTGCCTAAAATCAACTTAATAGGTCCTTAATGGCTCATTGTTGCAGTTGGCTTGAGACTTCCAGCCATGCTGGCATGTCTTGTCTTCTTCTTTGCGCTTGGCCCCGATAATGGCTGCTTGCAGCTATATTTATTATTCTGCTTCTTCTTCTTCTTCTTCCGCCATAGGAGTCTCTGGCAGCCCATAGAACCGTATGGTAAAAAGTTGTGAAATTTGGCACACTCATAGAGGCCAGTCTGAGCTGTCACTATAGCAAATTTGGTGCCTCTAACTCAATCCCTCTAGCGCCACCACCTGTCCAAAGTTTCACTCATATTTATGCTTATAACTTTTGACCCCTAAGGGCTAGAAACAAAATTCTTTTTTCATCGGATTCCTTGGCTCAAGCCGATTCGATTTCACCCTATGATGTCATTTTCCGGTATGCAAATTTTCCCGCCATTTTGAATTTTCTGAAAAACCTACTTTTTCGAACTCCTCCTAGGCCGTTGCTCCGATTTTCACGAAAATTGAAACAGATCATCTTCAGAGCATGTTGACAAAAAGTTATGGAATTCAAGTTGATTCGTCCAATCGTTTTCAATAAACGCACAAACAAATTTTACGTGGAGGTTGCAAAAACACACTAAAGGCTATATCTCCGCAACGCTTTATCGTATTCAAACCAACCTTGGTACATGTCATCACAAGCATGACTTGAAGCAACATGCAGCGTTTCGGCGCAGCGCCACCTACCTGTCCGGAGATACGAAAAATGCCTATTTTGGCTTATAACTTCTGAACCGTTTATCCAAAAATCATAAAATTGGTCTCATTAGATTCAGGGCGTCATGCCGAGTCGACTGATATCCAATTTTACCATGTCGGCCATTTTGGATGTCGGCCATTTTGAATTATGTGCAAAAATGCTGTATTTTATGAACGCATGAACAGATTGTTATGAAACTTGGTATGGGTCATCACCACGATGCCCTGAAGTAGC
Organism: Pseudorasbora parva; assembly: GCF_024679245.1. Lineage (NCBI taxonomy): Eukaryota > Metazoa > Chordata > Actinopteri > Cypriniformes > Gobionidae > Pseudorasbora > Pseudorasbora parva. The sequence continues at coordinate 11,038,754 of NC_090176.1, read as the reverse complement.
CTGAGAAGTTTCGAAACAGCGCCACCTAGTGGAGAATTTTTTTTTTCAAACGCTTATAACTTTGGGTGTGGTTGACATATTTTGATGGGAGTGTGTTTTTTGGTCTCCTGAATCCTTGCCGACTCCAACGATACCAGACTTGCCAGGTTTCGGCATATGGTTTGCGCAGAGTTGTAATTTAGTGCTTAAAAAACATTTGCTGATATCTTCGAAACCGCTAGTCCGATCGAGACGAAACCAGCCTCAGAAGTTCGGAAACATAGGTCGATAGCTATACGCTAATGCCCAAATCTCAAAATATTGATAGTAAGGGGTAGTAAAATCCAATCAAAGTCAGGTGTCAGTCATTTTTTACGTGTTTTTTCATATAAATGTCTATAACTCCAAAACAAATGAAATATTTTCACCAAACTTGACACACATATGTATGGGCTCACTACGAGGACACATAAAAAAATTGGTGGGATTGTGCCTCTTGGTGGCGCTATAATAAAACAAAACATGAAATTCCCATTGACTTCAATGCAGTATTACGGTTTAAAATGCTAATGCTATAATTTAAGAATGCACTAGTGTATCATTACAAAACTCGGTATGTGTCTTCCGCTCTATGTCCCGAAGATATTCAAAAAGTTTCGGGGCAGCGCCACCTTGTGGTCAAAAGTTGTAATAAAATGTACAAAAATGCTAATAACTTTTGATTAAATTAGCCTATTGTAATGAGACTGGTCATAATACATTCATTGGCTCATGCCGAGAAGATAGATACCAATTTTGCCATATTTTGCAAACATATCTGTGCTCCATCTTGTTATTTGTTAAAAATCTACTTTTTCAAACTCATCCTAGACCGTTTGTCCGATTTTCACCAAAATTGATCCGTATCGTCTTCAGACCATGCTGACAAATAGTTATGGATTTCGGATTGATAGACAAAACAGTTTTCATATACCACTGCAACAGAGTTGAGCCATGATGCAAAAATTACTCTTGAGGCTGTATCTCTGCAATGCTTTGACATATTGACACCAAACTTTGCATGTGTCATTGTCATCTCAATCTGACTAAACCACATCAGTTTCGTAACAGTGACACCTATTGGTCGAAAGTGATAAACCATTAAACCATTATTATTGACTGTATTTAAAATTTGACTGCTATTTTGCCTAAAATCAACTTAATAGGTCCTTAATGGCTCATTGTTGCAGTTGGCTTGAGACTTCCAGCCATGCTGGCATGTCTTGTCTTCTTCTTTGCGCTTGGCCCCGATAATGGCTGCTTGCAGCTATATTTATTATTATTATTCTTCTTCCGCTCACAAGTCAATGGCAGCCCATAGAACCGCTCGCGGGAACATAATGAAATCTGGCACACATATAAAGGACAGTCACAACTGTCAATATAGCAAATTTTGAGTCTCTAACTCAATCCCTCTAGCGCCACCAACAGTCCAAAGTTGCACTCATGTTTATGCTAATAACTCCTGAACTAAAAGGGCTAGAAACAAAATCCAAATTTTCTCTGACTCCTTGGCTCAAGCCGATTCGATTGCACCCTATGACGTCGTTTTGCGTCATAAAAATTACCCGCCATTTTTAATTTTCCAAAAAAACTACTTTTTCAAACTCGTCCTAGACGGTTCGTCTGATTTGCACGAAAATTGAACCAGATCATCTTCAGACCATGGTGACAAAAAGTTATGGAATTCAAGTTGATTCTTCAAATCGTTTACGATAAATGTGCGAACAAATTTTACGTAGAGGTTGCAAAAGCACACTAAAGGCCGTATCTCTGCAACGCTTTATCGTATTCAAACCAAACTTGGTACATGTCATCACAAGCATGACTTGAGGCAACATGCAGCGTTTCGGCGCAGTGCACCCTACTGGTCCGGAGATACAAAAAAGGGCTATTTTGGCTTATAACTTCTAAACCGTTTATCCAAAAATCATAAAATGTATCTACTTAGATAGGGGAGTCATGTCGAGTCAACTGATATCCAAGTTTACTAGGTCTGCCTTTTTGGCTGTCGGCCATTTTGATTTATGTGCTAAAATGCTGTATTTTATGAACGCATGAACAGATTGTTAGGAAACTTGGTATGGGTCATCAGCACAATGCCCTGAAGTAGCCTGAGAAGTTTCGAAACAGCGCCACCTAGTGGAGAATTTTTTTCCCCAAATGCTTATAACTTTGGCTGTGGTTGACATATTTGGATGGGAGTAACTTTTTTTGTCTCCTGAATCCTTGCCGAGTCCAATGATACAAGACTTGCCAGGTTTCGCCGAATGGTTTGCGCAGCGTTGTAATTTAGTGCTTATAAAACATTAGCAGATATCTTCAAAACCGCTAGTCCGATCGAGACGAAACCAGCCTCAGAAGTTCGGAAACATAGGTCGATAGCTACACGCTAATGCCCAAATCTCAAAATATTGATAGTAAGGGGTAGTAAAATCCAATCAAAGTCAGGTGTCAGTCATTTTTTACGTGTTTTTTCATGTAAATGTTTATAACTCCAAAACAAAATGAGGTATTTTCACCAAACTCGACACGTATATGTATGGGCTCATTCTGAGGACAAATTAAAAAAATGGTGCCATTGTGCCTCTTGGTGGGGCTATAATAGAACAAAACATGATGAATCTCAGTATGTGTCTTCTGCTCCATGCCCTGAAGGTACTCAAAAAGTTTTCGGGCAGCGCCACCCTGTGGTCAAAAGTTGTAATAAGGTTTGCAAAATGCTAATAACTTTTGATTAAATTAGCCTATTGTAATGAGACTGGTCACATTCATTCATTGGCTCCTGCCGAGAACATAGACGCCAATTTTGTCCATATTTGACAAACCTCTCTACCCTTTATCTTGTTATTGGTTAAAAACCTACTTTTTCAAACTCATCCTAGACTGTTGTCCAATTTTCACCAAAATTGAATCGTATCGTCTTCCGACCATGAGAACAAATAGTTATGGATTTCGTGTTGATAGACAAACCATTTGTCATACACCACAGCAACGCAGTTGAGCTCTGATGCAAAAATGACTCTTGAGGCTGTATCTCTGCAATGCTTTGACATATTGACACCAAACTTTGCATGTGTTATTGCCACCTCAGTCTGACTACACCACATCAGTTTCATAACAGTGCCACTTATTGGTCGAAAAAGATTAACCATTAAATCATTATTATTTACTGTATTAAAAATTGTACTGCTTTTTTGCCTAAAATCAACTTAATAGGTCTTCAATGGTTCATTGTTGCATTTGGTCTTATACTCCTAGCTAGCTATGCTGGCATGTCTTAGGGTCTTCATTTCGCTTGGCCCCGAAAATTGCTGCTTGCAGCTATATTTATTAGGGGTTCAAGCACGAAGTGCTGAAACCCTATTGTAATTGTACTGATTTTTAGGGGTTCAAGCACGAAGTGCTGAACACCTATTGTATTTGTACTGATTTTTAGGGGTTCAAGCACGAAGTGCTGAAACCCTATTGTAATTGTAAAGATTTTTATTATTAGGGGCCAAGCACCGAAGGTGCGGAGGCACCTATTGAAATCGTTAGTGTTCCTATTATTAGGGGCCAAGCACCGAAGGTGCGGAGGCACCTATTGAAATCGTTAGTGTTCCTATTATTAGGGGCCAAGCACCGAAGGTGCGGAGGCACCTATTGAAATCGTTAGTGTTCCTATTATTATTATTCTGCTTCTTCTTCCGCCATAGGAGTCTCTGGCAGCCCATAGAACCGTATGGTAAAAAGTTGTGAAATTTGGCACACTCATAGAGGCCAGTCTGAGCTGTCACTATAGCAAATTTGGTGCCTCTAACTCAATCCCTCTAGCGCCACCACCTGTCCAAAGTTTCACTCATATTTATGCTTATAACTTTTGACCCCTAAGGGCTAGAAACAAAATTCTTTTTTCATCGGATTCCTTGGCTCAAGCCGATTCGATTTCACCCTATGATGTCATTTTCCGGTATGCACATTTTCCCGCCATTTTGAATTTTCTGAAAAACCTACTTTTTCGAACTCCTCCTAGGCCGTTGCTCCGATTTTCACGAAAATTGAAACAGATCATCTTCAGAGCATGTTGACAAAAAGTTATGGAATTCAAGTTGATTCGTCCAATCGTTTTCAATAAACGCACAAACAAATTTTACGTGGAGGTTGCAAAAACACACTAAAGGCTATATCTCCGCAACGCTTTATCGTATTCAAACCAACCTTGGTACATGTCATCACAAGCATGACTTGAAGCAACATGCAGCGTTTCGGCGCAGCGCCACCTACCTGTCCGGAGATACGAAAAATGCCTATTTTGGCTTATAACTTCTGAACCGTTTATCCAAAAATCATAAAATTGGTCTCATTAGATTCAGGGCGTCATGCCGAGTCGACTGATATCCAATTTTACCATGTCGGCCATTTTGGATGTCGGCCATTTTGAATTATGTGCAAAAATGCTGTATTTTATGAACGCATGAACAGATTGTTATGAAACTTGGTATGGGTCATCACCACGATGCCCTGAAGTAGCCTGAGAAGTTTCGAAACAGCGCCACCTAGTGGAGAATTTTTTTTTTCAAACGCTTATAACTTTGGGTGTGGTTGACATATTTTGATGGGAGTGTGTTTTTTGGTCTCCTGAATCCTTGCCGACTCCAACGATACCAGACTTGCCAGGTTTCGGCATATGGTTTGCGCAGAGTTGTAATTTAGTGCTTAAAAAACATTTGCTGATATCTTCGAAACCGCTAGTCCGATCGAGACGAAACCAGCCTCAGAAGTTCGGAAACATAGGTCGATAGCTATACGCTAATGCCCAAATCTCAAAATATTGATAGTAAGGGGTAGTAAAATCCAATCAAAGTCAGGTGTCAGTCATTTTTTACGTGTTTTTTCATATAAATGTCTATAACTCCAAAACAAAATGAAATATTTTCACCAAACTTGACACACATATGTATGGGCTCACTACGAGGACACATAAAAAAATTGGTGGGATTGTGCCTCTTGGTGGCGCTATAATAAAACAAAACATGAAATTCCCATTGACTTCAATGCAGTATTACGGTTTAAAATGCTAATGCTATAATTTAAGAATGCACTAGTGTATCATTACAAAACTCGGTATGTGTCTTCCGCTCTATGTCCCGAAGATATTCAAAAAGTTTCGGGGCAGCGCCACCTTGTGGTCAAAAGTTGTAATAAAATGTACAAAAATGCTAATAACTTTTGATTAAATTAGCCTATTGTAATGAGACTGGTCATAATACATTCATTGGCTCATGCCGAGAAGATAGATACCAATTTTGCCATATTTTGCAAACATATCTGTGCTCCATCTTGTTATTTGTTAAAAATCTACTTTTTCAAACTCATCCTAGACCGTTTGTCCGATTTTCACCAAAATTGATCCGTATCGTCTTCAGACCATGCTGACAAATACTTATGGATTTCGGATTGATAGACAAAACAGTTTTCATATACCACTGCAACAGAGTTGAGCCATGATGCAAAAATTACTCTTGAGGCTGTATCTCTGCAATGCTTTGACATATTGACACCAAACTTTGCATGTGTCATTGTCATCTCAATCTGACTAAACCACATCAGTTTCGTAACAGTGACACCTATTGGTCGAAAGTGATAAACCATTAAACCATTATTATTGACTGTATTTAAAATTTGACTGCTATTTTGCCTAAAATCAACTTAATAGGTCCTTAATGGCTCATTGTTGCAGTTGGCTTGAGACTTCCAGCCATGCTGGCATGTCTTGTCTTCTTCTTTGCGCTTGGCCCCGATAATGGCTGCTTGCAGCTATATTTATTATTCTGCTTCTTCTTCTTCTTCTTCCGCCATAGGAGTCTCTGGCAGCCCATAGAACCGTATGGTAAAAAGTTGTGAAATTTGGCACACTCATAGAGGCCAGTCTGAGCTGTCACTATAGCAAATTTGGTGCCTCTAACTCAATCCCTCTAGCGCCACCACCTGTCCAAAGTTTCACTCATATTTATGCTTATAACTTTTGACCCCTAAGGGCTAGAAACAAAATTCTTTTTTCATCGGATTCCTTGGCTCAAGCCGATTCGATTTCACCCTATGATGTCATTTTCCGGTATGCAAATTTTCCCGCCATTTTGAATTTTCTGAAAAACCTACTTTTTCGAACTCCTCCTAGGCCGTTGCTCCGATTTTCACGAAAATTGAAACAGATCATCTTCAGAGCATGTTGACAAAAAGTTATGGAATTCAAGTTGATTCGTCCAATCGTTTTCAATAAACGCACAAACAAATTTTACGTGGAGGTTGCAAAAACACACTAAAGGCTATATCTCCGCAACGCTTTATCGTATTCAAACCAACCTTGGTACATGTCATCACAAGCATGACTTGAAGCAACATGCAGCGTTTCGGCGCAGCGCCACCTACCTGTCCGGAGATACGAAAAATGCCTATTTTGGCTTATAACTTCTGAACCGTTTATCCAAAAATCATAAAATTGGTCTCATTAGATTCAGGGCGTCATGCCGAGTCGACTGATATCCAATTTTACCATGTCGGCCATTTTGGATGTCGGCCATTTTGAATTATGTGCAAAAATGCTGTATTTTATGAACGCATGAACAGATTGTTATGAAACTTGGTATGGGTCATCACCACGATGCCCTGAAGTAGCCTGAGAAGTTTCGAAACAGCGCCACCTAGTGGAGAATTTTTTTTTTCAAACGCTTATAACTTTGGGTGTGGTTGACATATTTTGATGGGAGTGTGTTTTTTGGTCTCCTGAATCCTTGCCGACTCCAACGATACCAGACTTGCCAGGTTTCGGCATATGGTTTGCGCAGAGTTGTAATTTAGTGCTTAAAAAACATTTGCTGATATCTTCGAAACCGCTAGTCCGATCGAGACGAAACCAGCCTCAGAAGTTCGGAAACATAGGTCGATAGCTATACGCTAATGCCCAAATCTCAAAATATTGATAGTAAGGGGTAGTAAAATCCAATCAAAGTCAGGTGTCAGTCCTTTTTTACGTGTTTTTTCATATAAATGTCTATAACTCCAAAACAAAATGAGATATTTTCACCAAACTTGACACACATATGTATGGGCTCACTATGAGGACACATAAAAAAATTGGTGGGATTGTGCCTCTTGGTGGCGCTATAATAAAACAAAACATGAAATTCCCATTGACTTCAATGCAGTATTATGGTTTAAAATGCTAATGCTATAATTTACGAATGCATTAGCGTATCGTTACAAAACTCGGTATGTGTCTTCCGCTCCATGTCCTGAAGATACTCAAAAAGTTTCGGGGTAGCGCCACCTTGTGGTCAAAAGTTGTAATAAAATGTACAGAAATGCGAATAACTTTTGATTAAATTAACCCATTGTAATGAAACTGGTCATAATACAGTCAATGGCTCATGCCGAGAACATGGATACCAATTGTGCCATATTTTGCAAACCTATCTGTCCTCCGTCTTGTTATTTGTTAAAAACCTACTTTTTCAAACTCATCCTAGACCGTTTGTCCGATTTTCACCAAAATTGAACCGTATCGTCTTCAGACCATGCCGACAAATAGTTATGGATTTCATGTTGATAGACAAAACAGTTTTCATATACCACTGCAACAGAGTTGAGCCATGATGCAAAAATGACTCTTGAGGCTGTATCTCTGCAATGCTTTGACATATTGACACCAAACTTTGCATGTGTCATTGTCATCTCAATCTGACTAAACCACATCAGTTTCGTAACAGTGACACCTATTGGTCGAAAGTGATAAACCATTAAACCATTATTATTGACTGTATTTAAAATTTGACTGCTATTTTGCCTAAAATCAACTTAATAGGTCCTTAATGGCTCATTGTTGCAGTTGGCTTGAGACTTCCAGCCATGCTGGCATGTCTTGTCTTCTTCTTTGCGCTTGGCCCCGATAATGGCTGCTTGCAGCTATATTTATTATTCTGCTTCTTCTTCTTCTTCTTCTTTTTCCGCCATAGGAGTCTCTGGCAGCCCATAGAACCGTATGGTAAAAAGTTGTGAAATTTGGCACACTCATAGAGGCCAGTCTGAGCTGTCACTATAGCAAATTTGGTGCCTCTAACTCAATCCCTCTAGCGCCACCACCTGTCCAAAGTTTCACTCATATTTATGCTTATAACTTTTGACCCCTAAGGGCTAGAAACAAAATTCTTTTTTCATCGGATTCCTTGGCTCAAGCCGATTCGATTTCACCCTATGATGTCATTTTCCGGTATGCAAATTTTCCCGCCATTTTGAATTTTCTGAAAAAACTACTTTTTCGAACTCCTCCTAGGCCGTTGCTCCGATTTTCACGAAAATTGAAACAGATCATCTTCAGAGCATGTTGACAAAAAGTTATGGAATTCAAGTTGATTCGTCCAATCGTTTTCAATAAACGCACAAACAAATTTTACGTGGAGGTTGCAAAAACACACTAAAGGCTATATCTCCGCAACGCTTTATCGTATTCAAACCAACCTTGGTAGATGTCATCACAAGCATGACTTGAAGCAACATGCAGCGTTTCGGCGCAGCGCCACCTACCTGTCCGGAGATACGAAAAATGCCTATTTTGGCTTATAACTTCTGAACCGTTTATCCAAAAATCATAAAATTGGTCTCATTAGATTCAGGGCGTCATGCCGAGTCGACTGATATCCAATTTTACCATGTCGGCCATTTTGGATGTCGGCCATTTTGAATTATGTGCAAAAATGCTGTATTTTATGAACGCATGAACAGATTGTTATGAAACTTGGTATGGGTCATCACCACGATGCCCTGAAGTAGCCTGAGAAGTTTCGAAACAGCGCCACCTAGTGGAGAATTTTTTTTTTCAAACGCTTATAACTTTGGGTGTGGTTGACATATTTTGATGGGAGTGTGTTTTTTGGTCTCCTGAATCCTTGCCGACTCCAACGATACCAGACTTGCCAGGTTTCGGCATATGGTTTGCGCAGAGTTGTAATTTAGTGCTTAAAAAACATTTGCTGATATCTTCGAAACCGCTAGTCCGATCGAGACGAAACCAGCCTCAGAAGTTCGGAAACATAGGTCGATAGCTATACGCTAATGCCCAAATCTCAAAATATTGATAGTAAGGGGTAGTAAAATCCAATCAAAGTCAGGTGTCAGTCATTTTTTACGTGTTTTTTCATATAAATGTCTATAACTCCAAAACAAAATGAGATATTTTCACCAAACTTGACACACATATGTATGGGCTCACTATGAGGACACATAAAAAAATTGGTGGGATTGTGCCTCTTGGTGGCGCTATAATAAAACAAAACATGAAATTCCCATTGACTTCAATGCAGTATTATGGTTTAAAATGCTAATGCTATAATTTACGAATGCATTAGCGTATCGTTACAAAACTCGGTATGTGTCTTCCGCTCCATGTCCTGAAGATACTCAAAAAGTTTCGGGGTAGCGCCACCTTGTGGTCAAAAGTTGTAATAAAATGTACAAAAATGCTAATAACTTTTGATTAAATTAGCCTATTGTAATGAGACTGGTCATAATACATTCATTGGCTCATGCCGAGAAGATAGATACCAATTTTGCCATATTTTGCAAACATATCTGTGCTCCATCTTGTTATTTGTTAAAAATCTACTTTTTCAAACTCATCCTAGACCGTTTGTCCGATTTTCACCAAAATTGATCCGTATCGTCTTCAGACCATGCTGACAAATAGTTATGGATTTCGGATTGATAGACAAAACAGTTTTCATATACCACTGCAACAGAGTTGAGCCATGATGCAAAAATGACTCTTGAGGCTGTATCTCTGCAATGCTTTGACATATTGACACCAAACTTTGCATGTGTCATTGTCATCTCAATCTGACTAAACCACATCAGTTTCGTAACAGTGACACCTATTGGTCGAAAGTGATAAACCATTAAACCATTATTATTGACTGTATTTAAAATTTGACTGCTATTTTGCCTAAAATCAACTTAATAGGTCCTTAATGGCTCATTGTTGCAGTTGGCTTGAGACTTCCAGCCATGCTGGCATGTCTTGTCTTCTTCTTTGCGCTTGGCCCCGATAATGGCTGCTTGTTATTATTAGGGGCCAAGCACCGAAGGTGCGGAGGCACCTATTGAAATCGTTAGTGTTCCTATTATTAGGGGCCAAGCACCGAAGGTGCGGAGGCACCTATTGAAATCGTTAGTGTTCCTATTATTAGGGGCCAAGCACCGAAGGTGCGGAGGCACCTATTGAAATCGTTAGTGTTCCTATTATTATTATTCTGCTTCTTCTTCTTCTTCTTCTTTTTCCGCCATAGGAGTCTCTGGCAGCCCATAGAACCGTATGGTAAAAAGTTGTGAAATTTGGCACACTCATAGAGGCCAGTCTGAGCTGTCACTATAGCAAATTTGGTGCCTCTAACTCAATCTCTCTAGCGCCACCACCTGTCCAAAGTTTCACTCATATTTATGCTTATAACTTTTGACCCCTAAGGGCTAGAAACAAAATTCTTTTTTCATCGGATTCCTTGGCTCAAGCCGATTCGATTTCACCCTATGATGTCATTTTCCGTTATGCAAATTTTCCCGCCATTTTGAATTTTCTGAAAAACCTACTTTTTCTAACTCCTCCTAGGCCGTTGCTCCGATTTTCATGAAAATTGAAACAGATCATCTTCATAGCATGCTGACAAAAAGTTATGGAATTTAAGTTGATTCGTCCAATCGTTTTCAATAAACGCACAAACAAATTTTACGTAGAGGTTGCAAAAACACACTAAAGGCTATATCTCCACAACGCTTTATCGTATTCAAACCAAACTTGGTACATGTCATCACAAGCATGACCTGAAGCAACATGCAGCGTTTCGGCGCAGCGCCACCTACTGGTCCGGAGATACGAAAAATGCATATTTTGGCTTATAACTTCTGAACCGTTTATCCAAAAATCATAAAATTGGTCTCATTAGATTCAGGGCGTCATGCCGAGTCGACTGATATCCAATTTTACCATGTCGGCCATTTTGGATGTCGGCCATTTTGAATTATGTGCAAAAATGCTGTATTTTATGAACGCATGAACGGATTGTTACGAAACTTGGTATGGGTCATCACCACGATGCCCTGAAGTAGCCTGAGAAGTTTCGAAACAGCGCCACCTAGTGGATAATTCTTTTTTTTCAAACGCTTATAACTTTGGGTGTGAGTGAAAAATTTTGATGGGAGTAGCTTTTTTGGGCTCCTGAATCCTTGCCGAGTCCAACGATACAAGACATGCCCAGTTTCGGCATATGGTTTGCGCAGCGTTGTAATTTAGCGCTTAAAAAACATTTGCTGATATCTTCAAAACCGCTAGTCCGATCGAGACGAAACCAGCCTCAGAAGTTCGGAAACATAGGTCGATAGCTATACGCTAATGCCCAAATGTCAAAATATTGATAGTAAGGGGTAGTAAAATCCAATCAAAGTCAGGTGTCAGTCATTTTTTACGTGTTTTTTCATATAAATGTCTATAACTCCAAAACAAAATGAAATATTTTCACCAAACTTGACACACATATGTATGGGCTCACTACGAGGACACATAAAAAAATTGGTGGGATTGTGCCTCTTGGTGGCGCTATAATAAAACAAAACATGAAATTCCCATTGACTTCAATGCAGTATTACGGTTTAAAATGCTAATGCTATAATTTAAGAATGCACTAGTGTATCATTACAAAACTCGGTATGTGTCTTCCGCTCTATGTCCCGAAGATATTCAAAAAGTTTCGGGGCAGCGCCACCTTGTGGTCAAAAGTTGTAATAAAATGTACAAAAATGCTAATAACTTTTGATTAAATTAGCCTATTGTAATGAGACTGGTCATAATACATTCATTGGCTCATGCCGAGAAGATAGATACCAATTTTGCCATATTTTGCAAACATATCTGTGCTCCATCTTGTTATTTGTTAAAAATCTACTTTTTCAAACTCATCCTAGACCGTTTGTCCGATTTTCACCAAAATTGATCCGTATCGTCTTCAGACCATGCTGACAAATAGTTATGGATTTCGGATTGATAGACAAAACAGTTTTCATATACCACTGCAACAGAGTTGAGCCATGATGCAAAAATTACTCTTGAGGCTGTATCTCTGCAATGCTTTGACATATTGACACCAAACTTTGCATGTGTCATTGTCATCTCAATCTGACTAAACCACATCAGTTTCGTAACAGTGACACCTATTGGTCGAAAGTGATAAACCATTAAACCATTATTATTGACTGTATTTAAAATTTGACTGCTATTTTGCCTAAAATCAACTTAATAGGTCCTTAATGGCTCATTGTTGCAGTTGGCTTGAGACTTCCAGCCATGCTGGCATGTCTTGTCTTCTTCTTTGCGCTTGGCCCCGATAATGGCTGCTTGTTCTGCTTCTTCTTCTTCTTCTTCTTCTTCTTCTTCTTCCGCCATAGGAGTCTCTGGCAGCCCATAGAACCGTATGGTAAAAAGTTGTGAAATTTGGCACACTCATAGAGGCCAGTCTGAGCTGTCACTATAGCAATTTTGGTGCCTCTAACTCAATCCCTCTAGCGCCACCACCTGTCCAAAGTTTCACTCATATTTATGCTTATAACTTTTGACCCCTAAGGGCTAGAAACAAAATTCTTTTTTCATCGGATTCCTTGGCTCAAGCCGATTCGATTTCACCCTATGATGTCATTTTCCGGTATGCAAATTTTCCCGCCATTTTGAATTTTCTGAAAAACCTACTTTTTCGAACTCCTCCTAGGCCGTTGCTCCGATTTTCACGAAAATTGAAACAGATCATCTTCAGAGCATGTTGACAAAAAGTTATGGAATTCAAGTTGATTCGTCCAATCATTTTCAATAAACGCACAAACAAATTTTACGTGGAGGTTGCAAAAACACACTAAAGGCTATATCTCCGCAACGCTTTATCGTATTCAAACCAACCTTGGTACATGTCATCACAAGCATGACTTGAAGCAACATGCAGCGTTTCGGCGCAGCGCCACCTACCTGTCCGGAGATACGAAAAATGCCTATTTTGGCTTATAACTTCTGAACCGTTTATCCAAAAATCATAAAATTGGTCTCATTAGATTCAGGGCGTCATGCCGAGTCGACTGATATCCAATTTTACCATGTCGGCCATTTTGGATGTCGGCCATTTTGAATTATGTGCAAAAATGCTGTATTTTATGAACGCATGAACAGATTGTTATGAAACTTGGTATGGGTCATCACCACGATGCCCTGAAGTAGCCTGAGAAGTTTCGAAACAGCGCCACCTAGTGGAGAATTTTTTTTTTCAAACGCTTATAACTTTGGGTGTGGTTGACATATTTTGATGGGAGTGTGTTTTTTGGTCTCCTGAATCCTTGCCGACTCCAACGATACCAGACTTGCCAGGTTTCGGCATATGGTTTGCGCAGAGTTGTAATTTAGTGCTTAAAAAACATTTGCTGATATCTTCGAAACCGCTAGTCCGATCGAGACGAAACCAGCCTCAGAAGTTCGGAAACATAGGTCGATAGCTATACGCTAATGCCCAAATCTCAAAATATTGATAGTAAGGGGTAGTAAAATCCAATCAAAGTCAGGTGTCAGTCATTTTTTACGTGTTTTTTCATATAAATGTCTATAACTCCAAAACAAAATGAAATATTTTCACCAAACTTGACACACATATGTATGGGCTCACTACGAGGACACATAAAAAAATTGGTGGGATTGTGCCTCTTGGTGGCGCTATAATAAAACAAAACATGAAATTCCCATTGACTTCAATGCAGTATTACGGTTTAAAATGCTAATGCTATAATTTAAGAATGCACTAGTGTATCATTACAAAACTCGGTATGTGTCTTCCGCTCTATGTCCCGAAGATATTCAAAAAGTTTCGGGGCAGCGCCACCTTGTGGTCAAAAGTTGTAATAAAATGTACAAAAATGCTAATAACTTTTGATTAAATTAGCCTATTGTAATGAGACTGGTCATAATACATTCATTGGCTCATGCCGAGAAGATAGATACCAATTTTGCCATATTTTGCAAACATATCTGTGCTCCATCTTGTTATTTGTTAAAAATCTACTTTTTCAAACTCATCCTAGACCGTTTGTCCGATTTTCACCAAAATTGATCCGTATCGTCTTCAGACCATGCTGACAAATACTTATGGATTTCGGATTGATAGACAAAACAGTTTTCATATACCACTGCAACAGAGTTGAGCCATGATGCAAAAATGACTCTTGAGGCTGTATCTCTGCAATGCTTTGACATATTGACACCAAACTTTGCATGTGTCATTGTCATCTCAATCTGACTAAACCACATCAGTTTCGTAACAGTGACACCTATTGGTCGAAAGTGATAAACCATTAAACCATTATTATTGACTGTATTTAAAATTTGACTGCTATTTTGCCTAAAATCAACTTAATAGGTCCTTAATGGCTCATTGTTGCAGTTGGCTTGAGACTTCCAGCCATGCTGGCATGTCTTGTCTTCTTCTTTGCGCTTGGCCCCGATAATGGCTGCTTGTTCTGCTTCTTCTTCTTCTTCTTTTTCCGCCATAGGAGTCTCTGGCAGCCCATAGAACCGTATGGTAAAAAGTTGTGAAATTTGGCACACTCATAGAGGCCAGTCTGAGCTGTCACTATAGCAAATTTGGTGCCTCTAACTCAATCCCTCTAGCGCCACCACCTGTCCAAAGTTTCACTCATATTTATGCTTATAACTTTTGACCCCTAAGGGCTAGAAACAAAATTCTTTTTTCATCGGATTCCTTGGCTCAAGCCGATTCGATTTCACCCTATGATGTCATTTTCCGGTATGCAAATTTTCCCGCCATTTTGAATTTTCTGAAAAACCTACTTTTTCGAACTCCTCCTAGGCCGTTGCTCCGATTTTCACGAAAATTGAAACAGATCATCTTCAGAGCATGTTGACAAAAAGTTATGGAATTCAAGTTGATTCGTCCAATCGTTTTCAATAAACGCACAAACAAATTTTACGTGGAGGTTGCAAAAACACACTAAAGGCTATATCTCCGCAACGCTTTATCGTATTCAAACCAACCTTGGTACATGTCATCACAAGCATGACTTGAAGCAACATGCAGCGTTTCGGCGCAGCGCCACCTACCTGTCCGGAGATACGAAAAATGCCTATTTTGGCTTATAACTTCTGAACCGTTTATCCAAAAATCATAAAATTGGTCTCATTAGATTCAGGGCGTCATGCCGAGTCGACTGATATCCAATTTTACCATGTCGGCCATTTTGGATGTCGGCCATTTTGAATTATGTGCAAAAATGCTGTATTTTATGAACGCATGAACAGATTGTTATGAAACTTGGTATGGGTCATCACCACGATGCCCTGAAGTAGCCTGAGAAGTTTCGAAACAGCGCCACCTAGTGGAGAATTTTTTTTTTCAAACGCTTATAACTTTGGGTGTGGTTGACATATTTTGATGGGAGTGTGTTTTTTGGTCTCCTGAATCCTTGCCGACTCCAACGATACCAGACTTGCCAGGTTTCGGCATATGGTTTGCGCAGAGTTGTAATTTAGTGCTTAAAAAACATTTGCTGATATCTTCGAAACCGCTAGTCCGATCGAGACGAAACCAGCCTCAGAAGTTCGGAAACATAGGTCGATAGCTATACGCTAATGCCCAAATCTCAAAATATTGATAGTAAGGGGTAGTAAAATCCAATCAAAGTCAGGTGTCAGTCATTTTTTACGTGTTTTTTCATATAAATGTCTATAACTCCAAAACAAAATGAAATATTTTCACCAAACTTGACACACATATGTATGGGCTCACTACGAGGACACATAAAAAAATTGGTGGGATTGTGCCTCTTGGTGGCGCTATAATAAAACAAAACATGAAATTCCCATTGACTTCAATGCAGTATTACGGTTTAAAATGCTAATGCTATAATTTAAGAATGCACTAGTGTATCATTACAAAACTCGGTATGTGTCTTCCGCTCTATGTCCCGAAGATATTCAAAAAGTTTCGGGGCAGCGCCACCTTGTGGTCAAAAGTTGTAATAAAATGTACAAAAATGCTAATAACTTTTGATTAAATTAGCCTATTGTAATGAGACTGGTCATAATACATTCATTGGCTCATGCCGAGAAGATAGATACCAATTTTGCCATATTTTGCAAACATATCTGTGCTCCATCTTGTTATTTGTTAAAAATCTACTTTTTCAAACTCATCCTAGACCGTTTGTCCGATTTTCACCAAAATTGATCCGTATCGTCTTCAGACCATGCTGACAAATAGTTATGGATTTCGGATTGATAGACAAAACAGTTTTCATATACCACTGCAACAGAGTTGAGCCATGATGCAAAAATTACTCTTGAGGCTGTATCTCTGCAATGCTTTGACATATTGACACCAAACTTTGCATGTGTCATTGTCATCTCAATCTGACTAAACCACATCAGTTTCGTAACAGTGACACCTATTGGTCGAAAGTGATAAACCATTAAACCATTATTATTGACTGTATTTAAAATTTGACTGCTATTTTGCCTAAAATCAACTTAATAGGTCCTTAATGGCTCATTGTTGCAGTTGGCTTGAGACTTCCAGCCATGCTGGCATGTCTTGTCTTCTTCTTTGCGCTTGGCCCCGATAATGGCTGCTTGCAGCTATATTTATTATTATTATTATTATTTTTCTTCTCCCCTAAAACTGAACGTGCAGACAAAACCGTAAGTGCTAGAGACTTCAAACTTGGCCAATAGGTAGTCCTCAATTTGGGGAGAACCTGAGAAGCTATGACCCCGATTGGCTTATAGGTGGCGCTACAGCGACCAAAAGCGCAAAAGGGCTCATAACTCCTAAACCGTGTACTCCACACTCAAGTGTCTTATATCATTGGAAAGCTGAGACCATGACGAACAAAACGTATATCTCCGATTTCATTTCCGTCATGAAAATTTTTCCGCCATTTTGAATTTTGTCGAAAACCTACTTTTGCGAACTAGTCCCTGGTTTTTTGACCGATTGGAACCAAACCAGTGCCAAAATGTTCTCTGTAGGCTGAATATCAATAATTATCGAAAAAATGTTGATATTTCGATTTACGGTTGCTAAGGGGATTCAAAATGGACGTTCAGGGCGGAGCCTATTTTACTAAAAAGGCTATAACTCCAGAAAGAAATGAGCTATCTTCACCAAACTTGGTACACATGTTTATGGGCTCATTCTTTGGTCACGATAAAAAAATCGCGACGATTGGCCACTTGGTGGCGCTATAACATGAAAAAAACACTAAAACGGCTATAACCACGCGACCGCTAGTCCGATTGACTTGAAAATTGGTATGCGGTGTCTTGGCCCAAAGCCCCATGTATGTCTATGAGGACATTGGCGTATCTCAAAAAACATGGCCGCCATCGGCCAATGAAATTTGAGCACCTATTAGACGGGGTTAACGGAGGCTGATCGGAACGAAACTTGGTGGGCCTGTTTGACTCATGGTCCTAGAGGACTGTAAGAATTTTGAAAGAAATCGGCCACTAGTTGGCGCTAACGAGCTTTATGGCTCTGCAATCACGTGGTGTTGCAAACATCCCCAAAATATGCATATCATATGATAGACCTCCTCGTGCTGAACAACTTTGCCTCTGGAACCATTGCTGTCAATCAAATCGTTAGTTAAATATTCGCAATTATGTTAAAAACCTACTTTTGCGAACTAGTCCCTGATTTTTTGCACGACCGAAACCAAACCAGTCTAGGACAATTCTCTGGACTCTCTAGATCAATAATTATCAAAAAAAAGTTGAACTTTTGCATTTGGATGGCTATAACAGGGCCAATTAGAAAAGAGGCGTGGCAAAATACACTCAAAAGCCTATAAATCCTAAGCGAAAACTCAAAACTTCACGAAAATTGATGGGTATATGTGGCATAACAATGTGAAGAAGGATGCAACATTTCATGGAGATTGGAGTATAGGTGGCGCTATAAGTGTTAAAAAGCTTTGAAAACCATGTATTCCTATGGTGAATTGCCTGTATTGGCTGTAAATGGTATTTTCCATCGATTATTTCAGCATGCTAATTGTGTTACCAGTATGTTAAAAACATGCTAATCGTGTTAGCATTTTGCTAAAAACATGTCAGCAGTGTAGGGTAGCAACAGGGCCACAAGTTTTGCCATTGCAAGCACAACTCAAATTCAGTCTTTATAAAGTCACTATTTTAACATTTGCAATCGAATTTTGTCAATGTATCACTTCATTTCACCTGAGCTCCCAGATTTAATTATTTTACTGCTTTAGAGCCTTAAATACAATACGCCTTAAATGCTTAAATGCCTTAAGTCGCTTGAACCCCGCTAATTGCTGCTCGCAGCTATATTTATTATTATTATTATTATTATTCAGCCGAAAAACGCATCGTGCAGACCAAACCGTAAGGGCTGGAAACTTGAAACTTTGTCAATAGGTAGTACAAAAATCGAGGAAAGGTTATCAAATTATGAGCCAGATTGGCCAATAGGTGGCGCTATAGCAATCAATTGCGCAAAATGGCTCATAACTCCTAAACCGTTTTGTCCACACTCAAGTGTCTTATATCATTGGAAAGCTGAGACCATGACGAACAAAACGTATATCTCCGATTTCATTTCCGTCATTAAAGATTTTCGGCCATTTTGAATTTTGTTGAAAACCTACTTTTGCGAACTAGTCCCTGGTTTTTTGACCGATCGGAACCAAACCAGTGCCAAAATGTTGTCTGTAGTCTCAATATTAATATTCATTGAGAAAAAGTTGAAATTTCGATTCACGAAAGATAAGTGGATTCAAAATGGATGCTCAGGGCGGAGCCTATTTTACTAAAAAAACTATAACTCAAAAATGAAATGAGATATCTTCACCAAACTTGGATCACATATGTATGGGATCATTCTTTGGTCTCGATAAAAAAATCGCGACGATTGACCACTTGGTGGCGCTATAATGTGAAAAAAACATGAAAATAGCTATAACCACACGACCACTAGTCCGATTAACCTGAAAATTGGTATGCAGTGTCCTTGACCAAGGTACCATGTATGTCTATGAGGACATTGGCGTATCTCAAAAAATATGGCCGCTATCGGCCAATGAAATTTGAGCACCTATAAGACAAGGGTAACGAAGGCTGATCGGAACAAAACTTGATGGGCATGTTTGACTCATGGCCCTAGAGGTCTGTAAGAATTTTGAAAGAAATCGGCCACTAGTTGGCGCTAACGAGTTTTATGGCTCTGTAATCACGTGGTGTGGCACCCATCCACAAAATATGCATATCCCCTGATAGATCTCCTCATGTTGAACAACTTTGCCTCTAGAACTATTGCTGTCAATCATATCATTAATTAAATATTTGCAACTATGTTAAAAACATACTTTTGCAAACTAGTCCCTGGTTTTTTCCCCAATCGGAACCAAACCAATCTAGGACAATTCTCTAGACTCTCTAGATAAATATTCATTGAAAAAAAAGTTGAACTTTTGAATTTGGATGACTATAACAGGGTCATTTAAAAAGAGGGGGCCTGGCAAAGCATGCTCAAAAACCTATTAATCCTGAATGAAAACTACAAACTTCACAAAAATTGGTGGGCACGTGCAGAATATTACTCTAAAGAAGCATGAAAAATTTCATGGAGATCGGGCAATATATGCCTCTATAAAAGTGAGAAATGTGATGAGGTACCATTGCTTTAAATGGTGTGTTCCCAAAAATTGCTAAAATAAACGGCCACCAGAGGGCAGCAGAAGACCACTCATTGGTTCATTCTGGTCAGTAAGCCAGTTTAGAAAATCATTATAACCACATTGCAAATGACATTTTGACAATGTTGACAAATTAATTTGTTCATACTAGAACGTGGTAAATCACCATAGAATCATGGTAAATCATACTACAATGTGGTAAATTGTGGTAAATCATGGTAAACTATGGTAAATCACTATAGAATCATAGTAAATCATACTAGAACGTGGTAAATCATGGTAAACCATGCCAGAAAATGGTAAATCATGTTAAACTATGGTAAACCATGCTAGAATCATGGTAAATCATACTAGAACATGGTAAATCATAGTAATATATGCTAGAATCATGGTAAATCATACTAGAACGTGGTAAATCATGGTAATATATGCTAGAATGATGGTAAATCATACTAGAACATGGTAAATCATAGTAATATACGCTAGAATCTTGGTAAGTCATACTAGAACGTGGTAAATCATGGTAATATATGCTAGAATCATGGTAAATCATACTAGAACGTGGTAAATCATAGTAATATATGCTAGAATCATGGTAAATCATTCTAGAACGTGGTAAATCATGGTAAACTATGGTAAATCACAATAGAATCATGGTAAATCATTCTAGAATGTGGTAAATCATGGTAATATATTCTAGAATCATGGTAAATCATAATACAACGTGGTAAATCATGGTAAACTATGGTAAATCACAATAGAATCATGGTAAATCATTCTAGAATGTGGTAAATCATGGTAATATATGCTAGAATCATGGTAAATCATAATAAAACATGGTAAATCATGGTAATATATGCTAGAATCATGGTAAATCATAATACAACGTGGTAAATCATGGTAAACTATGGTAAATCACGGTAAACCATGCTAGAACATGGTAAATCATGGTAAAATATGCTAGAATCATGGTAAATCATAATACACCATAGTAAACTATGGTAAATCACAATAAAATCATGGTAAATCATGGTAAACTATGGTAAATCACAATAGAATCATGGTAAATCATTCTAGAATGTGGTAAATCATGGTAATATATGCTAGAATCATGGTAAATCATAATACAACGTGGTAAATCATGGTAAACTATGGTAAATCACGGTAAACCATGCTAGAACATGGTAAATCATGGTAAAATATGCTAGAATCATGGTAAATCATAATACACCATGGTAAACTATGGTAAATCACAATAAAATCATGGTAAATCATGGTAAACTATGGTAAATCACAATAGAATCATGGTAAATCATTCTAGAATGTGGTAAATCATGGTAATATATGCTAGAATCATGGTAAATCATAATAAAACATGGTAAATCATGGTAATATATGCTAGAATCATGGTAAATCATAATACAACGTGGTAAATCATGGTAAACTATGGTAAATCACGGTAAACCATGCTAGAACATGGTAAATCATGGTAAAATATGCTAGAATCATGGTAAATCATAATACACCATAGTAAACTATGGTAAATCACAATAAAATCATGGTAAATCATGGTAAACTATGGTAAATCACAATAGAATCATAGTACATCATTCTAGAACGTGTTAAATCATGGTAAACTATGGTAAATCACAATAGAATCATGGTAAACCATGCTAGAATGTGGTAAATCATGGTAATATATGCTAGAATCATGGTAAATCATAATACAACGTGGTAAATCATGGTAAACTATGGTAAATCACAATAGAATCATGGTACATCATTCTAGAACGTGGTAAATCATGGTAAACTATGGTAAATCACAATAGAATCATACTAAAACGTGGTAAATCATGGTAAACCATGCTAGAACATGGTAAATCATGGTAAAATATGCTAGAATCATGGTAAATCATAATACAACATGGTAAACTATGGTAAATCACAATAAAATCATGGTAAATCATACTAGATTGTGGTAAACTATAGTAAATCACAAAATAATCATGGTTAATCATACTAGAATGTGGTAAATTGTGGTAAACTATGGTAAATCATAATAGAATCATGGTAAATGAAACTGAGCCAATGAATGTTTCTCTGCTGCCACCCTACTGGTTAAATTAGTCATTTTGTTCTATAATTCATATTTAGACTTTGTAAAGTCACTATTATAACATTTAAAAATCACATTTTGTCAGTTTATCACTTCATTTCACCTGATATCTCTCAAATTCATTCAGAGCTTAAAAACCTTTCATGCAAAAGGCGTCAAATGCTTTAAATACCTACTTTTGCAAACTAGTCCCTGGTTTTTTGCCCAATCGGAACCAAACCAGTGCCAAAATGTTCTCTGTAGTCTGAATATCAATATTCATTGAGAAAAGTAGAAATTTCGATTTACAGTTGCTAAGGGGTGGAAAAAGAATGTTGTGGGCGGAGCCTATTTTACTAAAAAGGCTATAACTTAAGAAGGAAATGAGATATCTTCACCAAACTTGGTACACATGTGTATGGGCTCATTTTTTGGTCTCGATAAAAAAAATTGCGACGTTTGACCAGTTGGTGGCGCTATAATGTGAAAAAAACAACGACCGCTAGTCCGATTAACCTGAAAATTGATATGCAGTGTCTTGGCCCAAGTTACTATATAAGTCTATGAGGACATTGGTGTATCTCAAAAAACATGGCCGCCATCAGCCAATGAATTTTGAGCACCTATTAGATGGGGTTAACGGAGGTCGATCGGAACGAAACTCGGTGGGCATGTTTGACTCATGGTCCTAGAGGTCTGTAAGAATTTTGAAAGAAATCGGCCACTAGTTGGCGCTAACCAAAAAGGGAAGCTCAAAAATTCACGAAAATTGTTGGGTATATGTGGCATGACATGCTGATGAAGCATGCAAAGTTTTAAGGAGATCGGACTATAGGTGGCGCTATAACTGTTAAAAAGCTTTAAAAACCATGCATTTCCTATGGTAAATTGCCTATATTGGCTGTGAATGGACTTTTCCTTCTATTATTTAAGTGTTTAAAATCTTGCTAAATAAAACTTAATGTCTTTAATGCCTATGTGCTTTAAAGGCCTTAAAGGCTTGAACCCCGCTAAATGCTGCTTGCAGCTTTAATTAGGGGTTCAAGCACGAAGTGCTGAAACCCTATTGTAATTGTACTGATTTTTATTATTATTATTATTATTCTCCGCTAAAACGCATCGTGCAGCACAAACCGTAAAGCGTGGAACTTTGAAACTTTGTCAGATGGTAGTCCTCAATTTGGGGAGAACCTCAGAAAGTATGACCCCGATTGGCCAATAGGTGGCGCTACAGCAACCAAATGCGCAAAAAGGGTCATAACTCCTAAACCCTTTGGTCCACAATCAAGTGTCTTATATCATTGGAAAGCTGAGTCCTTGGCGAACAAAACGTATATCTCCGATTTCATTTCCGTCATGAAAATTTTTCCGCCATTTTGAATTTTGTCGAAAAACTACTTTTGCGAACTAGTCCCTGGTTTTTTGACCGATCGAAACCAAACCAGTGGCAAAATGTTCTCTGTAGTCTGAATATCAATATTCATTGAGAAAAAGTTGAAATTTCGATTCACGGTTGCTAAGGGGTGGAAAAAGAATGTTGTAGACGGAGCCTATTTTACTAAAAAGGCTATAACTCAAGAAGGAAATGAGATATCTTCACCAAACTTGGTACACTTGTGTATGGGCTCATTCTTTGGTCTCGATAAAAAAATCGCGACGATTGACAACTTGGTGGCGCTATAATGTTAAAAAAACATGAAAAGGGCTATAACCACGTGACCACTAGTCCGATTGACTTGAAAATTGGTAGGCAGTGTCTTGGTCCAAGGCACCATGTATGTCTATGAGGACATTGGTGTATCTAAAAAAACATGGCCGCCATCGGCCAATGAAGTTTGAGCACCTATTAGATGGGGTTAACAGAGGTCGATCGGAACGAAACTCGGTGGGCATGTTTGACTCATGGTCCTAGAGGTCTGTAAGAATTTTGAAAGAAATCGGCCACTAGTTGGCGCTAACTCAAAAGGGAAGCTCAAAAATTCACGAAAATTGTTGGGTATATGTGGCATAAAATGCTGATGAAGCATGCAAAGTGTTAAAGAGATTGGACTATAGGTGGCGCTATAACTGTTAAAAAGCTATAAGAACCATGCATTTCCTATGTTAAATTGCCTATATTGACTGTAAATGGACTTTTCCATCTATTATTTTAGTGTTTAAAATCTTGCTAAATAAAACTTAATGACTTTAATGCCTATGTGCTTAAAAGGCCTTAAAGGCTTGAACCCCGCTAAATGCTGCTTGCAGCTTTAATTATTATTATTATTATTCAGCCGAAAAACGCATCGTGCAGACCAAACTGTAAGGGCTAGAGACTTGAAACTTGGCCAATAGGTAGTACAAAAATCGAGGAGAGGTTATCAAATTATGAGCCAGATTGGCCCATAGGTGGCGCTATAGCAACCAAAAGCGCGAAAGGGCTCATAACTCCTAAACCGTTGCTCCTAAGGGTCAAGTGTCTTATATCATTGGAAAGCTGAGACCATGACGAACAAAACGTATATCTCCGATTTCATTTCCGTCATTAAAAATTTTCCGCCATTTTGAATTTTGTCAAAAACCTATTTTTGCGAACTAGTCCCTGGTTTTTTGACCAATTCGAACCAAACCTGTGCAGAAATGTTGTCTGTAGTCTGAATATCAATATTCATTGACAAAAAGTTGAAATTTGGATTCACGGAAGATAATGGGATCAAAATGGACGCTCAGGGCGGAGCCTATTTTACTAAAAAGACTATAACTCAAAAATGAAATGAGATATCTTCACCAAACTTGGTACACATGTGCATGGGCTCAATTTGAGGTCACGATAAAAAAATCGTGATTATTGGCCACTTGGTGGCGCTATAATGTGAAAAAAACATGAAAATAGCTATAACCACGCGACTGCTAGTCGGATTCACCTGAAAATGGGCAAGCATTGTCTTGGTCCAAGGCCCCATGTATGTCTATGAGAACATCGGTGTATCTCAAAAAACATGGCCGCTATCGGCCAATGAAATTTGAGCACCTATAAGACAAGGTTAATGGAGGCTGATCGGAACAAAACTTGATGGGCATGTTTGTCTCATGGCCCTAGAGGTCTGTAAGAATTTTGAAAGAAATCGGCCACTAGTTGGCGCTAACGACTTTTATGGTTCTGTAATCACGTGGTGTTGCACCCATCCACAAAATATGCATATCATTTAATAGATCTCCTCATGCTGAACAACTTTGCCTCTAGAGCCATTGCTGTCAGTCAAATCATTAATTCAATATTTGCAATTATGTTAAAAACCTACTTTTGCGAACTAGTCCCTGGTTTTTTCCCCAATCAGAACCAAACCAGTGCCAAAATGTTTTCTGTAGTCTGAATATGAATATTCATTGAGAAAAAGTTGAAATTTCGATTTACAGTTGCTAAGGGGTGGAAAAAGATTGTTGTGGGTGGAGCCTATTTTACTAAAAAGCCTATAACTCAAGAAGGAAATGAGATATCTTCAACAAACTTGGAACACATGTGTATGGGCTCATTCTTTGGTCTCGATAAAAAAATCGCGACATTTAACCAGTTGGTGGCGCTATAATGTGAAAAAAAACATGAAAATAGCTATAACCACACGACCGCTAGTCCGATTGACCTGAAAATTGGTATGCAGTGTCTTGGCCCAACGTACTTTATAAGTCTATGAGGACATTGGTGTATCTCAAAAAACATGGCCGCCATCAGCCAATGAATTTTGAGCACCTATTAGATGGGGTTAACGGAGGTCGATCGGAACGAAACTCAGTGGACATGTTTGACTCATTGTCCTAGAGGTCTGTAAGAATTTTGAAATAAATCAGCCACTAGTTGGCGCTAACCCAAAAGGGAAGCTCAAAAATTCACGAAAATTGTTGGGTATATGTGGCATAACATGCTGATGAAGCATGCAAGGTTTTAAAGAGATCGGACTATAGGTGGCGCTATAACTGTTAAAAAAGCTTTAAAAACCACGCATTTCCTATGGTAAATTGCCTATATTGGCTGTGAATGGACTTTTCCATCTATTGTTTCAGTGTTTAAAATCTTGCTAAAAAAAAACTTAATGTCTTTAATGCCTATGTGCTTTAAAGGCCTTAAAGGCTTGAACCCCGCTAAATGCTGCTTGCAGCTTTAATTATTATTATTATTCTCCGGTAAAACGCATCGTGCAGCCAAAACCGTAAGGGCTGGAGCGTTGAAACTTTGTCAGATGGTAGTCCTCACTCTGGGAAGACCCTCAGGAGGTATGACCCCGATTAGCCAATAGGTGGCGCTACAGCAACCAAAAGCGTGAAAAGGCTCATAACTCCTAAACCGTTTGGTCCACACTCAAGTGTCTTATATCATTGGAAAGCTGAGTCCTTGGCAAACAAAACGTATATCTCCGATTTCATTTCCGGTAGGGAAATTTTTCCACCATTTTGAATTTTGTTGAAAACCTACTTTTGCAAACTAGTCCCTGGTTTTTTGACCGATCGGAACCAAACCAAGGTCAAAATGTTCTCTGGTGTCTAATTATCAATATTTATCAAAAAAAATTGAAATTTTGATTCATGTTTGCTAAGGGGCTTCAAAATGGACGTTCAGGGCGGAGCCTATTTTACTAAAAAGGCTATAACTCAAGAAGGAAATGAGTTATCTTCACCAAACTTGGTACACATGTGTAAGGGCTCAGTCTTTGGTCACGTTAAAAATATCGCGACAATTGGCCACTTGGTGGCGCTATAACATGAAAAAAACACAAAAACGGCTATAACCACAGGACCGCTAGTCCGATTGACTTGAAAATTGGTATGCGGTGTCGTGGCCCAAGGTACCATGTATGTCTATGAGGACATTGGCGTATCTCAAAAAACATGGCCGCCATCGGCCAATGAAGTTTGAGCACCTATTAGACAGGGTTAATGGAGGTCGATCGGAATGAAACTCAGTGGGTATGTTTGACTCATGGTCCTAGAGGTCTGTAAGAATTTTGAAAGAAATCGGCCACTAGTTGGCGCTAACGAGTTTTATGGTGCTGTAATCACGTGGTGCTGCACACATTGGCAAAATATGCATATCATTTGATAGATCTCCTTATGCTGAACAACTTTGCCTCTAGAACCATTGCTGTCAATCAAATCATTAATTAAATATTTGCAATTATGCTAAAAACCTACTTTTGCAAACTAGTCCCTGGTTTTTTGCCCGACCGGAACCAAACCAGTCTAGGACAATTCTCTAGACTCTCTAGATAAATATTCATTGAAAAAAAGTTGAACTTTTGCATTTGGATGGCTATAACAGGGCCAATTAGAAAAAAAGCGTGGCAAAATACACTCAAAAGCCTATAAATCCTAAGGGAAAACTCAAAACTTCACGAAAATTGTTGGGTATATGTGGCATACCATGTTGATGAAGCATGCAAAGTTTTACAAAGATCGGACTATAGGTGGTGCTATAACTGTTAAAAAGCTTTAAAAACCATGCATTTCCTATGGTAAATTGCCTATTTTGGCTGTAAATGGACTTTTCCATCTATTTTTTTAGTGTTTTAAATCTTGCTAAATAAAACTTAATGTCTTTAATGCCTATGTGCTTAAAAGGCCTTAAAGGCTTGAACCCCGCTAAATGCTGCTTGCAGCTTTAATTATTATTATTATTCAGCCGAAAAACGCATCGTGCAGACCAAACCGTAAGAGCTGGAAACTTGAAACTTTGTCAATAGGTAGTACAAAAATCGAGGAAAGGTTATCAAATTATGAGCCAGATTGGCCCATAGGTGGCGCTATAGCAATCAATTGCGCAAAATGGCTCATAACTCCTAAACCGTTTGGTCCACACTCAAGTGTCTTATATCATTGGAGAGCTGAGACCTTGGCGAACAAAACGTATATCTCCGATTTCATTTCCGTCATTAAAAATTTTCCGCCATTTTGAATTTTGTTGAAAACCTACTTTTACGAACTAGTCCCTGGTTTTTTGACCGATCGGAACCAAACCAGTGCCAAAATGTTGTCTGTAGTCTGAATATGAACATTCATTGAGAAAAAGTTGAAATTTCGATTCACGGAAGATAAGGGGATCAAAATGGACGCTCAGGGCGGAGCCTATTTTACTAAAAAGACTATAACTCCAAAATAAAATGAGATATCTTCACCAAACTTGGTAAATGTGTGTATGGGCTAATTCTCTGGTCTCGATAAAAAAATCGCGACGATTGACCACTTGGTGGCGCTATAATGTGAAAAAAACATGAAAATAGCTATAACCACACGACCGCTAGTCCGATTGACCTAAAAAATTGGTATGCAGTGTCTTGGCCCAAGGTACTATATAGGTCTATGAGGACATTGGTGTATCTCAAAAAACATGGCCGCCATCGGCCAATGAATTCGAGCACCTATTAGACGGGGTTAACAGAGGCCAATCCGAATGAAACTCAGTGGACATGTTTGACTCATGGTCCTAGAGGTCTGTAAGAATTTTGAAAGAAATCGGCCACTAGTTGCCGCTAACGAGTTTTATGGCTCTGTTATCACGTGGTGTGGCACCCATCCACAAAATATTCATTTCATATGATAGATCTCCTCATACTGAACAACTTTGCCTCTAGAACTATTGCTGTCAATCAAATCATTAATTAAATTTTCGTAATTATGTTAAAAACCTACTTTTGCAAACTAGTCCCTGGTTTTTTGCCCGATCGGAACCAAACTAGTCAAGGATAATTCTCTGGACTCTCTAGATCAATAATCATTGAAAAAAAATTTAACTTTTACATTTGGATGGCTATACTAGGGCCATTTAAAAAAGAGGCGTGGCAAAATACACTCAAAAGCCTATAAATCCTAAGGGAAAACTCAAAAATTCACGAAAATTGTTGGGTATATGTGGCATACCATGCTGATAAAGCATGCAAAGTTTTACAAAGATCGGACTATAGGTGGCGCTATAACTGTTAAAAAGCTTTAAAAACCATGCATTTCCTATGGTAAATTGCCTATATTGGCTGTAAATTGACTTTTCCATCTATTATTTTAGTGTTTAAAATCTTGCAAAATAAAACTTAATGTCTTTAATGCCTATGTGCTTTAAAGGCCTTAAAGGCTTGAACCCCGCTAAATGCTGCTTGCAGCTTTAATTATTATTATTATTATTATTATTCAGCCGAAAAACGCATCGTGCAGACCAAACTGTAAGGGCTAGAGACTTGAAACTTGGCCAATAGGTAGTACAAAAATCGAGGAGAGGTTATCAAATTATGAGCCAGATTGGCCCATAGGTGGCGCTATAGCAACCAAAAGCGCGAAAGGGCTCATAACTCCTAAACCGTTGCTCCTAAGGGTCAAGTGTCTTATATCATTGGAAAGCTGAGACCATGACGAACAAAACGTATATCTCCGATTTCATTTCCGTCATTAAAAATTTTCCGCCATTTTGAATTTTGTCAAAAACCTACTTTTGCGAACTAGTCCCTGGTTTTTTGACCAATTGCAACCAAATCAGTGCCAAAATGTTGTCTGTAGTCTGAATATGAACATTCATTGACAAAAAGTTGAAATTTGGATTCACGGAAGATCATGGGTTCAAAATGGACGCTCAGGGCGGAGCCTATTTTACTAAAAAAACTATAACTCAAAAAGGAAATGAGATATCTTCACCAAACTTGGATCACATGTGTATGGGATCATTCTTTGGTCTCGATAAAAAAATCGCGACGATTGACCACTGGGTGGCGCTATAATGTGAAAAAAACATGAAAATAGCTATAACCACACGACCGCTAGTCCGATTGACCTGAAAATTGGTATGCAGTGTCTTGGCCCAAGGTACCATGTATGTCTATGAGGACATTGGCGTATCTCAAAAAATATGGCCGCTATCGGCCAATGAAATTTGAGCACCTATAAGACAAGGGTAACGAAGGCTGATCGGAACAAAACTTGATGGGCATGTTTGACTCATGGCCTTAGAGGTCTGTAAGAATTTTGAAAGAAATCGGCCACTAGTTGGCGCTAACGAGTTTTATGGCTCTGTAATCACGTGGTGTGGCACCCATCCACAAAATATGCATATCACCTGATAGATCTCCTCATGTTGAACAACTTTGCCTCTAGAACTATTGCTGTCAATCATATCATTAATTAAATATTTGCAACTATGTTAAAAACATACTTTTGCAAACTAGTCCCTGGTTTTTTCCCCGATCGGAACCAAACCAATCTAGGACAATTCTCTAGACTCTCTAGATAAATATTCATTAAAAAAAAAGTTGAACTTTTGAATTTGGATGACTATAACAGGGTCATTTAAAAAGAGGGGGCCTGGCAAAGCGTGCTCAAAAACCTATTAATCCTGAATGAAAACTACAAACTTCACAAAAATAGGTGGGCACGTGCAGAATATTACTCTAAAGAAGCATGAAAAATTTCATGGAGATCGGGCAATATATGCCTCTATAAAAGTGAGAAATGTGATGAGGTACCATTGCTTTAAATGGTGTGTTCCCAAAAATTGCTATAATAAACGGCCACCAGAGGGCAGCAGAAGACCACTCATTGGTTCATTCTGGTCAGTAAGCCAGTTTAGAAAATCATTAAAACTACATTGCAAATGACATTTTGACAATGTTGACCAATTAATTTGTTCATACTAGAACGTGGTAAATCACAATAGGATCATGGTAAATCATACTACAATGTGGTAAATTGTGGTAAATCATGGTAAACTATGGTAAATCACTATAGAATCATAGTAAATCATACTAGAACGTGGTAAATCATGGTAAACCATGCCAGAACATGGTAAATCATGTTAAACTATGGTAAACCATGCTAGAATCATGGTAAATCATACTAGAACATGGTAAATCATAGTAATATATGCTAGAATCATGGTAAATCATACTAGAACGTGGTAAATCATGGTAATATATGCTAGAATCATGGTAAATCATACTAGAACGTGGTAAATCATAGTAATATACGCTAGAATCTTGGTAAATCATACTAGAACGTGGTAAATCATGGTAATATATGCTAGAATCATGGTAAATCATACTAGAACGTGGTAAATCATAGTAATATATGCTAGAATCATGGTAAATCATTCTAGAACGTGGTAAATCATGGTAAACTATGGTAAATCACAATAGAATCATGGTAAATCATTCTAGAATGTGGTAAATCATGGTAATATATTCTAGAATCATGGTAAATCATAATACAACGTGGTAAATCATGGTAAACTGGTAAATCACAATAGAATCATGCTAAATCATTCTAGAATGTGGTAAATCATGGTAATATATGCTAGAATCATGGTAAATCATAATAAAACATGGTAAATCATGGTAATATATGCTAGAATCATGGAAAAATCATAATACAAGGTGGTAAATCATGGTAAACTATGGTAAATCACGGTAAACCATGCTAGAACATGGTAAATCATGGTAAAATATGCTAGAATCATGGTAAATCATAATACACCATGGTAAACTATGGTAAATCACAATAAAATCATGGTAAATCATGGTAAACTATGGTAAATCACAATAGAATCATGGTACATCATTCTAGAACGTGGTAAATCATGGTAAACCATGCTAGAACGTGGCAAATCATGGTAATATATGCTAGAATCATGGTAAATCATAATACAACATGGTAAATCATGGTAAACTATGGTAAATCACAATAGAATCATAGTAAATCATACTAAAACGTGGTAAATCATGGTAAACCATGCTAGAACATGGTAAATCATGGTAAAATATGCTAGAATCATGGTAAATCATAATACAACATGGTAAACTATGGTAAATCACAATAAAATCACGGTAAATCATACGAGATTGTGGTAAACTATAGTAAATCACAAAATAATCATGGTTAATCATACTAGAATGTGGTAAATTGTGGTAAACTATGGTAAATCATAATAGAATCATGGTAAATGAAACTGAGCCAATGAATGTTTCTCTGCTGCCACCCTACTGGTTAAATTAGTCATTTTGTTCTATAATTCATATTTAGACTTTGTAAAGTCACTATTATAACATTTAAAATCACATTTTGTCAGTTTATCACTTCATTTCACCTGATATCTCTCAAATTCATTCAGTGCTTAAAAACCTTTCATACAAAAGGCGTCAAATGCTTTAAATACCTACTTTTGCGAACTAGTCCCTGTTTTTTTGCCCAATCGGAACCAAACCACTGCCAAAATGTTCTCTGTAGTCTGAATATCAATATTCATTGAGAAAAAGTTGAAATTTCAATTTACGGTTGCTAAGGGGTGGAAAAAGAATGTTGTGGGCGGAGCCTATTTTACTAAAAAGGCTATAACTTAAGAAGGAAATGAGATATCTTCACCAAACTTGGTACACATGTGTATGGGCTCATTTTTTGGTCTCGATAAAAAAATTGCGACGTTTGACCAGTTGGTGGCGCTATAATGTGAAAAAAACAACGACCGCTAGTCCGATTGACCTGAAAATTGGTATGCAGTGTCTTGGCCCAAGTTACTATATAAGTCTATGAGGACATTGGTGTATCTCAAAAAACATGGCCGCCATCAGCCAATGAATTTTGAGCACCTATTAGATGGGGTTAACGGAGGTCGATCGGAACGAAACTCGGTGGGCATGTTTGACTCATGGTCCTAGAGGTCTGTAAGAATTTTGAAAGAAATCGGCCACTAGTTGGCGCTAACCCAAAAGGGAAGCTCAAAAATTCACGAAAATTGTTGGGTATATGTGGCATGATATGCTGATGAAGCATGCAAAGTTTTAAAGAGATCGGACTATAGGTGGCGCTATAACTGTTAAAAAGCTTTAAAAACCATCCATTTCCTATGGTAAATTGCCTATATTGGCTGTGAATTGATTTTTCCATCTATTATTTCAGTGTTTAAAATCTTGCTAAATAAAACTTAATGTCTTTAATGCCTATGTGCTTAAAAGGCCTTAAACGCTTGAACCCCGCTAAATGCTGCTTGCAGCTTTAATTATTAATGTTTTTACTCTACAGTTGTTAAATGTATTTATTTAAATTCATTGTTGTACTCATAAAATTTCTTCAAGGCTGGCAGGTCTGTTAGAGTAAAGCAGGAGCAGCTCTGAGTTTATTTTGTTTATTTAAAATGATCCCCATTAGCTGACATCGAGACGACAGCTAGTCTTCCTGGGGTCCAAACAATACATACAAAACCCAATAATTACAATCACAATTACTCCAAATATATCATATGTAAATACACATGAGAAAAAAAAGAAGAATATATATATATATAATAATGAAAAACAACATAGCACATAATACAACCTCACTCAACCAAGCCAGACAATATTATGATATTGAAAACAAATATAGTCTTTTTTTAAAACCAGTTTTTCCCTTGATTTCACGAACCCTAACTGGAAGATTGTTCCAAAACACAACTGACCTATAAAACATGGTCCTCTTCATAAAGTCAGATTTAGGTACGGGTAAAGAAATCTGTTGACTATTCGCCCCTCTTGTGTAATGTGAATGCATATCTGAATAGTAAATTATATTATAGTTCAGAGTAGTGTTGTAGTCAAGACCACCTAAACCGAGACCAAGACAAGACCAAGACTTTGAAGGGCCGAGACCAAGACAAGACCAAGACTTTGAAGGGCCGAGACCGAGTCAAGACCAAGACCAAGACAGGCCGAGACTGAGTCAAGACCGAGACCAATGCATGACCCCACACTTATGATAAAATGTGGAATATGCATATGATTGGCACTTCTCTCATATGTGTGGGTGTGTAAGTGTACCATGAGAGAAGTTTTGATCAAATAATCAAAAGGCATTGCAGCTTTGTGGGAATTAATATTTTTTCTATATAAGCAAATAACACTTAACTTTTTGTCAATGGGAGGCACTGAAGACGACGTGTCCATATTGTTTACAGTCTATGGTGGACACAAACACCAAACTGACACTAACAGAGCTTTGTGTTTTGTTTTGTGAAAAGCGCTCAATCCCATTTTAAAACTCAAAGTTCCCTAAGAATGCTAATCTGGATGAGGTATCAATCTCAGACACAGTCCATTATGTCTTAAATGAATGTGAATAACAGGAGGTGGAATATGTATCATACAGATATTAGTATGCTGCTTAAGCAAATTATTTTATATATGTACATATTTTTCATTTACAAATTGAAAATGTTATTGTGCAGCTTTATTGTGCAACAACAAGGAAAAGAAACCCTGTACTTGCATTTTTTGATTAACTACAGTTTGATTTAACAAATATCTCACATGTGCAGGGTTTTTCCTGGGTCAAAAATGGTCTTTGGTGGTGGCTGACAGACCTACACACACACACACACACACACACACACACACACACACACACACACACACACACACACACACCATTTTTTTTTTTTAAATGCAACGAAACAATCATTTTTTATTATCTTATGTTTATATCTCCTATTATGTATGATCTCTTATCTTGATGTTTCTTTTGTTCCAACAGGTTGAATTGTTTTGGTATATAATCATATCAATATTAGAAATAGCATTAACAGTTAACAAATAGCCACATTTTCTGCCATATACAATTTAATAAAATGATCAGCTAGCTAACAAACAAATTTGTTCTGTTTTCACCTCACTCCAGTCTAAACTAAATGATTTTAGACTATTTATTTTACTACACATTCAACATACATAAGCTGAAATACTGTGGATAGTTAAAACTAATAAATCTTACTCTCCACTCTTGCTAAATTGGGTAAGCACACTTGTGTTCTCATTTCTGAGGTGTTCTGAGTAAATGATTACCGTATTTTCCGGACTATAAGTCGCTCCGGAGTATAAGTCGCATCAGTCAAAAAATGCGTCATGACGCGGAAAAAAACATATATAAGTCGCACTGGACTATAAGTCGCATTAGGGCAGAGCTGGAGCCACGCGCATGCGAGCACGCGAGCACCCGCGCGCGCATGCGAGCACAGGCCTGCTCGCGTGCACTCGCTCGTGCCCGCTTCACTGCATAACCTGAGCAGAAGAAAGAAAGTTTGAAGTGAGTGAGAAACTTGTAAGGGACTGGCGAAAAGCAGAGGTTACTTTAACTGTGATGAAGAAGAAAAAGAAATCTACTTGCGGACTGTAAGCAAGATGGCCAGAGCTGAAGGAACAAGTCCACAGACGCTTGAACTCTCTGCCGGGAGAGGCTCAGCCACGCGAGACGAACGCTGTGAGACTCGTTCTCCGCTGCATATTTTACAACATGCTGTTTGTGTTTTGCAGAATAAGATTTTCTTTATGGGGGCATTTTGTTTGTGTTCAGTCTTTCTAAGTTGTTGTCTATAAGTAAATATTAGGCTACAGGAGCAGCATAGAGCGCATTCTCGCGGCTATATGTTTATTCTTGTCAGTCAGTATGAACTAAATTTGATATATAAGTCGCACCTGACTATAAGTCGCAGGACCAGCCAAACTATGAAAAAAAGTGCGACTTATAGTCCGGAAAATACGGTAAACTGATTCGTTCAGTTCATTGTTGAACAGATCAGTTCTTATTACCGTCGTTAAAATGATTCGGTTCAAATGAGTCATTTGGTCGTGAATCGGACATTAGCAGACCCGTTGTGTGTGAATCACGGCTGTCAGAACATCGCGGAAGGTTTGTCACACAGAAAACACTTCATAACTGGATAGAAATTGTTTCCTGTTTATTTAATGTATGATTTATGTCAGCTGTTTAGCTTGTCAAACGTTTTTTGAGCGCATGCAATTCACACCGAGCGGTACTTCAAAACAGTTGTCCGAACGCGCAACGTTCAACATGGATTCGGTTTTCTGAACTTTTGATTTAGCTTAATATGTGAAGTGTCAGAGAGAGCTTATCTGCTTATTTTGAAGACAGAGAGAGTGAGCGCAGGGTGGAGTTCTCTGCTCTTTATATGCCTTCAGCTGTGGTCTTGACCGGTCTTGAGACAAAATCCCGAGTCTTCGCCCGAGACCGAGACGAGACCGAGTAAAAATGCGGTCGATACCGAGACGAGACCAAGACCTTTAAAAAAATGTGGTCTCGAGACCGGTCTCGAGACCAAGACCGATCTCGAGTACTACAACACTAGTTCAGAGTCTATTTCACACTCAGTTAAAGTGACAGGGCACTGTTCAAAATAAACATGAGCGGAGACGAAGAAGCAGCAATAGTTTTGCTGTGTTTTCTCAGTATCTCCAGGAAGAGAAAGAGACAGAGTTCTTCATCTGCAGTACCTAGCTGTGTGTCTGTGAGGAGTGACCGATCCATGGGTAATCCTCCTGGATTCAGTGAAGCAGTGACTCCTGATCAACTCTGAGCATAAAGATGGAGTTGGTGAAATGAACTTTGATCCCAATGTCCAGATATAAGATACTAATTGTCTAACGAAATCTCTGGTGTCAGATTGAGGATGAGGTTTTGGTTTCTTCATCATCTCTTAAAGCTCTTAGTGAGTTTGTTCCTGGTCTCTGTCACCTTGAGCTGCTCGCTGGAGGATTGAAAGACACGGTTTTCCTTTTCTCTGTGTTTTTCTCTGTTTTCTGTGAAGCTGCTTTGGATCAATGTGCATTGTGAAAAGTGTCAAACTGAAACTGACATTAATGCATTAATTATACAGAAAATACAAGATTGACATCTGTATTAATTTAGATTTTAATTTATTTTTCATATTTCGTAATCTGTTCTTCTTGTTATTTCAGCAGAGTATATGGAGAGCGAAGCATCTCTGGAGGAGCCTTCTCAGTCTCTCGTCTGATCAACACTTTCACAGCTGTTACGGCATCCCTGAATAGATACGATCAACTAATAAATGATGACCTCCAGAGAGTCAAAGACAGACACAAGACCAGCATGAAGAACAAGTATGAGAGATTAATTGAGGGACTGAAACCCCAGGAGAACGAAGCCCTCCTGAACAGGATCTACACACAGCTCTACATCATAGAGGGAGAGAGAGGAGGAGTGAATAAAGAACATGAGGTTTTACAGATGGAGAAAACAGCCAGAACACAACACTCACAAGACACTCCAATCTACTGCAATGACATCTTTACAGCCTCAGCTGAACCAGGACGTGAGGAGAAACAGCAGATCAAGACTGTTCTTACTAAAGGCATCGCTGGAATCGGAAAAACCGTCTCTGTGCAGAAGTTCATTCTGGACTGGGCCGAGGGAAGAGCCAATCAGGATGTAGATTTCATGTTTGTGCTTCCATTTCGAGAGCTGAACTTGATCCGAGATCGTAAGTACAGTCTTCACAGACTTCTGCTGGACTTTCATCCTGAACTTCACGATCTGAACTTAAGGATTTATGAGGAGTGTAAAGTTGTGTTCATCTTTGATGGTCTGGATGAAAGCAGAATCACACTGAGGTTTTCAGACGCTCAGGAAGTTTCTGATGTGACTGAGACTTCATCAGTGGATGTGTTGATGTCAAAGCTCATGAAAGGAGTGATGCTTCCCTCGGCTCTCATCTGGATCACCTCCAGACCAGCAGCAACCAATCAGATCCCCTCCAAATACATCAACCGTCTGACAGAGATTCAGGGATTCAATGAGCCTCAGAAGGAGGAATATTTCAGGAAGAGAATCAGGGACGAGCATCAAGCCAGCAGAATCATCTCCCACATCAGAAGAGCAAGAAGCCTCCACATCATGTGCCACATACCCGTCTTCTGCTGGATCTCATCCACTGTGCTTCAAAAGCTCCTGGAAGTAGATCTGAGTGCAGAAATCCCTCAAACTCTGACTGAAATGTACATCCACTTCCTGCTGATTCAGATCAACATGAGGAATCAGAAGTATGAAGAGAGAGATCCAGAGAAACTCCAGCCATCCAGCAGAGAAGTGATTGTGAAACTTGCTGAAGTGGCTTTCAATCAGCTGATGAAGGGCAATGTGATTTTCTATGAGGAGGACCTGAGAGAGAGCGGCATAGACGTCACTGACGCCGCAGTGTATTCTGGGATCTGCACTGAGATCTTTAAGGAGGAATCTGTGATTCATCAGAGGAAAATCTACAGCTTCATTCATCTGAGCCTCCAGGAGTTTCTCGCTGCTTTCTTCCTGTTTTACTCTCATGTGATCAAGAACAAGAAACCACTGCATGAATTCAGATCTTACTGGTTTGGTGAAGTCTCTCTGTATGATCTACAAACATCAGCAGTAGATAAAGCCCTCGAGAGTAAGAATGGATGGCTGGATCTGTTCCTGCGGTTCCTGCTGGGCGTCTCTCTGGAGTCCAATCAGAGACTCTTACAGGATCTACTGACACACACAGAGGAAAGCTCAGAGAGCATCAGGAGAACCACACAGTACATTCAACAGAAGATCAAAGATGAACATAAACTCTCAGCTGATCAGTCCATCAGTCTGTTCCTCTGTCTGCTGGAAGTGAAAGATCAGACTCTGTCCAGAGACATTCAGGAGTTTGTGAAATCAGACAAACACTCAGAGAAGAAACTCTCTCCTGGTCACTGCTCAACAATCGCCTACATGCTTCAGATCTCAGAGGAGCCGCTGGATGAGCTGAACCCCAGGAAATACAACACATCAGATGAGGGCAGAAGAAGACTGATACCAGCTGCGATCAACTGCAGAAAAGCTCTGTGAGTGTTAATTATTCACTAATGAAGAATCATGTTTAATTATGAATAATGAGAGGTTTTCTCCTATATAACGAGCTCAGAGTCTTAAAGGGCTCATGATGTGCCTTTCCATTATTTTAATGTGGAAATTAAGCATTCAGTCAAGTTAACATTATTTAGAAAATGGATTTACACTATGATTAACCCCTTACCTGTCATCTTCTGATTTGGCAAATGGAGCATTTAGACATGCTCATAGTATAAAGACAGCTGCTTGTACGGTATTCTGAATATACAAATAACCAATATATATTTAGAAAGCCAACACTTGAGAGTTTACAGCTGAATACTCATAATTACTCAGACAGTTACTAATATAGAGATATATAGGCTGAAACATACAAATTAAATATTTATCTTCATGTATAAAAATATTATGTGAATGTAGTATAACGACTTATAACTACAACTAAATTGAAGGCACAAGTGTGTTCATGCTTTATTTAAAATCTGAGGCTGTTATGGCCAAAACTTAGCCTGACAAGCCAGACCCACATCAAGATGTTTGGTCTGGAAACTCACCTTAGACAGGGCTCAGTCCGAGGGGCGGGATAAACGGTTGTCTTTCAAACTCCCTCTGCACGCGATAGGATAGCGGTACACCAACCGGAGCAACGAAGGTGAAGGGGAGCTCGCTGACTGATTAAACATTCGCCGTATCCGGTCGGCGAAACTCCGAACACATCTTCCCTGTTTAAGAATGACTTCAGTGCCGCTCTTTGTTCTTTTCTCAGAGAAAAGCTTAACTCCAAGTCTTCCGGAGGCGCGGGCAGAGCTGATTCGAAAGACCGCCGCCGTTCGCCAGTTTCTGTGTTACTAGAAGCACGCAAACGCAACTCGGCCGTCGTCATTATGGCCCCGCCCGCCGACTCTATAGCCTACCTACACGATGTGATTGGGCCGTCCAGATTCTGAGGAATACAGCTCAGATAGGAATTGAGAGTTGCTAGACCACACTTGCGGGCAAATTAAATTTGCTGCCGCTAGGGTGCGTCTAGATTTCTAGGCTACCCAAAACTATGAATGTTATGAAACATTTTCTAAGATCATGTCTGGATTGTTTTTTTAGATGTCTTTTATCAGATAAGTTTATTGGCTTGAAGACACGTTTGCAGTCTTTTCTCTAATATCTGGCGAGGAGAGCAGCTAAATTAATGTTACAATGTGCTCACTCAACGATCATTTCACACTTTTGAAAGTCTGAGACGTAATCCTCATTATTGTTTTGTTATGAATCTTTTGTTTTGTAACAGCCATTATTCAATACCATTATTCATAGCCAGCTCTAGCTCTTTGGTTGCCCTAGGCGAGATGGAGTTTTGCGCGCCTCCGCCCCGCCCCACTCATTTTTATCGTCTCTAATTCAGCACATGTCTGTTCCTAGGCCTACCCCTAACCGAGAAGCACTTATTATTAAACACGTTAGACGCTTTATTTCCACTTTTCTAATATTTTCTCACTTTTTATTGAAAATAAATGCCTTTCCGATCTGATATGTGAAGGGAAAAGGGAATAGAGCGAGTGTGGCAAAAGGCGGATTCGAACCTCTGATCGATATGCGTCAAAACTTGATGACATGCGTCTTACCCCTACACTATAGCCACTGTAGAGAGTATGGTGATTTCCGTAATTTTGTCTGGCCCAATCAATCTTTAAGTAGCCTAAAACACATCATATTTGTGTTTAATGTAAATAATATGGCATCTATCGTTACTCCAGTCAAAAAAAAAAAAAAAAAACGAGAGGCCCCACTTTTTATTTGCTCCCGACACCCATGTAGATTGCATACTTTTCATAACTAACGTGCATACTTTATCCATATTTATAACAAACTGGACTTTTGATATTTAAAAAAACATCCATGTAGGTTATTTTAGATTATTGTCAGTGAAGTTATGTTTGCAATATGTAGTAATACGTAGAAAACTAGAAAGTGATAGCGTAGTGACAATATTAATAATATTTATAAAATAAATATTAGTTGATAATATTGATAATACTAAGTAATTTTATTTTGTTTAACAACATATTGGCTGAGATAAGAAGACTAACCTCTATACTGGGCTTTCTTTCGATTTTCTTCCTTTCTTTTTTTTTCTTTCTCCGTCTCTGTGCATCCGCGGGTTTAGACGTCTCATTTTTGATGAACGCGCAAGATGAGCACTTGCCTGACCTAACGCCTGAACTAATAATCAATAATCACCATCAATTCAATCTAATAATCAGGTTGATAAGTATGAAGGGGCGCCCTATGATGATCATGTTTAATAAACATTGTTATATTGTTCCGATTCTATGCTTAATGGGAAGTAATGGGCGGCACTAGAGCGCGCTCGCGCCCCTAACACAATTGTCGCCCTAGGCAAACGCCTAGCTCGCCTATAGCAAACCCCGGCCCTGACAGTATCATTCAGTAAGCTACAACTATCTAGAGTCTTTCTAAAAGAAAAGAAAACTGAAGGCACATTCTGTGAATTATTGTAACATAAATAGACAAAGCTCTTATTGCAACAGGTGCATTACAGCTTCAGTTAGCATTAAACTACATATCCCAATTTAAAACATTAAAATTACACCTTCATTCATCTCACTTTAGAACACTATCGAGTGTTTTTATTAGTTTCCTTTCGCGATATAATGGGATTTTCATTCAAATGGTGATGTTAAAACATGTTATATTTATCATTTTATATGGAGCTAATCGCTACACCTGTTAGCAGTCATAATGTAAACATCCATTATTGATATAAAATAGCTGAAATCACATGAACAATCACACAAAACCTTATTCCATAGTTAGCGTGTGTTTATTAGCTATTTAGTTCACGCGTAGAAATGTCGAACAGACTCGTTCTTCACAGAGCCAGAATGAGGAAGTGTCCGAGACAGGAGGTGCGCGTCGTGCAGAGGGCGGTGTTCAGCAGTAAGATGAATGACACCTCAGAGGGCGAATATCATTAAGAAGAGAGACAGAGAGAGGTCTGCGCATGTTTTAACTCTTATATCGAAAAATTCAGTGAGAAATTAATAGAAATTGTATTCTGTATGACGAAATATTTTGCAAACATGTGATATGTCAATATTTCTCCAAATATGAGGACTTTTGAACTAAGAGCTAAACTGAAAGCTGTTCTTTGCGATCTGTGTAAACGCAACTGAGCCAGTGCAGACGAGAGAGAATGAACGTGCGTCTGATAATCTATTCAAAATATCATAACGGATCGATAATAATGCACTCCTGATATAAATTAAGAAATTAATGTCACTGCAACCCAGTTTTATCATAAACAGTGTTCAAAAATCGAAGCTGGAGTCTTTAATCTTTCTGATGATACTGAGTTTGTCCAGATAAAGTAATATGGTGTGATGTTTAACGAGCAGTGAATGTTGAACAATAGTAATCTGAGGCCGTATATGATCTTTGAATTGTAAGGGGTTAAAAAAATTCACAGGCCTGGTTAAACGGATTAGTGGAGACTATTATACATTTATTATTGATATTAAATAATATCTTAACTTCTGGGTGACAACTGTACATTATTATTAGCTAATATATATGAGGGTAGTTTTGTTGCATTATTCCAAAGAATTAGATTGTTATCCACAAATAAATGTGAAAAGATTCACAAAAATTAAATACATTCACAAATAAATAGAATGAGATCCACAAATGTATCCAGGAGTTTCACAAAAATGTATAAGATTCACAAATAAATACAATGACATTTGTGAATAACAAAAAATATCCACACAAATATTTTTATGTCACAAACACAACTCTGCCTTGCGGTCATTTGTGAATCGGTTCCTGTGCATTTGTTGATGGCTTCCTCTACATTGGTGGATCTCTTCTTGCACATTTGTAAATCGCAGCACAGCACATGGATTTTGAAACCTTTCTAGCCTCTAGACTCACACAAATCCACAAACAGGTAGACTCCACCCACCGTCTACTTAGGCCAATCAGATAACAGCCATATTGTGCTGACCAATCATATCACGTTCCCTTTCGTTCAGTCACTCCGACGTAACGTCAGTGACTAAAGAATGGGGGTTTCGCTTAGAAGCCTATCATCTCCGGGACTAGAAAGCGCCCAATGGCAGTGCCAATGCCATGGGCATGCGAGATTTGCATGCGTAACTCCGCCTACCCACGTGGGTATATAAGGAAGTAGCTGGCATAACCGCATTATGTTTTAATGCTTCGGAGCCAAGGGTTACATACCTTTCACTCCTATAAGCCTTCTGAGTTAAGTCAGTTCTTCAAGACGATCAGGATCTTCCAGTCGGTGTTGGTGTTCGGCGCGTTCCAGCGGTCACATACTTCCTGCCTGCTGGTCAGACGATTGGTTTCCAGTTGGTGTGTGGTCCCCTGGGCGCTTCGGCATCGACTGCGAGGTTAATCGTCTCACAAAAGAGCTCACACGTGGCACGTCCTTTTCAGGATGTCTCGCCCGTGTGCGTCTGGGTGTGGCCGGTCTCTACACTCTTCTGATGGGCACTCGCACTGTCTGGCATGCTTGGGCTTCCAGCATGCTCAGGCGGCGCTTGTGGATGAGTCATGTTCCCACTGCGGGAACATGGCCATCTCCGTGTTGCGGTCGAGACTCAATGATCTCCGTGTGGCCGCCGGAGTGAGAGTCCCCTCCGTCACCCTCCGATCTGACGTGTCTGCGGCCTCGGTATCATCCGGTCCGCGGGGCGTCTCTTCGGCTGGTGGCCAGGGTGACCTGAGGGTGATGGTGTGGAACACAGCTCCAACGCTCA
Organism: Pseudorasbora parva; assembly: GCF_024679245.1. Classification (NCBI taxonomy): domain Eukaryota; kingdom Metazoa; phylum Chordata; class Actinopteri; order Cypriniformes; family Gobionidae; genus Pseudorasbora; species Pseudorasbora parva. The sequence continues at coordinate 10,995,422 of NC_090176.1, read as the reverse complement.
TGCCTCGGCCCACACCCCCCTCTGTTGCACCGGTACCCGCGAGCGTTGTGATGGAGCCCGCAGCCTCGGTTTCGACCGGTCTGCGTGTTTCGTTCGGCGCTCCAGAGGAGGACGAGATGTCGGTGACCGCATCACAAGGTGGGCTAGAGTCCTCCGAGGATGATGATTCGGCTGTGCTGCCGCCTCCGGACGCGCCAGCATTGTCCGAGTCGGACCCGGAGCTGACAGCCATGCTTGCCCGGGCGGCCGCGGCGCTTGGTCTGGAGTGGAACCCTCCGCCCGGCCAGAGCGTTCGCGGCTTAATGGTTGGTTTTTGGGTGCGCCACGTCAGGACAGCCGTCCTGCCGTGCCGCCAATTCCTTTCTTCCCGGAAGTGCATGAGGAGGTTGCGCACTCGTGGAGGGGCCCCCGTGTCTTCTCGCGAGCGTTTGGCAAACTCTTCCGCCTTCTCCGCCCTCGATGGGGCGGCGGCTAGAGGGTACACTGGGGTCCCCCCGGTGGAGCGTTCTGTGGCAATGCAACTGTGTCCCCAGAGCGCCTCCTCCTGGCGTGGCGATCCTAAGCACCTCTCCAAGGCCTGTAGATTCACATCTTCCATGGTGTCGAAGACCTACAGAGCTGTGGGGCAGGCCGCCGCTTCTTTGCATGCCATGGCAACTCTTCAGGCCTACCAGGCCAGGTTGCTATGTGACATGCACGAGGGTGGAGCCGACCCAGGGCTCAGAGATGAGCTGCGTGCCGCGACCGACCTCGCCCTCCGGGCGACAAAGGTTACCGCACGCTCCCTGGGCCGGGTGATGTCCACATGTGTGGTCCAGGAGAGACATTTATGGCTCAACCTGGCCGATATGCGGGACGCCGAGCGGACTCGTTTCCTCGACGCCCCCCATATCCCAGGCTGGGCTATTCGGCAGTGCGGTCGAGAGCTTCGCCCAACAGTTCTCGGCCGCTCAGAAGCAGACTGAGGCTATAAAGCATATATTGCCCCGGTGGCCCGCTGCTGCACCCAAAGCGCCGCCGGCACAGTCGCCTCAGCTGCCTCGCCGCCGAGGGCGGCCTCCTGCGGTCCCCCCCGCTCCCGCGCGGCCACAGCAGCAGCCTTCACCCGGGCCGCGTCGTGGAGCGCGCCGCAAGAACCCGCGCCAGCCCAGCTCAGAGATGGGCAGCTCAGAGATGGGCAGCTCAGAGATGGGCAGTTCTTTCCAGGAGACGGCAGCAGGGCCACTCCTTCCCCGGTGGAGGGCCGGGGGAGAATCTTTCGTTCCGCTGCCGCCCCCCGGGGTGGCAGCACCCTATTGTGGTTAAAGAAAGAACTGACATACCCATCTCTGAGCACCCAGAGACCGGTGACGGCAGTGTGCGCCGCCCCCGGGCCACGTCGCTCTCGTCCCTCTCTGTCGCCAGCCCCCTCTCAAAGCAGACCCCAGTGGAACGCGAGTCCTTCCCTGGTCTCCTCTGTCAGGGCGCAGCTGTTACCGCCGCCCCGACACCGGGCCGCTACGCCACCCGAGTCCGGGCCGAGGGTACGCCGGTGCTCCGCATGACCCCGTTGGTACACTCCCTGGGAGCGTGGCTACAGCTGCCGGGACTGTCCCGCTGGGTCGCACGGACCATCCGGCTCGGCTACACGATTCAGTTCGCGCGAGCTCCTCCCCGCTTCCGGGGTGTCCGGTATACCATGGTGGGGTCCAATGCCCCAGTCATGCGTGCGGAGATATCATTTCAGTATGCCGTACTACCATTCGGGCTAGCTCTGTCCCCTCGCGTCTTCACGAAGATTGTCGAGGCAGCCCTTGCGCCACTCAGGCAACAAGGGGTTCGCATCCTGAACTATCTCGACGACTGGCTCATACTGGGCCACTCTCGGGACCGGGTGTACGAACACAGAGATCTGGTTCTCCTCCACTTAGCTCGTCTGGGCCTTCGGGTCAACTGGGAGAAGAGAAAACTCTGCCCAGTGCAGAGGATCTCTTTTCTCTGTATGGAGATCGACTCGGTCGCCATGTGTGCGCAGCTTACCGGTGTGCGCGCGTAGTCACTGCTGACTTGCCTCCGTCAGATAGAGAGCAAGAGTGCGGTTCCACTGAAACTGTTTCAGAGGCTCCTGGGGCATATGGCATCTGCAGCCGCGGTGACGCCGCTCGGATTGCTTCATATGAGACCGCTTCACTCAGACACTCACCCAGTGGTCGAACCTCAGCTTTCTACGGGCAGGTGTGCCCTTAGAACGAGTTTCCCGGCATGTTGTTGTGTCAACAGATGCGTCCACCACGGGTTGGGGTGCCATGTGCAATGGACATGCAGCTGCCGGCTCTTGGTCAGAGAGCCAGAGCCGCCTGCATATCAATTGCCTCGAGTTGCTGGCAGTACGGTTCGCCCTGCACCGCTTCCTAGCGTTGCTGAAGGGTCAACACGTACTAGTCAGATCGGACAACACGGCCGTAGTAGCGTACATCAACCACCAGGGCGGTCTACGCTCACGCCGCATGTCTCAACTCGCCCGCCATCTCGTTCTATGGAGTCAGAAGCGCCTGAGGTCCCTTCATGCTGTCCATATCCCGGGGATCCTGAACCGTGCAGCCGACGAGCTCTCACGGGTTCAGCCAATCCCTGGGGAGTGGAGACTCCATCCCCAGTCGGTCCATCTGATCTGGGATCAGTTCGGGGACGCACAGGTAGATCTGTTTGCCTCCCACGACTCGTCCCATTGCAGCCTGTACTATTCCCTGACCGAGGGCACGCTCGGCACGGATGCACTGGCGCACAGCTGGCCGCAGGGCCTACGCAAGTATGCGTTTCCCCCAGTGAGCCTTCTTGCACGTGTTCTGTGCAAGGTCAGGGAGGACAAGGAGCAGGTCATTTTGGTCGCCCCGTACTGGCACGGCCGGACCTGGTTCCCAGAACTAGTTCTCCTTGCGACAGCCCCTCCCTGGCCGATTCCTCTGAGACAGGATCTACTCTCTCAGAGACGGGGCACCCTGTGGCACCCGCGTCCCGATCTTTGGAACCTCCACGTGTGGCTCCTGGACGGGACGCGGCAGGTTTGAGTACCCTACCACCTCCGGTGGTGGCTACCATCACTTCCGCTCGGGCCGAGTCCACGAGACAGGCCTATGTGTTGAAGTGGAACCTCTTTGTCAATTGGTGCTCTTCTCGCCAAGAAGACCCCTGGAAATGCCCGATCGGGTCTGTGCTCTCTTTCCTCCTAGAAGGGTTGAATCGAAGGCTGTCTCCATCCACCCTGAAGGTTTATGTGGCCGCTATCGCCGCCTATCATGACCTCTTGGACGGTAAAATGGTAAGTAAGCACGACCTGGTCATCAGGTTCCTGAGGGGTGCGAGGAGACTACATCCTCCTCGTGCTCCTCTCGTACCCTCTTGTTCTTAAGTCCTCCCTACGGGTAGGCATCTTGGCGCATATCTCCTCCTGGAATATGCCTCCCAGTGTACCTTGGCGTTCCTGCGTTAAGTAGAGGCCTTTGACCGTCCTAACTTGCATCAGGGCTCTCACGCTTGCACAGGGCACTGGAAGACAGCCGAGTGGCGTTATTTCATTGGGACCCCCATTCGTCAGTCACTGACGTTACGTCGGAGTGACTGAACGAAAGGGAACGTCTCGGTTACGTTTGTAACCCTCGTTCCCTGAGGAGGGAACGGAGACGTAACGTCCCGTTGCCACATCCGCTGTACCGCTGGAACGGAGTTCAACTTGGCTCCTCAGCAGGTAAAACATAATGCGGTTATGCCAGCTACTTCCTTATATACCCACGTGGGTAGGCGGAGTTACGCATGCAAATCTCGCATGCCCATGGCATTGGCACTGCCGTTGGGCGCTGTCTAGTCTCGGAGATGATAGGCTTCTAAGCGAAACCCCCATTCGTAAGTCACTGACGTTACGTCTCCGTTCCCTCCTTAGGGAACGAGGGTTACATACGTAACCGAAACGTTCTCGCTCCAACCAATCACGTTTTGGCCAGTGCTGCTGGAAAAACAAATTTACGATACTCCCATAGACTTCCATAGGAACTAAGGCATGCAAAGCGCATGTCACGGAGTGACCAATAGTCCCAGCATTGAACACCATTAAAGGGGTGAGGAATTGAGGAATCAACTTTCCTTTGAGCTCTTGATATATAAAAGGTCATGGTAATATAAGAATATCCTGTAAGTTTCAGAGCTGAAAACTTCCTTGTTAGTCAAAGAAAAGCTTTTATAGGCATCAGGCTAAGCAAACGGTCCTGTGCTTTATACTGACATCAGTGCGTGACGAAACACTGCCTCTATAGAATCTAAAGCACCTCTAATCCAGTAGCCCCGCCCACCGACTCATGGGCCCTCCGTGCTAGCTGGTCAACAACAATTTCATGCAGAGGAAGATTAAGATATTGCGCTATTCCTGGTTGTGGAAAAACACAGTCGCTGCATAAGCTTCCTTCTGATCCTTATATTAGGAATGAGTGGTTGAACTTAATTTTTAATGAAGTTCCAGCTCACGTGGGGAAGATATATTCACTTCAGTTCACTTCGGGATCGTTTGTAAACAAATCTCCGGTCGATGCTTGATTTCGATACGACAGGAAGGGTGCAACACACGTGAGTAAAATGTGTTTTTATATGTAATAGTGTTGCAATGTTATAGATCGTTTTGCTTATGTGACTAACAGAGCATACCTTTAGCACGCTGGACTCAGACACGTATGGGCCAGGGCTCGCAAAGCCCGGCAGGTCGATGAATCTCATTATATTCCATTCTTGATCCTTTTTTTTTTTTTTCTCTCTCTTTCTCTCTCTCTCTCTCTCTCTCTCTCTCTCTCTCTCTCTCATTGACATCTGAAGGGCGGCGCGCGCGCCAGACGTTTATGTGTGTGCGCAGTTCGCGCTTATATCGTCCGATCTTGCGGGCTATGTGTAATATAAAAGTAATAGTCCAATCAATCGTGTGTCGATGAGAAATAAAACATTGTGTTTGTTTGATAAAGACGTTTGCGAGCCCTGTGATCGAGAAAATCATTCTGGTTGTCGGTTCTCCCTCATTCTCTCCTCTCCGTCATGTGGACTGACAGCGGAGCTTTAGCTCATTAAACATGCAAATATTATCCAATCCTAGCCGTGGGCTAAGGATTCTTCTTGCTCCTCCCCTAACCAGCGTGAGCTTTTATTTCCAAGTCTCCAGTGACACGCCCATCAGAACCCAGCATTTTGGAGAGGGCCTCAAAACCAGTGTAGAAAATAGCCTATTACTTATTAGTTATGATGTTTTTGAATGTAAAAAAACCACATGAACGTCATTAGTTGACCTCAGACAACAGTATACATTTTTTTAAAAAGCCAGTTCATGACAGCTTTAATTTCAGTGTAGGTTATCTCAGCAAACTGATGAAATTACGGCATATTTTGAGATTTTATGGCATCATTGGCCTCTCAGGAATATTGATAGAAGATATATTTTATGAGGTACGATAGAGTTGATGTATATTTTGTTATATAATAGATCGTCAGACTCTAACTGCAGTTAGATAACGTGAGAGCACTGCATCAGCTACTATATCCAGATGCTGTCTGTCATTTCAACACTTTTTAGATTCTCTGAGATCTTTCTGGCAAATGCGTTATTCATTCATGGAATAGCATATAGCTCCTCAATATAAAGAGTTGAATAAATTGAGTTTAAATGATTTTTTTAAACACTATTTAAAACATATTTTTTGGGGTCATTTTTTGTGTTTGCTAGCATCATTACTTTATATTCACCTGTTGTGTATTCTTTGAGTATCAAAATAACATAAGGACATTTACAACATTAAAAAAAAGAAGAAGAAAAAATAAATGACCACTATAGCCAGTAGATGGCAGAAGAGGAACACTTATTGGCTCATTAGCCATTTTTTCTATTTTGAATGAATTTTTATAGATTATCAAATTACTATTATACTATTAAAATATCTATTTTTGTTACTTTATTTATACTGGAATGTATCAACCAATAGAGGCTCCAGCGCTGTTTGCAACGCAATTCTGGACTGATCAAAAATAGGCAAACAAAAATAATTCAGGACTTCAGCAGTAAAAACTTTATTGCATGTAATGCAAAAGGATCAGTAAAGATGAAGGTAAGGAAGATGATGAGATTAGGGATAACGTTTTGGAGATTATCCACCGTATGGAGTTCTGATTGGTAAACGTGGAGTCACAGTAAGAAATATGCATTTAGCAGTTCATGTCTGTATGTTGTAGAATGGCGTATGGATGTTTATAAAGGCTGAGCTTCATTTTAATTTCTGGGCAATTTATCACGGTTATCAATATCATCATGGTTTTGTTCAAATTAGGCATGTGCCGATATCAATTTTTCATGTTGCGATTAATTGCTGACGTTTTATTACATTATACAATATTATCACGATATTGAAATAAGTTGCAAAAAACAGCTTTAAGAACTACAGTATTGTTCAAAATAATAGCAGTAAAATGTGACTAACCAGAATAATCAAGGTTTTTCGTATATTTTTTTATTGCTACGTGGCAAACAAGTTACCAGTAGGTTCAGTAGATTCTCAGAAAACAAATGAGACCCAGCATTCATGATATGCACGCTCTTAAGGCTGTGCAATTAGGCAATTAGTTGAATTAGTTGAAAGGGGTGTGTTCAAAAAAATAGCAGCGTGGCATTTAATCACTGAGGTCATCAATTTTGTGAAGAAACAGGTGTGAATCAGGTGGCCCCTATTTAAGGATGAAGCCAACACTTGTTGAACATGCATTTGAAAGCTGAGGAAAATGGGTCGTTCAAGACATTGTTCAGAAGAACAGCGTACTTTGATTAAAAAGTTGATTAGAGAGGGGAAAACCTATAAAGAGGTGCAAAAAATGATAGGCTGTTCAGCTAAAATGATCTCCAATGCCTTAAAATGGAGAGCAAAACCAGAGAGACGTGGAAGAAAACGGAAGACAACCATCAAAATGGATAGAAGAATAACCAGAATGGCAAAGGCTCAGCCAATGATCACCTCCAGGATGATCAAAGACAGTCTGGAGTTACCTGTAAGTACGATGACAGTTAGAAGACGTCTGTGTGAAGCTAATCTATTTTCAAGAATCCCCCGCAAAGTCCCTCTGTTAAAAAAAAGGCATGTGCAGAAGAGGTTACAATTTGCCAAAGAACACATCAACTGGCCTAAAGAGAAATGGAGGAACATTTTGTGGACTGATGAGAGTAAAATTGTTCTTTTTGGGTCCAAGGGCCACAGGCAGTTTGTGAGACGACCCCCAAACTCAGAATTCAAGCCACAGTACACAGTGAAGACAGTGAAGCATGGAGGTGCAAGCATCATGATATGGGCATGTTTCTCCTACTATGGTGTTGGGCCTATTTATCGCATACCAGGGATCATGGATCAGTTTGCATATGTTAAAATACTTGAAGAGGTCATGTTGCCCTATGCTGAAGAGGACATGCCCTTGAAATGGTTGTTTCAACAAGACAATGACCCAAAACACACTAGTAAACGGGCAAAGTCTTGGTTCCAAACCAACAAAATTAATGTTATGGAGTGGCCAGCCCAATCTCCAGACCTTAATCCAATTGAGAACTTGTGGGGTGATATCAAAAATGCTGTTTCTGAAGCAAAACCAAGAAATGTGAATGAATTGTGGAATGTTGTTAAAGAATCATGGAGTGGAATAACAGAGAGGTGCCACAAGTTGGTTGACTCCATCCCACACAGATTTCGAGCAGTTTTAAAAAACTGTGGTCATACAACTAAATATTAGTTTAGTGATTCACAGGATTGCTAAATTCCAGAAAAAAAATGTTTGTACAAAATAGTTTTGAGTTTGTACAGTCAAAGGTAGACACTGCTATTTTTTTGAACACACCCCTTTCAACTAATTGCCCAATTGCACAGCCTTAAGAGCGTGCATATCATGAATGCTGGGTCTTGTTTGTTTTCTGACAATCTACTGAACCTACTGGTAACTTGTTTGCCACGTAGCAATAAAAAATATACTAAAAACCTTGATTATTCTGGTTAGTCACATTGTACTGCTATTATTTTGAACAATACTGTATTTTTGTAAGAACAAAAATAACTGAATGTTTAAATACAATAATGCAACAAAAATATATATAGCTCTGGAAAAAAATTAAGATTTTTTTCAGAGCTGTAAAAGTACAATTTTCAAACAGATTAAAGTGCAAAAGAATTAGGATATAAAGAACAACAGGTAACAAATTACAATAAGGTCTCATTATTTAATGCATTAACTAAGATTGAGCAATAGCTACATTTGGTACAGAAAGTAGGCCCTATAATGTTTTTTTTTAATGTTAGTTAAAAAATACTGATATTGTTAGTTTTATCTTAGGTCCATTAAAAAAGTTATTTTGATTTTAATGTTATTAAACAGTAACTAAGAAATTAACATTACTTAGAATTATTAATTCTTTATAAATCTTTTTCATTGTCAGTTGGTAATGATGAATTAACATGTTAACTAATGAAGTCGTATGTCTCAAAGTTTTACTGAACAATAACAAATAATTAGAACAGTTCTAATTATTAGGGCATGTTGTAGTCCAGATTAGAACATAAAAATGTTTAAGTTTGAAAATAAATAGCCTATTAAAGGGTTACTTCAGCGATTAACATATGGCTTTGTATCAGTAGAAACCCTGGAGTATATTCAAATGATCGTGCTCCCCCCTCTTATATCCCCCTGAGACGAGAGATTTATGCATTTTATTTCTGGAAAAATTCCTCTCGTGACGCAAATTGACGATATTTGCGTCACGAGAGGAATGATTGCCCAGAGGCTAAAGGCTACAGCCTGCAGAGGGAGCCATTTATTTATTTATTTATTTATTGTTTATTTGAATAGGGACAGATACAAAGTCGACAAAGATTATTACATAAAGAATTATCCGTTGCGTGTATCACAGTGTTTTTAGCCAGGGCTAATTCGCAACACCTGTCCCTAGAAAGGCTTTTTAACAGATTAAGACAATGAAGAAATAACCACACACACACACAAAAAAAAAAAAAAAAAAAAAAAAAACACAACAACAACATAAATAAATAAATAAAAAATGTCCAGAAACCAGTTAGCTCCAAGAAAGATAAATGTATCCGATAAGCACATGTCTTTAAACTTACACAAGTCACATTTCATATATTCCCCTCATATGGCATGATCACACTTCTGCTGCTGTAAAAACCAAGTTCTTGTAACTTTTTTAAAGACGGACAGTTTAGTTAAAAATTTTATATGTGTTGGAAGCCGATTCCACAGGTTAGCTCCTTTCACAGAAAAAACATTTTGGGCAAAAGATGTTTTACAAAAGGGAACTTTACAGTCTCCACATGTAGCCGCTCTTGTTGATCGAGAAAATTCTAATCTGTTGACAAATTTACACAATGGCTCAGGTGCTAGTCCAGTCAAACATTTAAAAAACAACGTTATGTGTCTAAGATTGACAAAATTAACAAAATTTAAGAGTTTATGTTTACTTAAAATATAACAATGGTGAAATCGAATAGGCTTGTTATCTAAAATTTTTAGGGCACGGTTATAAAGCCTCTCAATAGGCTTTAGAGTAGTTTGGCTAGTCAGGGACCAAACAGTGGTACAGTATGACAGGTGAGACAGGATCATAGCGTTCAGAAACACATGTGCACATTCAAATGTCAAATGGCTCCTGATCATTCTGAAACAGTTCATGCTTGTTTTCATTTTTCTTGAAATCTTCTTAATATGACTTTTAAAATTTAGCTGAGAATCTAAAATTACTCCTAAATATTTTTCTTGTTCTACCTGATCAATAAGTTCACCATTTATTTTTATGTTAAGATCATTTGTTATCCGTTTTCTTTTTATAGAAAAACACATAGATTTCGTTTTCCTCAGATTAAGTGTTAAACATGATTTATTAAGCCAATTCGATACTTTCTCAAGACTTTTAGTAAGTGTATTGCCAATAACAACAGGGCTTTTACCGGACACATAAACCACTGTGTCGTCGGCATACATCTGAAGGCCAACTTCAGGACACACTTCTGGCAGCTCGTTCACATACAGGCTGAATAGGATAGGCCCCAGTATGGTTCCCTGAGGGATTCCGGTCTTAATTTTACAAGGGGCAGATTTTACATGATCAATCACCACACATTGTTCGCGACCCTGTAAATATGACGCAAACCATAATAATGTCTGACGTGACATATTATATGAGGACAGTCTTGAGATAAGATGGCTGTGGTTTACGGTGTCGAATGCCCTCTTTAAGTCCAGGAATACTACACCCACGATGTTTCCTCGATCAAGCGGCTGCACAACATTTTCCAACAATGCGCAGATGGCTGATTCAGTGGAATGGTTCTGTCTGAAACCATACTGTTGAGGGTGGATATACTGATGTGTTTCTAAATATTGGGTTAGCTGTCCTGAAACTATTTTTTCTATTATTTTTGACATTACCGGAACCAGACTTATAGGTCTATAGTTACTAACATCTGTGGTATCCCCGGACTTCAGGATGGGTTTAACCAGTGCTTTTTTCCAAGCATCTGGAAATACTCCAGTTCTAATAGAGACATTTATAATGTGGGTCAAAGGTAAAATTACATTTTGAGAATATTTTTTAAGAAAAGTTGCATCTATGTTGTAATTGTCTTTGGATAAATTAATATTCAGGTCTGAAATAGCTTTCAGTACCACTGCTTGATCCACTTCTCTAATTTTAAAGGCATTCTCATTTGCTGATGACAATGTGTTTAAATTAAGCTCTTCGTCTAAAAAATTAGAAGCAAGATCTTGTACTGATTCAATAAAAAAATTATTAAAAGCATTTGCAATTTGGACAGGTTCTGCTATGTTTTTTCCTTCACAATTTAGTTCAGTCAAATGATTTGTATTTACATTAGGTTTAATTAGACTGTTAATTTGTTTCCACATTGCTTTACAATTTCCTTTAGCTTCAGTTAAAATATTCATATAATAATTTGCTTTTAAGTTACGCAATTCTTTTACTACTTGATTTCGTAAGCCTTTAAATAACATCAGATCTGTGTCATATCTGGTTTTAAGATAGGTTTTTAAAGAAAAATCTCTTTTTTTAATCAGCTGTCGAACTGTATCACTAACCCATGGAAGCTGTACTTTTCTCTGTGGCCTTTTACATTGTTTTAAGAACTTATTCAAAGTATTACTCAATGTAGAAGTAAATATATCACAACACTCGTTTACTTGACTATGTTTGGAGACTTCATCCCAATTAATGTTTGCTAACTCTTTCTCAAATTTAATAAGATCCTTGCGAGGGATTGTTAACTTGGTGGCTTTCCGGTCATATTTATATTCATTTAAACGTTTTTTTGAGAGTTTTCTAGAAATTAATATCATGTTATGGTCTGATAGGCCACACACCAAATTATATGTTTTTAATACTCTTTCCGGCTTATTTGAGAAAGCTAAATCTATTGCTGTCTGCGATGTTTTTGTCAAGCGAGTGGGTCCATTTACAAATTGATGAAAGTCATATTTTGATGTAAGTTCTTTAAGTCGTTTTCTAGTGGATTTATTTAACCAATTAACATTAGTATCGCCATAAATAAGCATCTCACTCTTTGGTTTAAAAGTTTTAAGAATTTTTTCCAAATTTTGATAAAAGGTTTCTAGGCAACTAGATGGTGGATTATACACTACAAGAATGTTAAACATCATGCGTGAAGATAAAACCACATTAACACATAGACTTTCAGTTGATATAGATTCATCTAATTGTACTTCCTTGGTATTAAAGGAGTCTCTAATGTAAACCAGTACTCCTCCTCCTCTACCAGTTACCCTGTCCTTTCTATAGCACTTATATCCAGGCACATCTATCATTGAGGTAGGAATTGTATTATGCAACCATGTTTCACCTAGGCACAAATAATCAAGATTGGAACCAATTAGCAAAATTCTTATCTCTTCACATTTTGGATACAGGCTTCTAATGTTTAAATGCCCTCCCAAAATACCCTTAGGTTTTACTGTATTATCCCAGATTATTTTCGCATGATTTACTGTCTGGAAGAATAAATATTGTCTCTGCTTTATTATTGCTTGTGACTGCAAAGTTTTTATACTGTCATTAGTGTCCCTGTTTGTTCGCTTATACTTGACTTTATGAGTTGTGTTGATGTTACTCTTAATATAGTCAATCTTACGGTTAGGAGCACCTCTGGATCCTTGCTCACATAGTGATTTTAAATCCGTCTCCACTATGGCCTTCTTTGCCTCGTCCACAAAAGAATCCACAAAAAGAGGGGCCTGGTCGCTCCAGTAGTCCGCCGAGACCTCCGCGGGCGCAACCCCCGCCGCAGCCCGGTTGATGCCGTCACACGGAGCCACCACCTCCGCACCATCCAGAACCCGAACACTCGTCCGCACAGAGCACCCACAGCCGGCTCCAGCCGGAAAACCGCCATCCACCTCCGTGTCTGCTGGCCGCCGCAGATGACACTCTAGCTCTGCCACGAAGGCTTCTGCCCGCTCGCCAATCCAGCCTGCCACTCCCCGCCCTGCATCCGCCCCGGGACCCAGCCCCACGTCGGCAGCATGGGCCCAAGGCGCACATTCAGCGTCTGGGCCAGGATTAAGCTGGACATCTCCAGCCAGCAGGACCAGAAAAGAGAGATATATTATAGCGCGCCCGCTATCTTTCCTCCTGCCACCCAACTCCATTTTGGTGCGCAAAGCTGTTACGCGTGCATTTCCAAACTTCAGTAGGGAATAGTAGATGGTAAATCGGCCATATCCAACGTTGTTTAGATAAGGCATGTGGCACAGTTGACTGTCAGGCTCGTTTTGTGGAATTATTAGGACCAGTGATCCAAATATTAGCAGCAGAAGAAGCCACACCAAACAGGTAAACAGCAGATCTGAACGCTGACACTGTTTGTTTGCTCCACCGCATCGTTTCATTTGTTGTTATTGTTTATCCTTCTTACTTACAGCTTCTGGTTTATTGACATTTTCACACATTCGCTGCTTATTATTCTTAATGTCAAAAGAAAGTCTATCAGAATGCATAAAATTGCCAGTTTTATGAGTTAAAAGCAAGGGGAGCACGGAGCCCAACCAACCGTGCGCCATCTTACGAAACTCGGTCTAACTCCCCATTTCCGCATGTTTTCAACTCGTGCATGGGGAATGGAGATCACACTTACAGCACAGCTCAGCTACAGGCATTAATTTAAACGGATGCTAAGCAATGTAAGTCTTTTAACTTCTCAAATTATTTTTTATGAAAGTAATCTGACTCCTAATCTGAGTCTGCTGTGAGACTCACGCGGCAACTCGATCGTTATATTGAACACACGTTCAGTATTTAATTGTAGGAACTCAGTCTCTGTAATCCAGTAGCGGTGGCTTTGTGAATGGCCTCACAGGGCAGCGAAGCATTCTGGGAATTGTAGTCTTTCATCCCCATGAGACAAAAATACATTTTCTGTCTTTTCTCAGTCTAGAAAGCACCAAATAAAAAAATAATTTCACATTTCTACTACATTAATGTCCCAGTTTAAATACAGATTCATCTTCCCAGCGCTGAAGTACCTCTTTAAGTCTATAAGTATTAAGTATTTGGTGTTGTGATGAACAACATTGAGATAACAAAAAACGAATAACAACTACATGCGTTTTTTGTTTGTTTGCGGGTTTCCGGGGTAAGCGCTGCATTCTGCAGTTCATCAGCGACCTCTGTTGTCAATCAGCGACACTTCAGCAGCATGTCTCCTTCACTCGTTCATGTGCTTCTCATTTACACCTGAGCGCTTCCCTTTGACGTAGAATACTGTGGTGTTGAGCATTTTATACGGTTGATGGGCAAAGTTTTCTTGAATGCATTATATCGTGATAAATCGCATTATTGTAAACCGGCACATGTCTAGTTCAAATATAGATGAAAGTGTTCAAAAAGAACAGATGCACACACTTAAAACATTTCAACAAGTTATATATTTGAAAATCAACAAACAACAAATAAATCAAGCAGCTCTCTGCACTTTTTCCTTAAAAATGTATTAGTTTGTGAAAGGCTTGGCATACAGCGTCTGTCTTGTCCAGTTTGTGCTTACCAGTTTGCTCATAAAAGCCGAAATATGCCCAGACATCAGCTTTAAAATAGTGGGTGCATCTTTTATTATTCTTTTTGGTTTCACCTCCCTCCAATATTTTCCACAAGTGAAACAAGTACATATTATTAATAATATTACATGTTGTAGCTTCACTTCAGTTTATCACACAGAGATCTCAAGGGGTTAACTTGTCCCAACGGGAAAATAACACGACCCTCTTAACAGCAGTTTGAATTTAGAAATAAGAATACTTGCTTTAGTTTTGGCTTCTCGCGTGTGTGCGTGTGTTCCGAGTTCAAATGTCCTGCGTGTCCGGCGGTTCTTCCCGAGGTCGGTGTGGAGCGGCTGGTAGCTCTAGAAATGGGCTGTGTTCTCCCTCTGAAGAATGCCCTCGGGGGCTAGGAAGTTGATGGATCAGTAGGGAAGCGAGGAGAGCAAGGGAGAGAGAGAGTGTTGGGGCCTGCTGGCCCAATAGTCGTGTGTGGGCCTCGGTTTCTGGTCCCACACAGCACATGGCTCTGTGTATGGAGGCCCTCCCTGCTTGGAGGGCCTGCATTGGTGGCCTGGCTCAAGGGCCAGCCACGATGACGTGTTGGTTCAGCCAGAGAGAGAAGAGAGAGAGGGGGCATCCGAGCACCTCCCTTTTTAAGGTCTGGGAGTAGTCCCACCCTCCTGGGTTAGACTTAACCAATGAGATTGTTGGGATTTCCAAGCGGGAAATTCCTCTGGAGATTTTATGGCTCTTTGTTTCAAGCTTGAATCAATGGGTCTCTGCCCTTTCATACTCTAATTAATGCAACAAACATACACTGCATTCTCTGAATAAGTGACATACATGGAAGTGTAAGTCGTGAAGTGAGCATTAATTTGATAGGAGACATGACATATATGAGGTTACCTAAACTAGTAAATTGTTAAGACAAAGACAAAAAGATGCAAAATACCATACAGAAGAAACATTTTACAAGACAGTTATGTGTTTACATATAATGTCCTGGGGTGCATGTTCATTTATAGATGGTTTGTCTATAATTTGAGGTAAAAGCATGTGTTTTACAAGCTTCGTGTCTTAAACTCTTTGTGTCTGAAACTTTTCCTGTGGCCAAATTCTTTTGGACCGTAAAACGTCTTATCAGATGGTTTCCAGGGTAACGGAGAATCTTTCTCTGTTGTGTTGGGGGAAGGTCTGTTACTAAGCACAAAGCATTCAAAACATATTTGTTTAATGTAACTGGCGATTTTGTGTTTGATTCGCCTGAGTCGCTACACACACATGGCACTCAACTGCCATGGTAAAAATATAACAGTATTATTAATATGGTATCTAGAATGGCTTTATGGTAATTGGTCTATAACCAGCAATAGACAAGCTGCAGGCCATTTGAAGTTCATCCCGTGAAGAAAAATAATGAAGAACGAATGACAAGGGAGAACAAAAAAATAAACATACAATACACAAGAGTATATACAAGCAAGAGATTGTTGTTAGTCACCAGTTTTACTTGTTAACAATGTATATATATATATATATATATATATCGAGAGAGAGAGAGAGAGAGAGAGAGAGAGAGAGAGAGAGAGAGAGAGAGAGAGAGAGAGAGAGAGAGAGCAAAATCAAAACAACATTGGCGTCAATTTTCATGCCTTCCTGCTTAGGTCTCTCCAGTGCTGGAAATATGATCTAATATTAACATGTATCATAAAGCTCTTTCTTGATCATAACCCTTCTTTTTCCGGTGATATTCCTCTGACCTTTTGTCTTTTGTAATGTCTCTCAGCCATATCTCTTTCTATAGTCTTTCTTTAATTCTTCATCTTGCGCTCTCTCTCTCTCTCTCTCGCTCTCTCTCTCTCTCTCTCTCTCTCTCTCTCTCTTTCTCTCTCTCTCTCTCTCTAGGCATCCTGGCCAAATTTGCCCATTGTCCTCTGTCCATCATGGCCTCCTAATAATCCCCCTCTCCTGATTGGCTTCATCACTCGGTCTCCTCTCCACCAATCAGCTGATGTGTGGTGAGCGTTCTGGTGCAATATGGTTGCGTCGCACCATCTGCACATTGGTGGTGGTTGAGGATGTAAAGCCCCCCTTCAATGTAAAACGCTTTGAGTGCCTTGAAAAGCGCTATATAAATCGAACACATTATTATTATTCTCTCTCTCTCTCTCTCTCTCTCTCTCTCTCTCTCTCTCTCTCTCTCTCTCTCTCTACTGTTGATTGGCTCACTGTCTCTCCTCCCCCATCATGAGTGGACATGCCCTCTGCTGCTGATTGCATAAGTGTGTTATGGTGCCTGATCCAATCCACTTTCAACAGTGTTTTTAAAAAATAATTTACTGCACCTTTCATGAACTTGATTGATAAAAAGATTGAATTTTCTTTTGAATGATACAATGATTCAATTTTTTCATCTTTCATTCAGACTAGAATGTTAAAAAGAATTGTTCCAGATTCCTGATGACAGACAATTGGCAATTCCTTTATTGTTATTTCATAATTGTTTTAATGTTATATTATTTATTCTTTTCTAGTCTTGCTGGCTGTAATCTCACTGATCAGTGTTGTGAGAGTTTGTCATCAGCTCTTCAATCCTCAAACTGTGCCCTGAGAGAGCTGGACCTGAGTAACAATAACCTGCAGGATTCAGCAGTAAAACTGCTCTCTGATGGACTGAAGAGTCCAAACTGTCATCTGCAGATTCTGAGGTATTTAAGAACATTTGAGAGAGAATTTACAGTCCGATGGTCATAATGTCGGTGTGTGTTTGTAGATGATCTGACTGTTGATGTGTGTGTTCTTCTCTCTTTCAGTCTTACTCAATGTAATCTCACTGTTCATGGCTGTGAGAATTTGTCATCAGCTCTTCAATCCTCAAACTGTGTCCTGAGAGAGCTGGGCCTGAGTTACAATGACCTTCATCATTCAGCAGTAAAACTGCTCTCTAAAGGACTGAAGAGTTCAAACTGTCAGCTGCAGATACTGAGGTATTTAAGAACATATCAAATATAATTTACACTCAGCCGATCATAATGTTTTTGTGTTTGTAGATGGTCTGAGTGTTGATGTACATGTTCTTCTCTCTTTCAGTCTTACTCACTGTAAACTCACTGTTCTTTGCTGTGAGAGTTTGTCATCAGTTCTTCAATTCTCAAACTGTGTCCTGAGAGAGTTGGACCTGAGTAACAATGACCTTCATGATTCAGCAGTAAAACTGCTCTCTGATGGACTGAAGAGTTCAAACTGTCAGCTGCAGATACTGAGGTATTTAAGAACAGATCAAATATAATTTACAGTCAGCCAGTCTCTAACGAGAGGCGGGAACCGGCGAACATTAATAAATAAATAAATAAATAAACAAAACGAGGGGGGGGGGTGATCACGGTGGCCGCGGCACCTGGGGGTAAGGACAGAGAGGCGAGAGAAAAAAAAGTGAGAGGGGATCACAAGGAGCGGCAGAACGGGAGAGGGGAGAAAGAAAAAAAAGGAAAAAAGAGAAAAAAATCTGGTCCAGTTCCCGGACACACTGCCATTTAGCCCTTTGCCCGCTGAGAGGCTCTTCCTCGCGGTGCTGTGCGATGGCACTGGACGCTTAGTGGACAGCTCGATCTTCCTCTGTCACCTGGAAACCGGCGGTGACTCCTCCTACTGAGGGAGCAGGCAGCGAGCCCCGCGCTCCCTGCTCCTCCCCTAACCGGCGGACGGCAGCAGCCACCCCACCTCGACCCAGGGGCACGGCAGCGAGCTCTCTGTCCCACCTTCCTCGCTCAAGCACCATCGCCTCGGGCAGCCCTCGTGGTCTTCATCCATCCATGCTGCCCGACCTCCTCAGCACCGTGATCCCCCTCACCAGTGTAACGAGGTTCTTAGATGGGATGGAAGGAGGCGGGAACCGGCGAACATTTAACAAACTTTAATTAAATAAATAATTAAAGGTCTCCTGGTCTTCTGAACTTACAATATTTTGAGCTCTAAAAAATACATTTGCACATAATTAAAACTGACCTATTATATCCTAATACCAGAGGTGTGGACTCGAGTCATGTGACTTGAACTCGAGTCAGACTCAAGTCATGAATTTGATGACTTCGGACTCGACTTGACAAAATGTACGGACTCGACTTGACAAAAGACTTGCAACTCGACTTAGACTTTAAAGGTCCCATTCTTTGCGTGTTTTTGAAGCTTTGATTATGTTTACAGTGTGCAATATAACATGAGTTCATGTTTCACGTGTAAAAAAACAGTATTTTTCACACAATTTACTTATCTGTACAGCGCTGTTTCCTCTGTCCTAAAAACGGCCTGATGATTTCCTTGTTCTATGAAGTCCCTCCTTCAGAAATACGTAACGAGTTCTGATTGGGCCAGCGCTTCCCGTGTTGTGATTGGACAGCAGCTTAGCGCACTTTGCCCGGAAAGGTCCCGCCTCTTACCATAACAGGGAGATGCAAATGCTGAATGCACGCTCTTCTCCACGTGGGAGAGCAACAAAACCACGCCCCCTTTTTTGCATGTTCTTGTGAGCGGAGGGTTAGTCAACAAGCGGTTCTAGTGACGTCATTACATCCCTGCACTTCCTGCTGTAGTTCAAACCGGCCGTTCGCTGTAGGCTCTGAAAGGGAACTTCTCTTAAATAAAATATCTCGCTTGGCATTGAACTTTGAGCTTTATAATTTTACAGGTATTATTTAGGCTCTAACAGCAACGTTACACACAAACTAAAGTTTGAAAGATGGAATCGCGAAGAACGGGACCTTTAAGAAGGCTGAGGAAATTTGGCATGCCAGGAAAAATACTCAGCAGCTTCTACAGGTGTACAATTGAGAGCATCCTCACCAGCTCTATCACAGTCTGGTTTGGAAGTTGCACAGCACGGGATCGCAAGACTCTGCAACAGGTGGTGAGAGCAGCTGAAAAACTTACAGGAACAGCCCTATCAACGCTGGAGACTATTTACCAGGCCAGGGTCAACAGCCTGCAACATCATAAGAGACAGTAGCCACCCTCAGAATAACTTATTCACACTTCTACCATCAGGAAGACACTATAGAAGTGTGAAATCAAGAACAACAAGACTAAAAAACTGCTTTTATCCACAGGCCATTAGGCTTGTGAATAACACACACCCAATGCCCCTTCCACCTACACTACAGACTACTCTCTGATCTTGTAATGCTACATTCCACCTTGCATACACATAAATGCACACGCACACACACACACACACACACACACACACACACACACACACACACACACACACACACACACACAAACACAAAAAAACATAGAAACATGCGACATAACATAACTACTGACAACCTATTTATGTGAATTTTGCACTGAACACATGCATACATACACATTGTTGTTGTATGTTTCTTTGTTATCTGTGTTACTTTTTATTTGCTTAATTGATGTTTAATGCTGCTTACTTTTTATTTGCTTAATTGATGTTTAATGCTGCTGGGAGGATTCACAGAATAAGATTTTCATTGTTCTGTGTGACGACTGTCTCCGGAACACATGACAATAAAGTTTGAATTGAATTGAATTGACCTTTCTAACAGTTAAAGCCCCACCGATGGTCCGACGTCCATAAAAATCTGCAAGGTTCTTATGGGTAACGTGACGCATGGGCACGCCCGATTTTGAGAATCTGTATGCAAATAGGGCAGGAAGAGGGCGGCTTTCAAGCATTTAATGGGATTTTCCATAGAAATGCATCATTTTGACACCTTTTTAAGCGCTATAGCGCCACCAAGAGGCCAGTCGCCGCGTCCTTTTTCGGGTGACCACAGAATGAGCTCTTACATAGGTGTGCTGAGCTTGTTGAAAATATCTTGTTCCTTTGACGAGCTATAGTCATTAAAGTAAAAAGGGGCTTCTCTCCCCTCAAACTTGGCGGCCCTTAGGAACCCTGAACCCAAATTTCCGGTTTGGTTCCGGTCTGGCCAAAATCCTAGGACTACTTTGCAAAAGTAGGTTTTTGGAAAAAGCCAAAATAGCCAGACATTTTCCAGGTCACGAGCCAATCCAAGGCGTGCGTCTGGTCCATCTCGAGCCAAGGATTCCAACATATAAGGCACTTGAGGCTAGGCAAACGGTCTAGGAGTTATGAGCAGTTTCGCGCATTTGATCGTTATAGCGCCACCTATTGGCCAATCTGGCTCATAATTTGATAACATCTCGATTTTTGTACTACCTATTGGTCAAGTTTCAAGTCTCTAGCCCTTACGGTTTGGTCTGCACGATGCATTTTACAGGAGAATAAAAACCGGCACAAATACAATAAGTTCCCTTTCGAGAGAGGTTCCTCGTATTACGTATGGGAAAAACTCCTTTTCTCGAGAATGTGAAGCAAAACTTTTAATAAAGGTATCTATGTAAAGCGCAGTGAGCTGCACGGCCATAGCCCAGCGCGAGGAGCGCTCTGATTGGCCGGGCCGCGGCAACTGCAGGAACCTATGGTGAGGCGGCTGAGAGGAACGAACCAATGGGGGGCGTTCCAGAAGCCCGCCGAAAAAGGTGCTTATATTTGCATACAGGAGGCTATATAAGACCCTAATTCGCCATAGGTGTCAGATTTTATCTCCTTCAGCGATACCTTCGCTGGTCTCCGGAAGAAGCACCGCCGTTGAAAAGGCACCAGCGGAACCTGCAGCTGAGGACGACGGACTCCCTCTCCGCCTTCTCTGCCGCTCCAGCTACGCCATCCGGCGTTATATATCCTTTAAACTGTGTCTATGTTGAGTGTTATATGTGTTTGTGTGTGTGTTGCCGCTGCAACGCCACTTCTAGAGCTTACAGGCTTGTTCTACTCGAGGACTCTCTCGTTCCGCCGCGTCGTTAAGCGCCGCGGAAAGACGGAGCTCTTCTCACTCTCCCTCTGCTCTCGTCCCGTCGCGCTGAATAGCGCCGCGGAAAGAGAGAATGTTAGAGGACATGAGCACACTCAAGCCGAAGCTCTCTTCACTCTGCCGCCGCCGCGGCTCTTCTTCCGCCGCTGCCACAGAGTTGTTCTCACTCTTCTCTCATTCCGTCGCGCTACAGCCGCGGACAGAGAATACTAGAGTGAATAGGCGAACTCGAGCCTAAGCTCTCGTCACTATACCGTCGCGCTGAGGAGGCGCCGCGGACAGACGGAGTTTTTCCTCACTCTTCCTCTTCTCTAGTTCAGTGGCGATATCGCCGCGGACAGAGAATACTAGAGTGAATAAACTAACTCGAGCCGAAGCTCTCGCCGTGCTAGAAGCGCCGCGGACAGAGTTTTAACTCACGCTTCCAATTCTCGTTCTGTCGCTCTATCGCCGCGGACAGAGAATACTAGAGTGAATAAACTAACTCGAGCCGAAGCTCTCGCCGTGCTAGAAGCGCCGCGGACAGAGTTTTTCCTCACGCTTCCAATTCTCGTTCTGTCGCTCTATCGCCGCGGACAGAGAATACTAGAGTGAATAAACAAACTCAAACCGAAGCTCTCGCCGTGCTAGAAGCGCCGCGGACAGAGTTTTAACTCACGCTTCCAATTCTCTCGTTCTGTCGCTCTATCGCCGCGGACAGAGAATACTAGAGTGAATAAACTAACTCGAGCCGAAGCTCTCGCCGTGCTAGAAGCGCCGCGGACAGAGTTTTTCCTCACGCTTCCAATTCTCGTTCAGTCGCGCTGTCGCCGCGGACAGAGAATACTAGAGTGAATAAACAAACTCGAGCCGAAGCTCTCGCCGTGCTAGAAGCGCCGCGGACAGAGTTTTTCCTCACGCTTCCAATTCTCTCGTTCTGTCGCTCTATCGCCGCAGACAGAGAATACTAGAGTGAATAAACAAACTCGAGCCGAAGCTCTCGCCGTGCTAGAAGCGCTGCGGACAGAGTTTTTCCTCACGCTTCCTATTCCCTCGTTCAGTCGCACTATCGCCGCGGACAGAGAATACTAGAGTGAATAAACTAACTCGAGCTGAAGCTCTCGCCGTGCTAGAAGCGCCGCGGACAGAGTTTTTCCTCACACTTCCAATTCTCTCGTTCAGTCGCGCTGTCGCCGCGGACAGAGAATACTAGAGTGAATAAACAAACTCGAGCCGAAGCTCTCGCCGTGCTCATTCTACCGCCGCCGTGCTGAAGCGCTGCGGACAGAGAATACTAGAGTAAGTTAGACGAGCGAGCTCGGGCTGTTGGGTATGTCAAGAACAATGTCGCTGCTGCGCGCGCTTACTGCCAAGGAAGTTGTAATGGCTGCCTTGTCATGATAGCGCGCGCCCCTTCCACAGCGCGTTGCTGACTAGAGCGCGGCTTACGTCATAGCACGCGCTCACTGTCAGAGCATAAGGGCGTCGGAAAATGGCTGCCAAGCTAAGCCCTTTTTTCACTCTATCACTTCCAGTCCCCTTTATTCAGGCGGCTGGAAAGGTTTTTACACTGTAGACAAAGTGTCCACTACACAGTGTGCACCCCTACATAAGCACTGTTAATTCAGCCTCACAAAATCACAAATAAATCCCGCCGCGGCCGTATTACACCATATAAAGTCAACTAGCCTTATTGCAGTCAACTAGCCTGTGGTCAAACACGCTTGTCTGCATGCGTGCTTTCAGTCTAGACTAGAGCATAACGGCATTGTGGAATGGCTCACATACCACCCGCACTTCCTTACATTCTCCCAGTTCCCTTAAGTTAAGTGACTGGAGATGAAATATTGCAGTCAACTAGCCTGTGTTAAACACGCTCGTCTGCACACTAATGCTGTGTGCGTTTACCCCTGTGGATTTGCTCACTGGTTTGCACCGTGGGTATTCTACGTAGGTTGTGCGCCACTGCACATTGTTTACACTACACACAAAAGAGCTTTCTATGTAGGAAATGTGCCCACTTTACAGTCTGCACTCCTGCACCCAAGCACTTTTCACAAAGTTCACTCTCGCACACACAATATAAATGTGAGGCGCGCGCCCACTGCAAAGCCTGCACCGCCAAAACTAACACTATCCCCACAGTGTTACAAGCAGTGTTACAGCACAAGCAACCCGGCTAACAGGCCCCTATTACTAAGCGGCCAGCCCCCGAATCTAATTCAACCCCTGGCTTTACGAGCCCAGGCCTGGCAGGCCATTCCTGGTATATAATATTGGGTGTTGAACATATAAAACGAGGTTCTCGCTACAGTTTTGCTCGCAGACCCCGCGATTCAAGCCGTGGTTGAGCCCTCTGTAAGAAGCAGTGTCAGTCACGTGCTTCTCGCTGAGGCATTGAGACTGTTAAAGGAGAGAGCGGCGGAAACAGTACACCCGACGCTAGCGAGTCAGGTTTTTACTGTCGCTAATTCCTCATGCCGAAAATGGGTGGCGGTCTCAGGCCCATTTTCCAGGCATCTGAACAAAGCACTTATGACACGCTCGTTTCAAGGTGCTGACGGTGAAACAAATCCTCGCGCACATTCGCCCCGGGGATTGGGTTTTCTCAATAGATCTGAAAAACGCATACTTCACGTTACGATAACCCCCCACCCCCACTACAGGCCATTCTTGAGATTCGCCTTCGAGGGGCAGGCTTATCAGTAGAGGTTAGATCGGGCTCAAAAAATCAAGCCCGACCCTACCCGAGCCCGTGCACGTTGTGTCCGAGCCCGGCCCGACACATTAACTGTAATTATGAGCCCGAGCCCGATTTAAACCCGACCATTGTTCAATACGTGGGCGTTTAGACGAGAACGAGCCTGTAATGAGCAAAGCTCAGCGAAGCGGACTGGTGAGCTCATGATAAAACTACATTTTGTTGCAATATTTTCATGTTTAACACTTTGAAGCTGCTTTGAAACAATCATCATTGTAAACGCGCTATAAGCTATAAATAAAGTTGACTTGACTCCGCTCAATAATCCGCAGGCGCGCGCTCATGATCCGCTCACCGGTAAACTGATGTTTGCTCAAATCCAGCTCAGACATTTATCTGTAGCTTACTTTGTTGTAGCCATTAAACAATGTGTTTTTTCCTTCATATTTATGTTTAAATATTATAATATTATTTTTACATTTCATCTGATTATGATGAGTGAAAAGATGCGACTGGGTCAGAAATGATTTTGGTGGTTATATTTAGTTTAATATTAAGTTTTGTTTTGTAGAAAGCATTTATTTCGTTTTGTTTAAATTGTATCTTAATTTTAAAAAAGGTTTCTTGGGCTAGTTGCCTGGATTTAATAAATAAAAAGCAAATAGCAGACTACAATCGCGTGGTGAAGTCGTGGGAGTGATTGCTTTCATTTCATCTCATGAACTGGAGCGCGCGTCTCATAAATAAACCGAAACTCAGCATGCTACTCGCCTCACAGACATGACAAATCTGCATATAGAAAGCTTGAAATGTCCACTTTTAAACGAAACGATTCGAAGATATTTAATTAAGCAAAGTGCAGTGTTCACGCGAGCAGCTCTTGACTCAGAGCGTTTCTGTTCAGAATGCTGCGCTTCATCACTGCTCGAGCTGTGAGTTTAACACGCATTTTTACACTAATCCTGACTTGTGCAACTTTGTAGCCTACACATTTGTTTCTTAGTTGTTGTATTAGTTCTTACTTTGCTAAATATACATATAATTTCTGATTATAGCATAGCTTTCTGCCCACCCAATTAGACTAGTAAAGTAGGCTAATGATTAAAAAAACAAACGCTTGATCACGGGCCCGGCCCAACCCGACCCGAGGATAGTGCAGGGAAATCTCAGCCCGACCCAGCCCGCGGGTCGGTTCGGGTCAGGTTCGGGCTCGGGCTCGGGTAGAGAATCTAAACTCTACTTATCAGTACAGTCATTGTCATAGACTCAAGACTCAACGAGCGTCTTACGGCATAAGAACCACCACGTCTTGATAATGTACATAAAATCGCTAGGGCAGCCGAGATCAGACTCTCTTCACTGCATGGCTAAGCATCTCCTTTTATGGGCAGAGCACAATCTGAGCTCCCTAAGGGCGGCTTACGTGCCAGGTATTCTGAATCAGGGTCCGGACATGTTATCCAGAGGACCCATGTCCCCAGGGGGATGGTCCCTTTACCCGCAAACGAGTCAGCTCGCACAGCACACGCTGCCCAATATTTTTTCTGCAAACGCAGGGATGCCCTGGCCCATGTTGGCACAGACTCCCTCTATATGTTCCCTCCGATCGCGATCCAGCTGCAAGCCTGTGCTTTTTAATAGCCCCACTTTGGAAGAACCGCACATGGTTCTCCAAACTGTTTCAGCTGTCAGACACAGCCCCATGGCCTATTCTGCCAATGAAAGGGAAGGTCTGGCATCCCAATCCCGAGCTGTGGGCCCTCCACGTATGGCCCATCAACGGTATCCGGGAACCTCTCTGACAAGTTATGAACACTATTTCGGAAGCTAGAGCCCCTGCTATCTGGCAGCTCTGCTTTGAAGTGGTCAGTGGTTTTCTAACCAATGTGCTACGCGAAACATCGACGCACACTCATGCGAACTGGCGGAACTGCTCGCTTTCTCCAAGAGCTAATGGATGCGGGTCGTCCCCCCTTCATACTCGGGGTGTGTGTCTCCGCCATAGCAGCTAGCCACGCTCCGATCGCGGCACATTCACTAGGGAAAAGTGATCTTATTGTGTGTTTTCTTAAAAGGGCCAGGAGATTCAGCCCGCCTTGCCCCTACCTCGGTCCCTATTTGGGACCTCGCCATGGTTTTGGAGGCCGTGAAGGGTTCCCCCTCCTAACCACTTCAGAACACGAGCTTGAAGCACATATCACTCAAAACCGTTTTTCTGCTGGCTGTGGCCTCGGCTAACCGAGTGGGTGGCTTACCTGCACTCTCCGTTAGCCCTTCCTGTCTTGAGTTTGGGTCCAGCAACTTCAAGGTTGTGCTCAAACCGAGGCATGGTTTTATGCTGAAAGTGCTATCAACCCCTTCAGTATGCAGGTCTTTTCACTGCTTAACCCGCGTCTCAGAGAGAATAAGACGCAAACCTATTCTGCCCAGTCAGAGCATTGAGATTGTATCTAGAGCGCTCCGCCCCCTTCAGGCAGTCGGATCAGCTCTTCATTGCTTCGGTGGCCGCACTAAAGTTTGTGCTGTCATGAAACAGTCTCTCACACTGGATAGTGGATGCAGTCCCACTAGCATATAGGTCTAGGACCTAACCTGTCCTACAGGCATTTAAGCCCACTCCTCTAGAGGCATGGCCTCATCTTGGGCTTGGTCGTGTGACATTTCTTTGGAAGATATCTGTGCGGCGGCAGGCTGGGCCTCTCCGTCCACTTTTATCAGATTCTACAAGTTGGAGGTTCCAGCTCTACAAGCAGGGCTTCTCTCCATCTAGGCTCTATCTTGACCCTGGCAAACAGATTGCCTTACGTTTTGGCCTGTACACATTAGTCCTTAAGCACTATTCATTCATCATAAGATCCGACTATGTCCGATCAGCTGTTCAAACGAACCGACTCTTCCGGTTCTTCATTCCCCTTATAAGCCGCCTCTGTCGGTGTCTCGGGGGTTTATAACATGTGCTTTGGGTATACTGGGTCAGTCAGCACACACGGCGCTTTACATTGTGTTCCCATACGTAATACGAGGAACCTCTCTCGAAAGGGAACGTACTCGGTTACTTTCGTAACCTCGGTTCCCTGAGAGAGAGGAACGAGTATTACGTTCCGTGCCGTGTTTATGCTTCTCAGGTATCGCTTCAGTCGATCTTAAAACCTGACACCTATGGCGAATTAGGGTCTTATATAGCCTCCTGTATGCAAATATAAGCACCTTTTTCGGCGGGCTTCTGGAACGCCCCCCATTGGTTCGTTCCTCTCAGCCGCCTCACCATAGGTTCCTGCAGTTGCCGCGGCCCGGCCAATCAGAGCGCTCCTCGCGCTGGGCTATGGCCATGCAGCTCACTGCGCTTTACATAGATACCTTTATTAAAAGTTTTGCTTCACATTCTCGAGAAAAGGAGTTTTTCCCATACGTAATACTCGTTCCTCTCTCTCAGGGAACCGAGGTTACGAAAGTAACCGAGTACGTTTTCAAGCACTATGTAGCATTTATATAAATTGGTGCGCTCCCGTAGTGAGACCCATACAGTCAACCTCAAAGAAGAGATAATGGTAAGACAATGCTAACGTCTTCACAGCTTCATGTGAAATAAAGTGATTAGAGTGGTTATTTCAACAGATGTAAGAATCCACTTCTTAAACAGCTAAATGGTAGATGTAACTCATAGATGGTGTAACATTTATTCACTCTGCATTGCTATCTATTTAACCGGGGCACACAATCCAATAAATGCATATCTGCACGAGTACCATTAAAGGCATCTTGTGTATACAACAGTTTTGAACAATAGCCATTTATAAAATGTATAAATGATTACCCATAGTGAACATAAAGCATTAATGCCTAAAGTCATAATATTAGAAACTCATAGTCCTATTTTAAACATTAAATTTATTAATTTATTAGGCTTCAAAAAAATATACAAACTTTTAATTTAAGTGGATTTAAAACAATCTTCACTTAAACCCATAATTAATGTCATATTTACCTGTGCCCTTTCTACCTGTCTAACAGATATATAAAAATTCAATATAGTTATTAAACAGAATGCACTGCATATACTATAAATTAAATACAGATAAATCCTTATTAAAGCCACATTTTTCTCTGTTACCTTTGTTCTTTGTTCTAAAATTAATGACACACAGCATTAGTGGTGGATTTGACACACATCCATTTTTCTCACAACTCTGTGTTCATTGAAGACTTTAACTCATTTAAGGGTGCATTCACACTTGTCATGTTTGGATTGATTAAAACAAACCCTGGTGCAAAGGCCGCTAAAAAGATGGGTCTCTGTCTGCTTCCAAACGTTTCAAGGTTCGAAAACGCCATAAAAGTGTAGACGACAGGTGTAACCGTAGCAAAAAAAATCAGAGCCCGGAGCCCTCCCCTGGACAGCACGCCAAATACGCATAATCTTAATCTTATACTCTATTTAATTTGATGTAAGTGCGAACTCGTGAAGTGTCTATAAAAGTCACTCAGTAACTTGTTAATTGAACTGAGTGTATAAAGTCAATGTCATGTTTAAAAACAGCACTCTTGATTGTGTGATAACTCATATCATAGACATATATGATAATTGAAATTAGCTAGATAACATCACCGTTTTCTCCAGAACCGAATCAAATTCTGTTGCATTATTTTCCTGTTAATACTGTGAAGCTGCGTTAAAACAATTGGACTTTTAAAAAGCGCTATATAAATAAAGGTGACTTGACTTATGTTGTAAATATATAAAACAGGAAAACATTGAATAGATATTATTTATCATTTTGATTACATTTCTGCCCCACTATAGTGAGACTATAGTGTGTGTGAGAGCGCTCAACTTTTCAGATTGCATAACTTGGTGGAAAATTAATAGAAATGATCATTCTCTGTAAAAAAATGAGGCATGATCATATGAGAATTCAAAATCAATATTTTTCTAAATGTAAGCTTGTATGGGCTAAAAGCCTTAATGGAGCTGTTTACTGTAGACATGTGATCACAAATAAATGTGAGCAAATATAATTTAATGTGTGTGTCCTTCTATGTGAAACAATAGCCCCGTTTCCACCACAGGAACTTTACCCAGGAACTAGGAACTTTGGGTGGTACTTCGTGTGTTTAGACCGCAGGAACCAGGGTCTAAATGAAGTTCCGGGTAAATATATCCCCCTCCAAACGGCCCTGCTCGCGAGGTAGTACTTTTTCAAAGTTCAGGAACTTTCAAGGGCGGGACTTGGGCGCTGAACATGCTGATTGGTTTAGCTCACGCAGCATTTTAGTTCAACAGGCATTTTTAAAAGTCTTTTGCGAGGTTCGTTCTGCGTTCAGTAAATATCAGTCTTGCTCTCTCTCTGATGGCGCGCGTTCGTCTCAGCCATCTCACATGCAATGTCCATAATAGCTGATAATAATATACATTGTCATTTTAAATCTAGCTTTACAAGCTTTCTGAATATGCTGCATGCTGCTGAATCTGCATATTAGTGCTCTGTTCTGTCGTTGTTAATTACCTCTTAGTAAACCTATACATAACCAGCAAAAGCAGCACAGCTTGAATCTCTTCCATACTCGTTATTAATTTTTTTTCACCATGTAAACGACCTGACCGATTACTTTTAAGTGTGTGTCCTTACATGACGTGACGGCGCGCGCCGCGCTCATGTTGACAAGAGAGGAAAGTTAATTTTTCTGAGGGGTAAACTTTTTATTTCGTAAGTTATGAAGATAATGTTGGAATAATGACACAGCGTATATTGCCCCAGGCAGTTTTTACTTTAACTGCGCCTGACAGAAGATTTTTTTTTCTGAGATGATTATTACACTTTACAACAAATAAATAGCTATAAATAATACTGTATTAGTCCTGGTGGCCGTTAAGAGTTGCTATGGCTACAGTAAACACACTCCAGCTGCTGGAGAAAACAGCAGCGACATTTTTGATGCGGCAGACAAACTGCATGTGACAAAATGATTGCGATTGAAAGTCATTACATGTAAACACCAGATCGGTTTAGATAACGTCTCATGTAAATAGTCCACTAAATCTTTCAATCGGTACACACAAATAAATGAGACTTGGAGGAGCAGTCGCGCGCAGTCCTACATCACCGGACTAATTTGCCTAATCTTCTCGGAACTTTAGATCGCGGTCGAAACGCAGACAGCTGCAGGTCTGGGGGGGAGAAAAGTTCCTGTAAAAAAGTTCCTGGTACAAATTGTTCCGGGTAATTTTGGTGGAAACGGGGCTAATGATAAAGTTGATCATGTCCTTGTTTGCAGTTGGGCCAATGGTGAGTCCGGCCAAGTCTTTAACAAACACTCACACACATACTCTCTCTCTCTCACACACACACACACACCCTCACAAATGCACACACACACACACACACACACACACACACACACACACACACACACACACACACACACACACACATATATATATATATATATATATATTTTTTTTTTTTTTTTTTTTTGACTGTAGAATTATAACAGAATGTGCTATCCTCAAGTCCAAGGTGTTGTTTTGTTCAGAAGACAACTGGCTTTCAATAAATTACATTGATTGACCCTCACTGTATGTGGTAGGTTTGAAAATAGAATTTAAATAGGCAAAAAGAGCAAAAACGGGAATACATTTTACTTCTTTTTATTGAGAAAAAAAGTCAGAAACCCACTGAATGAAATAATCTAACACTTCAAACTTAAAGAATAAAATATAATACATATATACAAGTCTTTTTGTGACACTGGGT